>NC_092279.1:20798928-20836428 GCF_036320965.1 Panulirus ornatus
GTGAAAGCGAGTCATAGGGTGGGTGAGGGGGCGAAGGTCTTGGACACATCGACGAATGTGTGGAAATACAGGTTACTGGCTGTGGAGGCCAAGATAGGCACATTCAGTGGTATAGCAGTCCTGAACGGTGTTGTATGGTTGAGAGTCATGAGCTCTAGATGAGGCAGTAAGGAAGAGAGGGGGTGAGTGTGTTGTATATCACATATCAGCAAGCAATACGCGGACACGTATTCATCCTAATTCTGCGCACACATACACAAGTCATGATTCACAGACACACATAACCTACATAAGCACAATACACATTCGTTCTCTGTCCACCTGCCCCCCTCGCTCTCTCTCTCTCTCTGGCTCACACACACACACACACACACACACACACACACACACACAAACTAGTGGAATTGATGAAAGATCCAATACCTTCAGCATTACGGAACCTTCTTGTGGAATGTTATAATAGCGGATATAAAGGCAATTACAGTGTTCCATGAGACAAGTTTGGTCCACATCTTAGCCTTCTGGACCCACACCATCGGGTCTGGGTCCATCATCCAGCCAGCTGGACCCACACCAGCGGGTCTGGGTCCACCATCCAGCCAGATGGACCCACACCAGCGGGTCTGGGTCCACCATCTAGCCAGACGGACTCACACCAGCGGGTCTGGTCCACGGCCCAAACTTATGGCCCCCAAACCGTCGGTCCACAACCTAAACTTATGATGATGCGGAAGAAAACAGAAGAATCATTCAGGGGTAACTTATCGCCAGGCACCAGTGGGTCAACAGAGGAATATATCCAACAAGAATTATAATTCAATTTTACTGGAAAACACGCCAATAAGTCTTGGGCTCAGGACCCCTCCCTTGGAAACTGAGATAAATACAAAATATATCCAACAAGCTTAGATAAAAAATGAAATAAAGAATATCAGACTAAATTCATAAAATTCAAATATGATTATGTATAATAAATCAATAAAGACTATTACTATCTTTGACGAATAAGTCAATATATATGCTATAACAAGAAAAAACATATAACTTCTATGAAGAAAAGACAGCGACCTTATTTAATCATTTATAACGTAATAAATCATAAGTTCCCCCAACAATCTCCGTCACAGAAAACTGCTTGCTACTGAAGTGACAGAGAACATGGGATTACATGTAACCTTTTACTATTCTAAGTCAAGAAATCCACTGGGATGATTCCCTCTCCCCTAACTATTTCTAGACTTCAAAATAAGCTTTTCCCAGCCCATGTTTCTCGTAAATCCCTAACAATACGTAGATTCACAACACCCCAATTGGGCCAAGGTGAGATGTAATATCCTATACCTCCCTTAACATGCCGAGTATGTTATCACGAAAAGGGTTACAACTGTACTCCACAAAGGGAGTCTTTCGTCTTAATACAGCAGCTATTTTATTCCACCTAAGGGGTTACTTCATCTCACTTAAGAGCCTACTTCACTCTACTTAAATGGCTGCTACTTCATCTTAATACATCGCACTACTTAACTGTGCTAAAATAAAAAAGAAAGAAAGAAAAAGAAAACGGGAGTCTGGAACTGCACTTATGGTACATCATAATTCGTATTGTCGACTCCCCGTCCTCATAGTGGAGACACACTCGCCTCTCTCACGGGGTAACGACCCTCGAGTCACTGTTCCCAGAACTGAGGAAAACCTCAACCTTTTTTTTTCCCCCTTGAGGAAGTTGCCTTAGTGTTTGCATGAGGGTGCAATACCTGCTCGCTCGTTCTGGCAACACTCGGTGGCATGATCCCTCCTCCTTCCTCCCACCTACCGTCGTGTTGGTGCTGAAGAGAGAGAGAGAGAGAGAGAGAGAGAGAGAGAGAGAGAGAGAGAGAGAGAGAGAGAGAGAGAGAGAGAGAGAGAGACTGGCTATCCGGTGGTACGGTGCTTCGCTTGTGAAGTAAACGTACATTTCTGGAAGCTCTTGAGCACGACGGTACGACCCTTGAGCACGACGGTACGACCCTTGGGCAAGACGGTACGAACGACCCTTGAGCACGACGGTACGACCCTTGGGCAAGACGGTACGACCCACCCTTGAACACGACGATAAGACCCTTGGGCAAGACGGTACGACCGACCCTTGAGCACGACGGTACGACCCTTAGGCAAGACGGTACGACCCACCCTTGGGCAAGACGGTACGAACGACCCTTGAGCACGACGGAGCGAACCTAAGAGCATGACAGAACAACCCTCGTACACCACCCGTAAGCACGACCACGGTACAACCCTTAAGTACGACCCTCCAGTACACTTGTTTAACACCATAACCTTGAACATACTTCCAAAGTTCTCCAAGATACATAATAAATAAATATATACCCCCAACATACACACACACACACACACACACCACACACACACACACACAACACACACACACACACACACACAAACTAGTGGAATTGATGAAAGATCCAATACCTTCAGCATTACGGAACCTTCTTGTGGAATGTTATAATAGCGGATATAAAGGCAATTACTGTGTTACGTGAGGACAAGTTTTGGTACACATCTTAGCCTTCTGGACCCACACCATCGGGTCTTGGTCCACCATCAGCCAGACGGACGACACCAGCGGGTCTGGGTCCACCATCTAGCCAGACGGACTCACACCAGCGGGTCTGGGTCCACCATCTAGCCAGACGGACTCACACCAGCGGGTCTGGTCCACGGCCCAAACTTATGGCCCCAAACCGTCGGTCCACAACCTAAACTTATGATGATGCGGAAGAAAACAGAAGAATCATTCAGGGGTAACTTAATCGCCAGGCACCAGTGGGTCAACAGAGGAATATATCACAAACAAGGAATTATAATTCAATTTTACTGGAAAACAAGCCAATAAAAGTCTAGGGCTCAGGCCCTCCCTTGGAAGTGAAATAATACAAAAATATTATCACAACAAAATTTAGATTAAAATGAAATAAAGAATATCAGACTAAATTCATAAAATTCAAATATGATTATGTATAATAAATCAATAAAGATATTACAATCTTTGACGAATAAGTTCAATTTATATGCTTATAACAAAAAAACATTTAATTTTCTATGAAGGATAGACTGCGACCTTTTGTAATCATTTATAACGTAATAAATCATAAGTTCCCCCAACAATCTCCGTCACAGAAAACTGCTTGCTACTGAAAGTGACAGAGAACATGGGATTACATGTCACCTTTTTACTATTCTAAGTCAAGAAATCCACTGGGATGATTCCCTCTCCCTAACTATTTCTAGACTTCAAAATAAGCTTTTCCCAGCCCATGTTTCTCGTAAATCCCTAACAATACGTAGATTCACAACACCCCAATTGGGCAGGTGAGATGTAATATCCTATACCTCCCTTATCATGACGGTATGTTATCACGAAAAAGGGTTACAACTGTACTCCACAAAGTGAGTCTTTCGTCTTAATACAGCAGCTATTTTATTCCACCTAAGGGGTTACTTCATCTCACTTAAGAGCCTACTTCACTCTACTTAAATGGCTGCTACTTCATCTTAATACATCGCACTACTTAACTGTGCTAAAATAAAAAAGAAAGAAAGAAAAAGAAAACGGGAGTCTGGAACTGCACTTATGGTACATCATAATTCGTATTGTCGACTCCCCGTCCTCATAGTGGAGACACACTCGCCTCTCTCACGGGGTAACGACCCTCGAGTCACTGTTCCAGAACTGAGGAAAACCTCAACCTTTTTTTTTCCCCCTTGAGGAAGTTGCCTTAGTGTTTGCATGAGGGTGCAATACCTGCTCGCTCGATCTGGCAACTCTCGGTGGCATTAATTCCTCCCTCCTTCCTCTCACCTACCGTGTTAACTTTCGTGTGGTTGCTGATGAAGAGAGGAGAGAGAGAGAGAGAGAGAGGAGAGAGAGAGAGAGGAGAGAGAGAGAGAGAGAGAGAGAGAGAGAGAGAGAGAGAGAGACTGGCTATCCGGTGGTACGGTGCTTCACAGTCCTGTGAAGTAAACGTACATTTCTGGAAGCTCTTGAGCACGACGGTACGACCCTTGAGCACGACGGTACGACCCTTGAGCACGACGGTACGACCCTTGGGCACGACGGTACGACCGACCCTTGAGCACGACGGTACGACCCTTGAGCACGACGGTACGGACTGGGCAGACGGTACGAACGACCCTTGAGCACGACGGTACGACCCTTGGGCAAGACGGTACGACCGACCCTTGAGCACGACGGTACGACCCTTGGGCAAGACGGTACGACCGACCCTTGAGCACGACGGTACGACCCTTAGGCAAGACGGTACGACCCACCCTTGGGCAAGACGGTACGAACGACCCTTGAACACGACGGTACAACCATTGAGGCACGACGGCACGTCCCTTGAGCACGACGGTACGACCCTTGAGCACGACGGTACGACCCTTAGGCAAGACGGTACGAACGACCCTTGAGCACGACGGTACGACCCTTGAGCACGACGGTACGACCCTTGGGCAAGACGGTACGAACGACCCTTGAGCACGACGGTACGACCCTTGAGCACGACGGTACGACCCTTGGGCAAGACGGTACGAACGACCCTTGAGCACGACGGTACGACCCTTAGGCAAGACGGTACGAACGACCCTTGAGCACGACGGTACGACCCTTGGGCAAGACGGTACGAACGACCCTTGAGCACGACGGTACGACCCTTAGGCAAGACGGTACGAACGACCCTTGAGCACGACGGTACGACCCTTAGGCAAGACGGTACGAACGACCCTTGAGCACGACGGTACGACCCTTAGGCAAGACGGTACGAACGACCCTTGAGCACGACGGTACGACCCTTGGGCAAGACGGTACGACCGACCCTTGAGCACGACGGTACGACCCTTAGGCAAGACGGTACGAACGACCCTTGAGCACGACGGTACGACCCTTGAGCACGACGGTACGACCCTTGGGCAAGACGGTACGAACGACCCTTGAGCACGACGGTACGACCCTTGAGCACGACGGTACGACCCTTGGGCAAGACGGTACGAACGACCCTTGAGCACGACGGTACGACCCTTGGGCAAGACGGTACGAACGACCCTTGAGCACGACGGTACGACCCTTAGGCAAGACGGTACGACCGACCCTTGAGCACGACGGTACGACCCTTGGGCAAGACGGTACGAACGACCCTTGAGCACGACGGTACGACCCTTAGGCAAGACGGTACGAACGACCCTTGAGCACGACGGTACGACCCTTGGGCAAGACGGTACGACCGACCCTTGAGCACGACGGTACGACCCTTGGGCAAGACGGTACGACCGACCCTTGAGCACGACGGTACGACCCTTGGGCAAGACGGTACGACCGACCCTTGAGCACGACGGTACGACCCTTAGGCAAGACGGTACGAACGACCCTTGAGCACGACGGTACGACCCTTGAGCACGACGGTACGACCCTTGGGCAAGACGGTACGAACGACCCTTGAGCACGACGGTACGACCCTTGAGCACGACGGTACGACCCTTGGGCAAGACGGTACGAACGACCCTTGAGCACGACGGTACGACCCTTAGGCAAGACGGTACGAACGACCCTTGAGCACGACGGTACGACCCTTGAGCACGACGGTACGACCCTTAGGCAAGACGGTACGAACGACCCTTGAGCACGACGGTACGACCCTTGGGCAAGACGGTACGAACGACCCTTGAGCACGACGGTACGACCCTTGGGCAAGACGGTACGAACGACCCTTGAGCACGACGGTACGACCCTTAGGCAAGACGGTACGAACGACCCTTGAGCACGACGGTACGACCCTTGAGCACGACGGTACGACCCTTAGGCAAGACGGTACGAACGACCCTTGAGCACGACGGTACGACCCTTGGGCAAGACGGTACGACCGACCCTTGAGCACGACGGTACGACCCTTGAGCACGACGGTACGACCCTTAGGCAAGACGGTACGAACGACCCTTGAGCACGACGGTACGACCCTTGGGCAAGACGGTACGACCGACCCTTGAGCACGACGGTACGACCCTTAGGCAAGACGGTACGAACGACCCTTGAGCACGACGGTACGACCCTTGAGCACGACGGTACGACCCTTGAGCACGACGGTACGACCCTTGGGCAAGACGGTACGAACGACCCTTGAGCACGACGGTACGACCCTTGGGCAAGACGGTACGAACGACCCTTGAGCACGACGGTACGACCCTTGAGCACGACGGTACGACCCTTGGGCAAGACGGTACGAACGACCCTTGAGCACGACGGTACGACCCTTGGGCAAGACGGTACGACCGACCCTTGAGCACGACGGTACGACCCTTGGGCAAGACGGTACGAACGACCCTTGAGCACGACGGTACGACCCTTGGGCAAGACGGTACGAACGACCCTTGAGCACGACGGTACGACCCTTGAGCACGACGGTACGACCCTTGAGCACGACGGTACGACCCTTGAGCACGACGGTACGACCCTTGAGCACGACGGTACGACCCTTGGGCAAGACGGTACGACCGACCCTTGAGCACGACGGTACGACCCTTGAGCACGACGGTACGACCCTTAGGCAAGACGGTACGAACGACCCTTGAGCACGACGGTACGACCCTTGGGCAAGACGGTACGACCGACCCTTGAGCACGACGGTACGACCCTTGAGCACGACGGTACGACCCTTAGGCAAGACGGTACGAACGACCCTTGAGCACGACGGTACGACCCTTGAGCACGACGGTACGACCCTTGAGCACGACGGTACGACCCTTGGGCAAGACGGAACAGAGAAGGGGGCCAGGTAAGGATATTCTCTCAAAGGCCCAGTCCTGTTCTTTAACGCTCCCTCGCTATCGCGGGAAATGGTGAATAGTATGAAAGAATAATATATATATATATATATATATATATATATATATATATATATATATATATATATATATATATATATACGAATAAAGTGCATATGAACGCGCACCTTCATAGAACATACAAACCTCCAACAGCCAGGATCGAACCCGGGACCCCTGTGCAAGAGACAGGCATGTAACCGCTAGGCTATGGGACTGTATAATAGGAAATAACTATTCGAAATACTAAGTACTCGAATACCCTTAGTCTCACAATGGTGAGCAACGGGGTCTATACTGGTTGTTTCCGAACAGACGCACATAGCCAGCTGATAGCGTTTTACCGAACCTAACTGTACAACGCGGAGGTATATGAATACGAATAAAGTGCATATGAACGCGCACCTTCATAGACCATACAAACCTCCAACAGCCAGGATCGAACCCGGGACCCCTGTGCAAGAGACAGGCATGCTATATATATATATATATATATATATATATATATATATATATATATATATATATATATATATATATATATATATTCAGCCATATATACCTCTGGAGAAAGCTCAGAGCTCTCGTATATATATATATATATTGGAGTTACTGAAACGTGGCTGGCGAGAACCGTAGACTCGTGTCAATGTTTACACCGCAGGTCCGGACGCCAGAAGGGCCTATCCAACCGTAGACGAGGTGAGTTATGGCACATTAGAAATACATTTTCCTACATCAAATCTGTCACCATATATGATGATCAAAGATGATATGATTAAATTCGTTTAAAATAATTCAACGAATTTCTTTTTTGGATTCTTTTTATATCAAAAAATCCACTATATCAAATGTATTACTGTATATGATAATTATGGGCAATTCAATAAAAATTTGTACATTTTAATTCAACGTTATTTCAAATTAAAAAAAAAAAAAATCATGCTGTATTAAACCTATCATCATGTACAATAATAATGGATAATTTGCATAAATGTGCCTTACTTAAAGCAATCTTATTCTTAGAAGGCATATTCTAAATGCTAGTTTAATTTGAGGTTATTTCATAATATATACACATTTAATGGACGATTCAAAGAAGGCCTTCATTTCAAAACAATAGACCACTGGTCTTCAACCCATCTTTACCTATATTGCCATTAACTTGTATAATTAATTTCGTACTATCTGCATTAACTCGTATAACTGAATTTCGTACTATCTGCATTAACTCGTATAACTGAATTTCGTAATATGTACGGAATTACAGCGATTATACAAAACCCTCTTTAATTTCAAACGTATTTTGTCATAATATCAACGTCATTAATTTACGTCACACTGATTGCGTTAATCATACGTTCACATCAAATTATTGTGTATAGGAATTATCAAAAGTGTGACAGATAATATGCCTCGAGGGGAAGTAATTATAAAGTAACCGATTCCATTTGCGTAATACGCACAACAAAGACATTTTTTTTTTCTAATGATGTGATGTTTTTTTGTTTCTTTTTTTGTTTGTCCGTAATGACCTTGGGTGATTAATTAGAGCAGATGTGTTGTGATCAGGTGTCTGTTAGCAGTACACTGTCCCTTGCATTAACGGCATCACTCCGGATAAAGTTACTCTCTTGTCCGGTGAAGCAAACAGCCATCCGTTTTCCGGATACGGCTGCACTGTACAGTAACCGGATGTGCCTACCCTTTGCAGCGGTACCCGACACGCTCCGAACGTGTGATTCAAGCCGGATACGCTTCCAGCGTAACCGGACGGATAAAACCCATCACGATGTGCAACTAGATCCGGATACTCCAGCGTCACCGGACGGATAAAACCCATCACGATGTGCAACTAGATCCGGATACTCCAGCGTAACCGGACGGATAAAACCCATCACGATGTGCAACTAGATCCGGATACTTCATTCAGTCACGAGTCTCCGGCCGGTTTAAAATATACCACCGCCAACAGTGAAAATGGACACTATTGCCATAATACCAACCGTACATCGGATAAATCCACTTACACACAATAATGTCATCAGAACTACTCACAGTCGGCAGCGCCTATTCGGATACGGCATCCTAAATCAACCGTGTAATTCGCATATAATCAACTGGGGGTTTAACCGTTCTGCCACCAGTATCCGGACATATCAAAAAACACCTCCATCAACACTGTCTACTTACTGACCTTCAACCAACCGCTCAACACCAAACAACACACACAGACCTGGAAAAAGAAAACGGATCAAAATAAAGCTATGATAACGCCATAAAAAAAACCAGTTTGTTTAAACAGTTATTATTCATCCTAGGGGAAAAAAGTATAGATCATTCGCAATGCTCTCAAATTATAAGTACTTTGCACCCTCAGACGTGGGAGACAAAAGGTTTATAATCTCTTATCTTTGTAGAGGGTTAAAAGACGAATAGGATCTAGTATGATTCCAGACCTTGGCAATGTCATGGTGTAAAAGGATTCAGCAGTGTACGAGCTGTTGTCTTATAGCATATGCGGATGGCTAGGAGGGAAGGAGGAGGAGGAGAAGGGGATCTCCTGCTCTCTGGTGGGGAGATGGGAGTAGTAGTAGTAGTAGTAGTAGTAGTAGTAGTAGTAGTTGTAGTAGTAGTAGTAGTAGGAGGAGGAGGAGGAGGAGGAGGAGGAGGAGGAGGAGGAGGAGGAGGAGGAGCAGGAGGAGGAGGAGGAGGCAGAGGAGGAGGCGCTGCTCTACTGGATGGGTGTAGCCTACACCTCAACGACACCTACACACTCCTATTCCTGAACGTACACCCACCCTCCTGCAGGAGTTACCGATTCATGCGACAGACAGATGCGAGTCATCAGCTACACCAGCCTGACCTTGAAACTTGACTCACTTGTCCTGCGCTCCAGTGTTGGTTCTCTCTCCCTTTTCTACGGCTATTACTTTGGTTTCTGCTACCGAGAACTGACTAGATGTGTATCCCCGGCCATCAAAAAGCCAGATCATATAATACCCGACTAAGCCATTGGGTCACATGGTTACTCTGTGGAGGCTAGTAACTCAAGGGTGGGAAGCTGTGATGCCTGTGTTTCTTTCCTTACACCGCTGGACTTTGGAGCTCTTTGATCTTCTCATGTCTTCCCCCCTGACAGCCAACACCACACCCTCCTGGATTATATCTTCCCCTTGCTCTCCTCGCTGCTCTGTCCCTTTCTTTCTGTGAACGTTTCATTTTAAGGCCTTAAGCGTGGCTTCGAGGAGGACGCTTGTCCTCAGCTGAGGCTGGGGTCTTGGCCATGAAGCAAATATACACCTGCTCCCTGCACACACCTACCCCACATTTACTACGTATACGCTACTCACACGTCTGCTCCGTGCACACACCTGACCAACATCTACCATATACAGTCGCCTCACACACCTGTCTCATATACGCTACTCACACATCTGCTTCATGCACAACCCTGGTCCACATCTACCACATACAGTCGCCTCACACACCTGCCTCAACTTCGCTACACATAGCCGCCCTACACATCCGCTCCATGCACACACCTGCCCAACACACCTGCTGGAAACAAGTCCTCTTACACACCTGCTCCTCCTGCTCACAAGCCTGCCTGCTTATATGCTTGCCCACCTCTTTGTCCGTCTGCCTTGCCTGCTTACTTGCTTCAAACTCCTTGCCTGCCTGCTTGTCTTCCATGTCTGCTTCCATGCTTTTTTCCCTCTTCCTTTCCTGCCTGCTTACTAGTCTGCATCCCTGCCTGCTTACGTACTTCTTTTCCCCTCCTCCTCCTCCTCCTCGCCTGCTGTGTGCGTGCTTGCTTGCCTGCCTGCCCCCTGCCTCACTGGCGCACGCAACGCCCAACTCAAAGGCTCCATAAAACAGGATCAGCGACACTGTCACGCCATCCACATGGGGTGGACGGGGGAACAGGGAGGAGGAGAGAGGGAGGGGAAAGGAGGGAAGGGCAGGCGAGGAGGAGGAGGAAGAGGAGGAGAGAGGGAAGGGGTGGTGCTGGTGGAAGGAGCGGGGAAGATGGGAGGGAGGAGTGAGGGGGAAGGGGAACAGACCCATACCACTTGCAATACATTAACCTGAGCACGACCCGTCGTGTCCAAGAGATCGTACCGTCAGGCTCAGTGGGTTCAAACACCAGAACAGCTTAGGAGTACACCCACCCATCCACCCACCCACACACACACACACACAGGTAACCCCCAGCTGGTAACATCGAAGGATTACAACACTGTATTACATGATACATGATAACAACACTGGCACAACATAACACAGTAATTTCCCTGATGCACATGTGGACCAAGACGTATGTTGCGTGGCCACGTATTCCACGAGAGAGAGAGAGAGAGAGAGAGAGAGAGAGAGAGAGAGAGAGTGGGTCTGGCGGGTGTTGTGGGTGTAGTGGAGGCGGGGACACTGGACTGGCTGGTGAGCCTCCCAGGGAAAAACAAGGACGAGAAGCTATGGTGAACTCAGTGACTTGAGCACGGCGGTACGTCCCTTGAGCACGACGGTGCGACCCTTGAGCACGACGGTACGACCCTTGAGCACGACGATGCGACCCTTGAGCACGACGGTACGACCCTTGAGTACGACGGTGCGGCCCTTGAGCACGACGGTACGACCCTTGAGCACGACGGTGCGACCCTTGGGCACGACGGTACGACCCTTGAGCACGACGGTACGACCCTTGAGCACGACGGTACGACCCTTGAGCACGACGGTACGACCCTTGAGCACGGCGGTGCGACCCTTGAGCACGGCGGTACGACCCTTCAGCACGGCGGTACGACCCTTGAGCACGACGGTACGACCCTTGAGCACGACGGTGCGGCCCTTGAGCACGACGGTACGACCCTTGAGCACGACGGTACGACCCTTGAGCACGACGGTCATGGTCATGGAAATCATGCATAAACAATACAATGGGGGGGGGGGGGGGGGGGGGGGGGGGGTCAGTGGCTAAGATAGGAGAGAGAGAGAGAGAGAGAAGAGAGAGAGAGAGAGAGAGGAGAGAGAGAGGAGAGAGAGAGAGAGTGGGTCTGGCGGGTGTTGTGGGTGTAGTGGAGGCGGGGACACTGGACTGGCTGGTGAGCCTCCCAGGGAAAAACAAGGACGAGAAGCTATGGTGAACTCAGTGACTTGAGCACGGCGTTGCGACCCTTGAGCACGACGGTACGACCCTTGAGCACGCGGTTACGACCCTTGAGCACGGCGTTGCGACCCTTGAGCACGCTGTTACGACCCTTGAGCACGCTGTTACGACCCTTGAGCACGCGGTTACGACCCTTGAGCACGACGATGCGACCCTTGAGCACGGCGTTGCGACCCTTGAGCACGACGTACGACCCTTGAGCACGACGATGCGACCCTTGAGCACGACGGTTACGACCCTTGAGCACGACGGTTACGACCCTTGAGCACGACGGTTACGACCCTTGAGCACGACGGTTACGACCCTTGAGCACGACGGTTACGACCCTTGAGCACGACGGTTACGACCCTTGAGCACGACGGTTACGACCCTTGAGCACGGCGTTGCGACCCTTGAGCACGACGATGCGACCCTTGAGCACGGACGGTACGACCCTTGAGTACGACGGTGCGGCCCTTGAGCACGACGGAGCGACCCTTGAGCACGACGGTACGACCTTGAGCACGACGGAGCGACCCTTGAGCACGGCGGTACGACCCTTGAGCACGGCGGTACGACCCTTGAGTACGACGGTGCGGCCCTTGAGCACGACGATGCGACCCTTGAGCACGACGGTCATGGTCATGGAAATCATGCATAAACAATACAATGGGGGGGGGGGGGGGTCAGTGGCTAAGATAGGAGAGAGAGAGAGAGAGAGGAGAGAGAGAGAGAGTGGGTCTGGCGGGTGTTGTGTGTGTAGTGTGTGTGTGTGAGTGTGTGTGTGTGTGGTGTGTGTGTGTGTGTTGTGTGTGTGTGTGTGTGTAGGGAGGGAGGAAGGGGTTAGGAGGGAAGGGGTGGCGGGAGGAAGAGAGGAAGAGGCTGAGCACGGATGGGAAGGCGTGTCAGAGGACCAGCAAGGCCTTGGGCAGGCTTAAGACCTTCAGCAAGTACACACACACACACAACACACACACACACACACATAGTTAAAGCCGCCCTGCTGATGGGGGGCGCACACACTGATGTTACTATCTACCTGGGCGACTCTACTTTGCTCTTTGTCTGGTGTGGACGCCACGTCGAACGCACCGCACCCTCTAAACTGCCAAAAGACTTCCGTGAACCTGAAGAGAGAGAGAAAAAAAGAAGGATGCGTTTCCAGCAGCCGTCATTACCGCATTCCAGCAGTCTCATCAACCACTGATGTTTCCAGTGGCCCAAGACCAGCAACCATGACAACCACATTCCAGCAATCTCGACCAGCTATGTGTCTGGTAACCACGATCACCAGCCATACCGGCGGCAGTGACTACCACATTCCAGGAGGCTCGACCACTAGCGTTTCCAGTAACCACGATTTCCAGCCGTTCCAGCGAACAAAGACGACAAAATTCGAGACCACATGACTACCAATCACTTCACTAAAGAGAACCAACACTTTAAATACTTAGAAGTGTTTCTAGCAGCTATACCTGCACTTAACGCCTTTCCAATAGCCCCTCTAGCACCCAACGCGTTTCTAACATCTATTCCAGTACCCGACAGCGTTTCTAACAGCTATTCCAGTACCCAATAGGGCTTCCAACACCCAACGGGTTTCTAACATCTATTCCAGTACCCGACAGCGTTTCCAACAGTCATTCAAGTACCCAACAGCTATTCCAGTAACTAACAGCGTTTCTAACAGCTATTCCAGTACCTAACAAGGTTCCTAACAGCTATTCCAGTACCCTAATGCATTTATAACAGATATTCCAGTACCCTAACTGCATTTCCAACAGACATTCCAGTACCCAACAAACGCTTCCAGAAACCATCAAAGTCTCCGTAAAAGAAAAATCTTGTCTCAAGGAATGCATTCTGTAGTGGCCAAAGTTTCCAGCACTTGCTTGCTTTTCCAGCAGGCAAAGGAATTACCGCCACTCACAGTTGCCGACGTACCCAAGAGCCACATTATCTCTGGACCGCCACCCACCCTAAACACACACACACACACACACACACACACACACACACACACACACACACACCGCTGCTCTTACCGTGTTCACCAAACTAAACCAAGGTTAAGTTCAAAGTAAACACACTGTTTCAGTGAGGACTATATCTTTAAGGCCCTTCTGTGTGTCACTGTTGAATAATGCATCCCTCGGGGGGGGGGGGGGGGGGGGGGGGGGGGGGGGGTCAGTGGCTAAGATAGGAGAGAGAGAGAGAGAGAGAGAGAGAGAGAGAGAGAGAGAGAGAGAGAGAGAGAGAGAGAGAGAGAGAGTGGGTCTGGCGGGTGTTGTGGGTGTAGTGGAGGCGGGGACACTGGACTGGCTGGTGAGCCTCACAGGGAAAAACAAGGACGAGAAGCTATGGTGAACTCAGTGACTTGAGCACGGCGGTACGACCCTTGAGCACGACGGTACGACCCTTGAGCACGACGGTACGACCCTTGAGCACGACGATGCGACCCTTGAGCACGACGGTACGACCCTTGAGCACGGCGGTGCGACCCATGAGCACGGCGGTACGACCCTTGAGCACGACGGTACGACCCTTGAGCACGACGGAGCGACCCTTGAGCACGACGGTGCGACCCTTGAGCACGGCGTTGCGACCCTTGAGCACGACGGTACGACCCTTGAGCACGGCGGTACGACTCTTGAGCACGACGGTACGATCCTTGAGCACGACGGAGCGACCCTTGAGCACGACGGTACGACCCTTGAGCACGACGGTCATGGTCATGGAAATCATGCATAAACAACACAATGGGGGGGTTGGGAGAGGAGGGGCGGGGGTCGGGTCGTCGTCCGAGATGCCCCTACAGGGTCGCCTTGAATCCCGAGAAGTTGGAGAAGTTAGAAGAAAAAAAAAACTGTGAGTGCTGCGTGAGAAGGCGAGAGTACGACTGTGAGGGGTTGGGGGAGTTGTGAGGGTGAGAGAGGACCCTTCCAGGACACATCCAGCAATACATGAGGTAAAGAGTACGTCAAGGGCTGAGGGAGAAGGTTCAGCACTGTTCTTCCCTCTCTTCAACCACTCCTATTAGCCTTTCCCTACTCTTCCCCCTTTCCTCTTTATTACTCTTCTACATCATTTCTCTAACCCCTTCTTCCTCCCTTCACTCTGACCCCTTCCCTCCCTCCATCTCTCCCTCGACTCTCACTACATCATCATTCGCTCTTGATAGTCTCCCTCTTTCTCTCATAGTTTTCCTCTCTCTCTCTCTCTCTCTCTCTCTCTCTCTCTCTCTCTCTCTCTCTCTCTCTCTCTCCCCGTTCGACCCGTCATTCCCCCTCAACGTGCGCCCATCGCAGCTGGTGCTGACGGCGGTGGACGCAGTAGAAGTGTGGGCTGCTGGATGAGGTAAGAGGGCGTGAGTAGAGGGCATGAGTAGAGGGGCGTGGCTGAGGGGGGGGGGCGTGGGTAGAGGGCGTGGCTGGAGGGCCCGGATGAATGGCGACCAGGACCGGGAGTGGTCACATTCATAGCAGGGAGAACGTGTCGACGGGGAGGGAGAGGAACGTACATGGAGAAGGGGGTGTAGGGAGAGGACACTGTAGGAGGAGGGCGGCAGTTGCTCTGTGTGTGTGTGTGTGTGTGTGTGTGTGTGTGTGTGTGTGTGTGTGTGTGTGTGTGTGTGTGTGTGTGTGTGAGGGAGGGAGGAAGGGGTTAGGAGAGAAGGGGTGGCGGGAGGAAGAGAGGAAGAGGCTGAGCACGGATGGGAAGGCGTGTCAGAGGACCAGCAAGGCCTTGGGCAGGCTTAAGACCCTTCAGCAAGTACACACACACACTCACACACACACACACACACATAGTTAAAGCCGCCCTGCTGATGGGGGGCGCACACACTGATGTTACTATTTCTCTACCTGGGCGACTCTACTTTGCTCTTTGTCTGGTGTGGACGCCACGTCGAACGCACCGCACCCTCTAAACTGCCAAAAGACTTCCGTGAACCTGAAGAGAGAGAGAAAAAAAGAAGGATGCGTTTCCAGCAGCCGTCATTACCGCATTCCAGCAGTCTCATCAACCACTCATGTTTCCAGTGGCCCAAGACCAGCAACCATGACAACCATATTCCAGCAATCTCGACCAGCTATGTGTCTGGTAACCACGATCACCAGCCATACCGGCGGCAGTGACTACCACATTCCAGGAGGCTCGACCACTAGCGTTTCCAGTAACCACGATTTCCAGCCGTTCCAGCGAACAAAGACGACAAAACTCGAGACCACATGACTACCAATCACTTCACTAAAGAGAACCAACACTTTACATACTTAAAAGTGTTTCTAACAGCTATTCCTGCACTTAACGCCTTTCCAATAGCCACTCTAGCACCCAACGCGTTTCTAACATCTATTCCAGTACCCGACAGCGTTTCTAACAGCTATTCCAGTACCCAATAGGGCTTCCAACACCCAACGGGTTTCTAACATCTATTCCAGTACCCGACAGCGTTTCTAACAGCTATTCCAGTACCCAACAGCGTTTCCAAGTCATTCAAGTACCCAACAGCTATTCCAGTACCTAACAGCGTTTCTAACAGCTATTCCAGTACCTAACAAGGTTCCTAACAGCTATTCCAGTACCCCAATGCATTTATAAGATATTCCAGTACCCTAACTGCATTTCCAACAGACATTCCAGTACCCAACAAACGCTTCCAGAAACCATCAAAGTCTCCGTAAAAGAAAAATCTTGTCTCAAGGAATGCATTCTGTAGTGGCCAAAGTTTCCAGCACTTGCTTGCTTTTCCAGCAGGCAAAGGAATTACCGCCACTCACAGTTGCCGACGTACCCAAGAGCCACATTATCTCTGGACCGCCACCCACCCTAAACACACACACACACACACACACACACACAAACACACACACACACACACACACACACACACACACACACCGCTGCTCTTACCGTGTTCACCAAACTAAACCAAGGTTAAGTTCAAAGTAAACACACTGTTTCAGTGAGGACTATATCTTTAAGGCCCTTCTGTGTGTCACTGTTGAATAATGCATCCCTCGGGGGGGAGGGGGGGGGGTCAGTGCCTAAGATAGGAGAGAGAGAGAGAGAGAGAGAGAGAGAGAGAGAGAGAGAGAGAGAGAGAGAGAGAGAGAGAGAGAGAGAGAGAGAGAGAGAGAGAGGACGAGACTGCAGAGTAGCGAGCATCCACAGCACGACAGAGGCTCGATCCAACTGACATGAAAGAGTCCAACACCTGTGTCGCGCACTCACACACACACAGAGGCAGCAGCAACCCGTCGTGGTGAACAAGGTCATGACGAAGCCTACCAGAAGGACGTTGTGCTATCATGGAGAACAGAACACCTCTTGCTCGATCTGAGGAGGAGGAGGAGCCAGACGTGGGGAACACCCAGCTCTGTCTTTAGCAGAGCAGCAGAATCAAAACGATTATATGTACCCTATGTACGTCACCCATCACTACAAACAATATGACCCTCTGTACGTCACCCATCACTACAAACAATATGACCCTATGTACGTCACCCATCACTACAAACAATATGACCCTCTGTACGTCACCCATCACTACAAGCAATATGTACCCTCTGTACGTCACCCATCACTACAAACAATATGACCCTCTGTACGTCACCCATCACTACAAACAATATGACCCTCTGTACGTCACCCATCACTACAAACAATATGACCCTCTGTACGTCACCCATCACTACAAACAATATGACCCTCTGTACGTCACCCATCACTACAAACAATATGACCCTCTGTACGTCACCCATCACTACAAACAATATGACCCTCTGTACGTCACCCATCACTACAAACAATATGACCCTCTGTACGTCACCCATCACTACAAACAATATGACCCTCTGTACGTCACCCATCACTACAAACAATATGACCCTCTGTACGTCACCCATCACTACAAACAATGTTTCAACATAAGCGAAGACCTTTCATACCCACGATGCAATTGACCACACAGAAGAAGACACCTAACACTCACTCCTCACTCGCCACACACACACACACACACACACACACACTCACACACATCCACTGTGTTGATCGCTTCTCAAAGGAGACATTACAGAACGTAATCATCTTGTAATCAACCCATTCCCCGTGTGGTGACGGGTCTATTAATCTGGTTACGTGTTAATGATGCCACGTAACCCACCTCATTCAGAGAAACCCGGTATTAATGAGGTGGGGAGGGAGGGGGTGGGCCCCGTTCCCTCATAATTACCATCCCCTCAGGCCATCTGGTATCCATGAGGATCTCAGAATCTCATTCTCCAGGCCGAGTGGTATTAATGAGGGGGGGGGGCCCTCATGATAATGAGGGGGGGGCCTCATGATAACTCCGATCCCCCCCTCTATGCCAGCTGGTATTTTCGTGGCCTCATATTCCCATCCTCCAGACCAGCTGGTATTCATGAGGCGCCCCGTAACTCTCATTCGCCAGGCCAGCTGGTGCCTAGTGCCTTGTATTGCTTCTGTTATGTGAGCATTATCTACACACACACACACACACACACACACACACACACACACACACACACACCCACCTACACAAACACACACACACACACACACACACAAACACACACACACACACACACACACACACCCACCTACACAAACACACACACACACACACACAAACACACACACACACACACACACACACACACACACACACACACACACACACACACAAGCTTCTAAATGTTCGCCCACTCACACACCAAGTCTTACTCACACAAGCTCACGGAAAGACAAACTAATATTACTCGTAAATACACACACGTGTTGACACATAGCTCACATGAGCCGAGAGCATATGCAAAACTCATATAGTCTTTGAAACACACACACACACACACACACACACACACACACACACACACACTTACATTCTCTCTCTCTCTCTCTCTCTCTCTCTCTCTCTCTCTCTCTCTCTCTCTCTCTCTCTCTCTCTCTCTCTCACACACACACACACACAAATGATGCCAACATTTCCACTACGTCTGGATTTTCTTCCTGTCTGTCTATATGTCTACGTCCTTCTGTCTACACGTAAACTGTATATGTACGGTCGTCCGTCTCTTTTCCTCCGTCCGTCCATCTCTCTCTCTCTCTCTCTCTCTCTCTCTCTCTCTCTCTCTCTCTCTCTCTCTCTCTCTCTCTCTCTCTCTCTCTCTTCCCTCGTCTGCTTGAGGTGCAGTGGGCGTGTGGGCACAGACGTCACGTCCTTCCACCCACCATCCCAAGCAGCAGGCCAGGCCAGGCCATGGACGGAGCCGCCAAAAGCACTCGCCTCCACGCACGCAAGCACAGGTTGAACGTCTCGGGGCAGAGAGAGAGAGAGAGAGAGAGAGAGAGAGAGAGAGAGAGAGAGAGAGAGAGAGAGAGAGGAGCCTTTAATTACTCCATGCACTTTCCAGCACAAGTTACACACTCGCCTGATCACAGAGACACTCGAGGAGAGAGGAAACCTGAGGAATACATCTTGTTCTCCGCTCAAAGTATAAACCCACGGAGCAAGATGACGGTACGACGCTTGAGTGGGATGGTACGACCTTTTGTGGACGACGGTACGACGCTTGAGCGGGATGGCACGACCTTTGTGGACGACGGTGCGACGCTGGAGCGGGATGGTACGACCTTTTGTGGACGACGGTACGACGCTGGAGCGGGATGGTACGACCTTTTGTGGACGACGGTACGACGCTTGAGTGGGATGGTACGACCTTTTGTGGACGACGGTACGACGCTTGAGCGGGATGGCACGACCTTTGTGGACGACGGTGCGACGCTGGAGCGGGATGGTACGACCTTTTGTGGACGACGGTACGACGCTGGAGCGGGATGGTACGACCTTTTGTGGACGAGCGGTACGACGCTGGAGCGGGATGGTACGACCTTTTGTGGACGACGGTACTACGCATGAGCAGGATAGTACGACCTTTGAGTAGGATAGTACGACCTTTGTGGACGACGGTGCGACGCATAAGCAGGATTGTACGACCTTTGAGCTGGATAGTGCGACCTTTATGGACGACGGTACGACGCTCGAGCGGGATGGTACGACCTTTGTGGACGACGGTACGACACATGAGAAGGATTGTACGACCTTTGTGCACGACGGTACTTCCCTCCCTTGAAAAGAATGGTACGACCCTCGAACACGACGGTACGACCTTTAAGAAGAATGAAACGAAAGTTTGTGGACGACGGGACGACGCTTGAGAAAAAACGGCACGACTCTTGGAGCACGACGACGCACGACCTTTGAGCACGGCAGTACGACCCTTTAATCAAACCACAACCATGCGACCCTTGAGTTTACGTTCGAGCCCGAAATTTTGAAGGGGCCTTTGTTGTCTTTTCCTAGCGCTACCTCGCACACATGAGGGGGGAGGGGGATGTTATTCCATGTGTGGCGAGGTGGCGATGGGAATAAATAAAGGCAGACAGTATGAGTTATGTACATGTGTATATATGTATATGTCTGTGTGTATACGTATATATATGTGTACATTGAGATGTATAGGTATGTATATTTGCGTGTGTGGACGTGTTTGTATACACATGTGTATGGGGGTGGGTTGGGCCATTTCTTTCGTCTGTTTCCTTGCGCTACCTCGCAAACGCGGGAGACAGCGACAAAGCAAAATAAATAAATAAATAAATAAATACTTTAAAGGCGTCTCAGACCACCGTTCTCAAAGGGGTTGATTAAATACCCGGTGAACGCGAAGTGTGTATTCTAATTTCCTGCCTCCCTACACGAACCCCAGGTTTACAACTTCAACGCTTGTAAAAACGCGTCCTAACACCTGGACGTGTTCATCAGCACCAGCCGCCAGGGCGACACGTATGACACGCATTTAACACTAAATAAATCAAGACTAATTTTTCTTTTTTTCTTCCTCAGCCTCGGAGGGAAATCCTACGTGCTCAAGAGACAGGGGAGAAGAAACCATCCTCCTCATCCTCCTCCCGTCCCTGCCTTTAGACAGATCTTCCATAAGTTCTTGACTACATCTGTCCCCCTGGTACACACACCGAGAACACTTAGGGCCTTTTAGAGCTGGGTTAAAGTGCTCTCTCTCTCTCTCTCTCTCTCTCTCTCTCTCTCTCTCTCTCTCTCTCTCTCTCTCTCTCTCTCTCTCTCTCTCGACTGAGGTAACGAGGGGAAGTGGTTTAGAGCCTTTGGAACTGGGTTAAAGTGTTCCCCTCTCTCTCTCTCTCTCTCTCTCTCTCTCTCTCTCTCTCTCTCTCTCTCTCTCTCTCTCTCTCTCTCGATTGAGGTAACGAGGGGAAGTGGAAAGGAAGGAAGGAAGGAAGAGAGGGAGGAGGAGGGACGGACTGAAATAGCTTTAAAAAAAAAGAGAGATCAAGACGAACTCCAAAGTTGGTCTGACACATGGCTGATGGAGCTCACACTCACTCTCGCGCAAGTGTAAAGTGATGAAGACGAGACACACTGGGAGAAAAAAAAAGAAGGAGGAGGAGGAGGAAGGGGTGAACTAAGTATAAAGATTATCCAGAGTGAAACAAGCTGCGGGAATCTGTGAGAGGGAGGGAAGGAACCTGGGAGCTAGCATCATCCCTGACCAGTGGCCCGAGTCCCACTTTTGGGAGCAAAAAAAAGGGAGACAACCTGACACCTGGCAAGTGTCAGAGAAGCGTTTAAGAAGTCTGGGGGAGGAAGGATTCAGCTAGCTGTTCACATCCGACATTAAAACAAAACAAGTATATACTTCTGAGGTTTGGTTCCTCCCCCCCGGAGCTTTGAGAAGCACAAAGAACGAACAGGGAAGGTGCGAGAGGAGGCCCAACAAAGACAGCAGCAGAATCAATAAAGTTAAGTTACACCGAAAGGCTACATAGATCTTACATTTTACCCCCACTATGGAAGAGGGAAGAGTAAGGGGTGACCTGATCATATATAACCTCTTCCGTTTTTAAGCCAGACGGATGACAAAGCCAGAGAACAGTTCTTCCAAAGATGTAGGGACAATAAGAACCAGAGGACATGACACGAAACTAAGCAAGAAACTTGCCATAACAGATGGAATGAAGTGCTTTTTATAACATGAGATTGGCGGATGACTGGAAGAAACAGAACGAGGTTATTGTTAAGGTGGACAACATACGGAAGTTTGAAAGACTGTCCGATGGCAGTAAGATGTTCAAAAGATGATGGGGTGAGGGAGGTGCCGAGCTACGAGTGTAAAGACAAACTCCTTCCTTGTACATTCCAACCAGGTAATTACACAGAGCGACTAGCGAAGCAAGGCTGCCTCTTTGACACAACGTTAATGCCTGGGTTCAAGTCCCTCGGTGGCGAGCCTCGCTCTAACCTAGATCAATAGCATTCCTGATCGAAAAAAAAAGATGGATGGTCATAACCTGCGTCTGTACTGCAACGAGGGTCTTAAACCCCCCACACCTCCCAAGAGAACAGCGAACGTCTGATACAAATGAAGGACATGGTATATGTCTATTTCATTCGCCTTCGTTCCTCTGGGCTCAGCGCCCCCAGAATATACACTCCACACTCACCTCCATACCATATCCACCTCATACATACGCTGCTGTGTCCTGGCAGACCATGAGTCGACTTTTATACGAGTCAAAAACGCAACTTGTGTCGTTTTTTCCTGTCCTTGCTGAGACCACAACGCATGACAACACTCGTGAACTAGTTTTGGGGAAGTCGTGAATATGTAATTGCACTCCCCTCTACGTGGAAACTACACCAGTGTAAGTGTTAAACACTGCACAAGTACACTCATCTCTCTCTCTCTCTCTCTCTTTTTCATGTGTGGCGGGGTGGCGACGGGAATGAATAAAGGCGGTAAGTATGAATTATGTACATGTGTATATATGTTAATGTCTGTGTATTTATATATATGTATACGTTGAAATGTATAGGTATGTATATGTGCGTGTGTCGACGTATACGTATATACATGTGTATGTGGGTAGGTTGGGCCATTCTTTCGTCTGATTCCTTGCGCTACCTTGCTAACGCGGGAGACAGCGACAAAGTATAATAAATACTAAATATATATATATATATATATATATATATATATATATATATATATATATATATATATATATATATACATATATGGATATATATCCGCCATTTCCCACATTTGCGAGGTAGCATTAAGAACAGAAGACTGAGCGTAAGAGGGAAGGAAATCCTCACTTGGCCCCCTTCTCTGTTCCTTCTTTTGGAAAAGCAATGGGGTACCTCAAGAAAGGAGAGCAGAAATGACGAAGGGATACACCATCCTCCAACGGTGGCCATCTCAAGAGGAGAGAAACATCGTGAAAAGACGACGAGAAGAAGAACACACAGGAAATCAATAAGACATCCACAGATGACTGAAGAAGGTGACCCTTAAAGATGGAGAGGTGATCGACACCAGTAGCTCATGTTCTTCACCCCGGTCATGTTCACCAGTCCTCATGTGAACCCCAGTCATGTTCACCAGTCCTCATGTGAACCTCAGTCATGATCACCAGTTCTCATGCTCACCCCAGTCATGTTCACCAGTCCTCATGTGAACCTCAGTCATGATCACCAGTTCTCATGCTCACCCCAGTCATGTGTACCCGTCATGTTCACCAGTCCTCATGTTTTCACCCCAGTCATGTTCGCCAATCCTCATGTTCACCCCAGTCATGTTCACCAGTCCTCATGTTCACCCCAGTCATGTTCACCTCAGTCATGTTCACCAGTCCTCATGCTTTCACCCCAGTCATGTTCATCAGTCCTCATGAGAACTCCAGTCATGTTCACCCCAGTCACGTTCACCAGTTCTCATGCTCACCCCAGTCCTGTTCACCAGTCCTCATGTTTTCACCCCAGTCATATTCACCAGTCCTCATGTTCACCCAGTCATGTTCACTAGTCTACATGTTCACCTGTCATCACGTTCAACAGTCCTCATGTGAACCCAAATGTCATGTTCACCAGTCCTCACGTAAAGCCAGTCATGTTCACCAATCCTCATGTTCACCCACTTATCATGCACACACGCCCTCATAGTCTGTCAGTCCTCATATTCACCACACCTCAAATAACCCCAGTCGTAGGTAAACTAAACCCATACGCATAGCATTCCACGGGTAAACCAGCGTCCAACGTAAACCAATCTAAAGCCCCACTAAACCTACGCATATACACCAACTCTAAGGGCATACATCGACCACACATCAATCAATGGACAGGTAAAACAGCAGCTGTCCATCAATATACGCAACCATCAACTCATATACATCCTATCTACTTGTATTCTACATTACTCCCCTCCTCCCCCTCTACAGTCATACATCCATCAATACACAAACCGGTTGTAAACTCAAGTCCCACACTGACCCAACCGCGCCGCGCCTCCTCCCAGCACCAGCTGTAGACCTGACCTGACCTGACCTGACCTCTGACCTGACCTGTTGTAGGGAACACCAGCTGATGTGCTTCCATACGATTTCAGGTTGTATGGCGCTGTTCTAAGCGACGTTCCTCATGGGGGAGTGTCAGTGACAACTCTCTCTCTCTCTCTCTCTCTCTCTCTCTCTCTCTCTCTCTCTCTCTCTCTCTCTCTCTCTCTCTCTCTCTCTACCTATCTATCTACCTACCTACCTATCCATCTATCTATCCTTCTATCTATCTACTTGACTATATATGTATCATTGCCAAATACATTCACATCCTCTTCTACAAGAGTTCAGTTATAATTTCGAAACAGCATTAAGTTATGAAAAGATGTGGGCTGCCCTCTTGGAGTTACGTAACACGTCCACTTCACCTTAGTAAGTCAACGCAAATTTCTGAAGTCCTTTCCCCAAAAATAAACATTCGCCTCCTCTACTTCTAAAAAAACAAAACAAAAAAAAAAAACGATCCTGGGAGCGTCTGAAACTTCTGGGTCAAAATTTCCGTTGGATAAATTTATAGTTCTGTGGAAATTGGCGTGCGATTTGCATACGCGAGCGGCCAGTTTCGAGGAGTTCTTGTAACGGAACCTGTGCGTGGGGGAACAAGTGTGTGGTCTCAAGGGGTGGGTGGGTGTATGTGTGTCCTCTGCTACTGCCAGGAGAGCATGGACGCCGAGGACAAGGCGAGGAGGTTCGAACCCTCCACCGTCTTACAAGCTAGCCACACAGTCAACCCACAGTCATATATATATATATATATATATATATATATATATATATATATATATATATATTTTTATACTTTGTCGCTGTCTTGTACATAGCAATTCCTACTCTCGTTTTTTCCATACTATCTTCCCTTCTGGCCATTTTCTTCTAACCTACACAACTATATGGTTGAAATCAAAACACCCTTCTTCCCCTCTCTCCCATTCCTCAATGCCGTACAACAGTTCCAACCGGTTGGCTGGCAGCGACCCGTCCGCCACGCGCCGACCTCCTAACACCCGCCGAGCTGGCTGCCTGGAACTGGCCTTCCAGATGTATTACGCAGAAAAAAAAACCCACGACACACACACACACACACACACACACACACACACACACATCGATCACTTCGCCTTTCCATTGTTCGTGGCTCACGATCTACGGTGGTGGTTATAGAGGGTAATCCCACCTGGCCATAGTGTCATTTCATTTATAGTGTAGCCCGCGCGCGTACACACACACACACACACACACACACACACACACACACACACACACACATGCACCAGAAAAGGAACAAGAGCATCGTTGTAATACACAAGCGAGGTAAACACTCGCCAATGACACAACAACTACGAGAGAGAGAGAGAGAGAGAGAGAGAGAGAGAGAGAGAGAGAGAGAGAGAGAGAGAGAGAGAGAGAGAGAGAGAGAGAGAGAGAGAGAGAGAGAGAGAGAGAGAGAGAGAGAGAGAGCACTACTTGACCGGTGTGGTGAAGATACAAGGCAGTTCTTTGGCAGGAGAGAGAGAGAGAGAGAGAGAGAGAGAGAGAGAGAGAGAGAGAGAGAGAGAGAGAGAGAGAGAGAGAGAGAGAAATATGAACTCGACTATTCAGTTATCAGCCAAACTTTAAGAGACAGGTCAGTTATATGGCGATAAATGAAGTTATCCGGCGAGTCAGTTACTCCACGTGACATTCAATAGGCAAGGTGGTGATGGAATGGCCCAGAAGGTAATTAGCGAGGTAGTTAACAGAGAGGGTAAGGTACCTGAAGGAGCAGTAATTCTATACGGCAGGGCAGGTCGTTAGCAAGAGGCCATTTAACCATGTGGACGACCTAGTTATCGATGGAGACGTTATACTGAACGAGGTAGTTATAACAGCAAGGCTTGTTTGGCGGAAGGGAAAAATAGTGAACTATTAAGGCAATCATTTAACACAGGGACACTTAACTGGCGAGCTT
The DNA here is from genome assembly GCF_036320965.1 of Panulirus ornatus. Taxonomy (NCBI): domain Eukaryota; kingdom Metazoa; phylum Arthropoda; class Malacostraca; order Decapoda; family Palinuridae; genus Panulirus; species Panulirus ornatus. Next base: position 20,825,361 of record NC_092279.1, read on the forward strand.
CTGATGGGCTGGGCAGGTTATTAACACAGTTACAGTTAACTGATGATGAACATAACTGCCATGGTTGTTAAGTGACCCCCGGCAAGTATTTGGGTAAGGGCGTATCCTTGAACGTCAAGGCAGCAGATATATATATATATATATATATATATATATATATATATATATATATATATATATATATATATATATATATATATTGGAAAGGATCACAATTTTGCGCGTGATCAAGATATTCCTATGAGTCCACGGGGCAAATGAAACACGAAAAGTTCTAAGTGCACTTTCGTGTAATTATCACATCATCAGGGGAGACACACAAGAGAGAAATATAACAGTCAGTTGATATACATCGAAGAGACGAAGCTATAACGCCATTTGGTAAACATATATATATATATATATATATATATATATATATATATATATATATATATATATATATATATATAGGGAATACCATCAATTGAAGATGCAGTTTGCTTAGAGGGAAATCATCAATCACCTAGGGAGACAGACACTTATTTGGCGAGGTATCTCATCAGCCAAAGATCCATTAGCCAGCGAGACAAACAGTAATTACCCGGAGAAACAGCCCTGTCTCGCGAGACTGTGTTATATTTGGCGATTTATTTGTGGAGACAAAATTATTTCGCCATTACACTCCTCCGCTTGCACAGCCCACCTAGCCTAGCCATCTCGACTCCTTCCTTCATTCCTTGCCTCCTCCTGCTCCTCCTTCGTTCTATCTTGACTCATCCTACCCTGAAAAAACTCTTATTCTCCCTCACTCCACCCTCAACTTATTCTACCCACACGCTCCCTTCCTCACCCTTACTCTCCCACCTTCCTCCGTACGGTCCAGTCCACCACACACTTAATCTAGGGTGATGGGACGAAGCGTTTTATTAACCTACACACCAAGCCTTCCATCTTCATATTTCCCTCACCCTAACTCCAACCATCTCTAATTTTTGTTACCTGTCTCCTTCCCACATATACTACATCCTGGTCCTACACCCTCGCCTCCCCTCACTAGCACTAGGAGGATGAGCCACACACATCGTACGCCCGGCGACCGTGTCACACACATCGTACGCCTGGCGACCGTGTCACAACAGGGGAAACGCCTGGCGACCGGGCACACACAACCCCAACACACAACACCACACCCAAAACCCACACACCACTTTCTTTCCCTGGCGCCCCGGGGTAAACAAAAAATGGGGACGCCGGCGCCCGGTACCCCAATGGGTCCCTGGGGGACCGGGCACCCACGAAACCCCCTCGACCGGGTCAAACATCGTACCCTGGGGGCCGGGGGTCAAAATCTCGCCTGGGAGGGGAAACCCCCATCTTACCCTGGCGGCCCGGGGCCCCTCGAAGGGGCCACCGGCCACACAGTCGGGGCCCTTCCACACTCGTAGGGGGAAAAAATGCCCCCGGGATTTTGGTCAAACACACGGGCGACCGGAAAAATGACGGGGGCGCCCGGCAAAACAGTAGTCCCTTTAACCCCCGGGGTACGCCCTGGGCCCCGGTACACCCTTGAAGCCGGGGGCCCTTTCCCACACGAGGGTGGGCCCTTTTGTACACAACGTACGCCCTGGCGCCCGGTACACCCTTGACGCCTTGGCCCTTGACACACATCGACCCGGGGAGTTCCCCCTTACCCCCCGGGCCCGCCCTGTACCCAAGACCCCGGGAGGGTCCCCCGGACCGCCTGGGGGCCTTAACCATCTCGCCGGGGCCGTGCCCCTGTGCCGGCGCCCGGCCAACTGAAAAACCCCGGGAACCGGGGAACCATCTTCCCGGCCCCCTTCCCAATTCGCCCCGGGGCCCGCCGGGAAACCCCCTGGGGAAAAGAGAGGAAAAAGGAGGTAAAAGAAGAAAAAAAGAGAGAAGGAAAAGGGGCTCATCGGGAGGGGGGAGCCCTTGGAGGAGGTGGGTGTGGGGACGTCTTAAATCCGGTCCATTTTTACCAGCCCAAAATTGAGGACGAGGGAAACCCAATTTGGAGAGCAAGCGGGGGGGGGGGAGAGGCCGTCAAAAAGCGGGCGGATCAGCCGGAATGACGGCGGGCCTCCCTCTCTCCTCTCCCCCCTCTCCTCCCCCCTAACCTTACCCCGAGTTTCCCCCCCTTTCCCCCTTCCCATCCCCCGGGGCCAAAAGGCCAAACAAAGGGGGGGGGGTTTGGGGTTCAGGATCTAGATTTGGTTTGCCCCACAGGACGTGGTACCCCTTGCTCGATTCCCCCCTAAACAAACTGCGTGCGTTTTTTTCCCCTTCACTTTTCTCCCACAAAAACCTGGCCCCCCACACTCACCCCTCCCCTCCCCCTTTCCCTCTAAATCCCAAACAACAACCGGGCCTCCCCCACACTCCCCCCTCCCCCTCCCCTTCCCCTCCCCAAAAACCTTCTCCCCCCTCCCCCCCCCCCCAAAAACAACCGGGCCCCTCCCCCACACCCCCCTCCCCTCCTCCTCCTCCCTCCACTACCACAAAAACCCTTGGCCCCCCACACTCCCCCCTCCCCCCCCTTTCCTCTCATTACCACAACAACCTGGCCTCTCCCACACTCACCCCTCCTCCTCCTCCTCCTCCCTCCACCCCCTTTACCCATTTTTACCCCAAAATTCCGGGCCCCATCACCTCCCCCTTTAAATTTTTTCGTCTTTTCCTTCCTTCCCCCCTTTTGCAACTCCGACGGGAGCCTTACCGTCAGAGACCCCAAGCCCCCCATCCACGACGGGGGCCACCCAAAAAAACACCGGGCGCAGCGGGTTTTCCCCGGGGGAAAACGTTCCTTTCAACGAGAGAAAAAAAAAACAACGGGCCGGGAAAATTCTCGACTTTTTAAACAGAAAAACCCCAGGGAAAATCCCCAAATTTACCACACGCCCACGCGAGTACTGTGGATGATGATTCCTTGCAAAAAAAGAAAGAAAAAAAGGAAACAATAAGAAGGAAGGGGAAAAGGCATTAAAAAACAATACCAGGATTAAAGATAATTTACGGGGAAAAAGGGTTTGGGGAAAGCCATGGATTTGTCTATCATGGAAGAGAAAAGAGTAAGTGATGATTTGATGACAACCTTTAAAGTTTTTCATCCATTGTAATGATGTCAATAGAAAATAGTTCTTTGAGAGGCACGACAATCAGAAGACACAACGTGAAATGAAGCAAGAAATTCGTTGAAGAAGATGTCAAGAAGTGATTCTAAAAGTGGCTGACGAATGAAGAGAAAAAATAATTGAGAATGAGGACATGGTAATTGCAGACACCATTTAGAAATCTTGAAGTAGTTCTATGATAGTGGATCATGTACAAGAGATGGGAGGCTCCACGAAAGATAATTCCCCTTCCCCGTACAGTACAAATAGGTAATTACACACACACACACACACACACACACACACACACACACACACACACACAATCAACGCAAATACGCACACATTCCCAGACAAAAGCGATCAATGGCCCTACGAGTTACGCAAGGGGAAGGAGAGAGGGTGGGATTCAGGGAGGCCGGCGCTTGAGGTAGTGCAAAAGCAGGTCAGGGTGTATGAAGATGATGGAGGGAGACTTGATAAGGAAGGCGATAACGGAAAGTGCAGGAGAGAGTAAGAGATAAGGGAAAGGGGAGGAGAGAGAGAGAGAGAGAGTGAAAGAGAGAGAGAGAGAGAGAGAGAGAGAGAGAGAGAGAGAGAGAGAGAGAGAGAGAGAGAGAGAGTCACGTCCCGTGACATGACCAGCATGGAACACACACACACACACGTATCGAGAGGAAGCGAGATCGGGGAAGGACCGAGAGACGAGGAAAGCGAACGAGTCAGGTGGGAAAGACGAGTGTGAAGAAAAAACGAGAAAAGAAAGAAACAAAGAAAGAAAAACAAAGACAGTGTACGTCAGTGCAAGGAAACTCAACAAACAGGAATAAGTACACTGTGGAAGCTAGTATGGTATACAACCCGAAGAACATATCAGTATAACATTATAATCATACACCACATAGGGGTATACTAAAATCAATATACTAATAACCCGTATGACAAAATAAATATACCATTAAGCCCGTATAACAAATTCAGTATGCCATTAAACCCGTATAACAAATTCAATATACTATTAAACCCGTAAACCATCTAAATGGGGCGTCATAAACCCAGTATACTATTAAAACTGTAAACTCTAAACCAGGAAATCACAATCCCAGTACACTTTTAAACCCATTATCCCTTCAGCCAATACAACATAAACCTAACACAACTATAAACCCGTAAATCTTTTAACTGGTTTATCTTAAACCCATTATATAAGAAGACATTATATAATATAACTAATATACCATATTACCAGTGAAGCATATACCTTATAACCAGTCAAACGTACCTCATGATCACTATAACATTATATTCATTATACCTCACAAATGATATACCTTAAGATGAGTATACCATAACCTCATAACTATCTTACAACCAAAAAAACTTACAACCAGTATATCTGACAACCAATATACCCTTATAACGAGTATACCTTACAACCAGTATATCTGACAACCAATATACCCTTCTAACGAGTATACCTTACAACCAGTATATTCGAAAACCAATATACCCTTATAACAAGTATACCTTACAACCAGTATATCTGACAATCAATATACCCTTATAACAAGTATACCTTACAACCAGTATATCTGACAACCAATATACCCTTATAACAAGTATACCTTACAACCAGTATATCTGACAATCAATATACCTTATAACAAGTATACCTTACAACCAGTATATCTGACAATCAATATACCCTTATAAAACCTGAGTATACCTTACAACCAGTATATCCGACAACCAATATACCCTTATAAAACCAGTATACCCTACAACCTGTATACCTCACAACGAGAATACGTAATCAGTATACCTTACAATAAGTATACCTTACAATCAGTATACCTCACAACCAGTATACCTTATACCAATAACTTTATAATCAGTATACCTCACAACCAGTATACATTATAACCAGTAACTATATACTCTGCACAACTCATAAGGAAAATGTATAGATGAAAAATGATGATGATGATGATGATGATAATGATGATGATGAATGATGATGATGATGATGAATAATGATGATGATGAATAATGATGATGATGATGTGATGATGATGAATGATGATTAAGGATGATGATGATGAATAATGATGATGATGATGATGAATAATGATGATGATGATGATGAATATGATGATGATGATGACGAATAATGATGATGATGATGATGAATAATGATGATGATGATGATGAATAATGATGATGATGATGATGAATAATGATGATGATGATGATGAATAATGATGATGATGATGATGATGATGATGATGAATAATGATGATAATGATGATAATGATGATAATGATAATGATAAAGATAATGACAATGATGACGATGATGATAATGATAATAATGACAATGATGACGATGATGATAATGATAATAATGACAATGATGACGATGACGATAATGACGATAATGATGATGAATAATGATGAATAATGAGACTCGTGTCCCCAGCATCATGGCGGGAACAGCCCAAAGTAGTACAAACCAGGTCGTCAGAGGCGGGAGCAAGGGCTCCAAGCGACGCCTCTACAAATTACCCTCTCGAAGTTGGTTGTAGGCGAGTGACACACGGCTTGATGTGCCCCTCCACTACCCAGGTGTCAGAGGGGGCTGGTGGGGGTGTGGTGGACTGTGGGTGTGGGCTCAGAAGGTGGGTGGTGGGTGTGGGTGGGTGGGCGTGCGGTTGGGGCTGGCGGGTGTGTGTGGGTGGGAACCTCTCTCTCTCTCTCTACCCCACCCATGACGTCAGTCACTCTCCCTGACTGATTAGGCTCCCCAGGCCAGCCAGCCCCACAACCTGATCTTGACCTCTGACCTGTGGCAGGTCAAAGACCCCTAAGGAACCCCGACGACAAACGCCACTGACTCTGGCACCCACTGAGAGAGGTCCGGCCCTCGGAAATGGTTGCTACGACAGACCACAATTCACTGGATTCATTCAACTGTTTACGTCTTGCACAGAACAGGTACAGTACACCAGACACCAACCACCTGCCTGTTAAATCGTGGCCAATACATGTCTGTATCTTGTTAGCCTTTGACCTTTACAGGAGACTACAATTGGTCGTCGTAATTAGGTATCAAGTGCAATAGGCGAAGTGTGGGTTGACACACACACATACCTTTGTGCCATGTTTCTAGATCTCTGTAAAAAACCAGAGGGTCCTTCAGCCCAAGGCGGCGCTCCTTCCAGTAGCAGGGATGTGTGGTGTGCCATGTTTCAGGACCTCTTTTTAAGAGGTTCCCTCAGCCCGACGCTGCGCTACTTCCAGTAACAGGGAAATGTGGACTCCTTTTTGGAGTGAGAACTTCTTTGACGAGACTGTAATGTCAATGGTTCAGCCTCGGCATAGGTGACTTTCCACCCGCGGTGTAACCTCGAGCTGGCGGAGTCCGGTAACACATAAAGATATCAACACACACACACACACACACACACACACACACACACACACGTCCAGTCAGCAGTCTGTGGTCCATTACACAGCCCCCAGAGATCCAGCCAGTCAGTGGTCCAGTACTCAGCCCCCAGAGATCCAGCCAGTCAGTGGTCCAGTACTCAGCCCCCAGAGATCCAGCCAGTCTGTGGTCCAGTACTCAGCCCCCAGAGATCCAGCCAGTCAGTGTCCAGTACACAGCCCCCAGAGATCCAGCCAGTCAGTGTCCAGTACACAGCCCCCAGAGATCCAGCCAGTCAGTGGTCCAGTACACAGCCCCCAGAGATCCAGCCAGTCAGTGTCCAGTACACAGCCCCCAGAGATCCAGCCAGTCAGTGTCCAGTACACAGCCCCCAGAGATCCAGCCAGTCAGTGGTCCAGTACACAGCCCCCAGAGATCCAGCCAGTCAGTGGTCCAGTACACAGCCCCCAGAGATCCAGCCAGTCAGTGGTCCAGTACACAGCCCCCAGAGATCCAGCCAGTCAGTGGTCCAGTACACAGCCCCCAGAGATTCCAGCCAGTCAGTGTCCAGTACACAGCCCCCAGAGATCCAGCCAGTCAGTGTCCAGTACACAGCCCCCAGAGATCCAGCCAGTCAGTGGTCCAGTACTCAGCCCCCAGAGATCCAGCCAGTCAGTGTCCAGTACACAGCCCCCAGAGATCCAGCCAGTCAGTGGTCCAGTACTCAGCCCCCAGAGATTCCAGCCAGTCAGTGGTCCAGTACACAGCCCCCAGAGATCCAGCCAGTCAGTGGTCCAGTACACAGCCCCCAGAGATCCAGCCAGTCAGTGGTCCAGTACACAGCCCCCAGAGATCCAGCCAGTCAGTGGTCCAGTACACAGCCCCCAGAGATCCAGCCAGTCAGTGGTCCAGTACTCAGCCCCCAGAGATCCAGCCAGTCAGTGGTCCAGTACTCAGCCCCCAGAGATCCAGCCAGTCAGTGGTCCAGTACACAGCCCCCAGAGATCCAGCCAGTCAGTGTCCAGTACACAGCCCCCAGAGATCCAGCCAGTCAGTGTCCAGTACACAGCCCCCAGAGATTCCAGCCAGTCAGTGTCCAGTACACAGCCCCCAGAGATCCAGCCAGTCAGTGTCCAGTACACAGCCCCCAGAGATCCAGCCAGTCAGTGTCCAGTACACAGCCCCCAGAGATCCAGCCAGTCAGTGGTCCAGTACACAGCCCCCAGAGATCCAGCCAGTCAGTGGTCCAGTACTCAGCCCCCAGAGATCCAGCCAGTCAGTGGTCCAGTACTCAGCCCCCAGAGATCCAGCCAGTCAGTGGTCCAGTACTCAGCCCCCAGAGATCCAGCCAGTCAGTGGTCCAGTACTCAGCCCCCAGAGATCCAGCCAGTCAGTGTCCAGTACACAGCCCCCAGAGATCCAGCCAGTCAGTGTCCAGTACACAGCCCCCAGAGATCCAGCCAGTCAGTGGTCCAGTACTCAGCCCCCAGAGATCCAGCCAGTCAGTGGTCCAGTACACAGCCCCCAGAGATTCCAGCCAGTCAGTGGTCCAGTACTCAGCCCCCAGAGATCCAGCCAGTCAGTGGTCCAGTACACAGCCCCCAGAGATTCCAGCCAGTCAGTGTCCAGTACACAGCCCCCAGAGATCCAGCCAGTCAGTGGTCCAGTACTCAGCCCCCAGAGATCCAGCCAGTCAGTGGTCCAGTACTCAGCCCCCAGAGATCCAGCCAGTCAGTGGTCCAGTACACAGCCCCCAGAGATCCAGCCAGTCAGTGGTCCAGTACTCAGCCCCCAGAGATCCAGCCAGTCAGTGTCCAGTACACAGCCCCCAGAGATCCAGCCAGTCAGTGGTCCAGTACACAGCCCCCAGAGATCCAGCCAGTCAGTGTCCAGTACACAGCCCCCAGAGATCCAGCCAGTCAGTGGTCCAGTACTCAGCCCCCAGAGATCCAGCCAGTCAGTGTCCAGTACACAGCCCCCAGAGATCCAGCCAGTCAGTGTCCAGTACACAGCCCCCAGAGATCCAGCCAGTCAGTGGTCCAGTACACAGCCCCCAGAGATCCAGCCAGTCAGTGGTCCAGTACTCAGCCCCCAGAGATCCAGCCAGTCAGTGGTCCAGTACTCAGCCCCCAGAGATCCAGCCAGTCAGTGTCCAGTACACAGCCCCCAGAGATCCAGCCAGTCAGTGTCCAGTACACAGCCCCCAGAGATCCAGCCAGTCAGTGGTCCAGTACTCAGCCCCCAGAGATCCAGCCAGTCAGTGTCCAGTACACAGCCCCCAGAGATCCAGCCAGTCAGTGTCCAGTACACAGCCCCCAGAGATCCAGCCAGTCAGTGGTCCAGTACACAGCCCCCAGAGATTCCAGCCAGTCAGTGGTCCAGTACTCAGCCCCCAGAGATCCAGCCAGTCAGTGTCCAGTACACAGCCCCCAGAGATCCAGCCAGTCAGTGTCCAGTACACAGCCCCCAGAGATCCAGCCAGTCAGTGGTCCAGTACTCAGCCCCCAGAGATCCAGCCAGTCAGTGGTCCAGTACACAGCCCCCAGAGATCCAGCCAGTCAGTGGTCCAGTACTCAGCCCCCAGAGATCCAGCCAGTCAGTGTCCAGTACACAGCCCCCAGAGATCCAGCCAGTCAGTGGTCCAGTACTCAGCCCCCAGAGATCCAGCCAGTCAGTGGTCCAGTACACAGCCCCCAGAGATCCAGCCAGTCAGTGGTCCAGTACTCAGCCCCCAGAGATCCAGCCAGTCAGTGGTCCAGTACTCAGCCCCCAGAGATTCCAGCCAGTCAGTGGTCCAGTACTCAGCCCCCAGAGATCCAGCCAGTCAGTGTCCAGTACACAGCCCCCAGAGATCCAGCCAGTCAGTGGTCCAGTACTCAGCCCCCAGAGATCCAGCCAGTCAGTGGTCCAGTACACAGCCCCCAGAGATCCAGCCAGTCAGTGGTCCAGTACTCAGCCCCCAGAGATCCAGCCAGTCAGTGTCCAGTACACAGCCCCCAGAGATCCAGCCAGTCAGTGTCCAGTACACAGCCCCCAGAGATTCCAGCCAGTCAGTGGTCCAGTACTCAGCCCCCAGAGATCCAGCCAGTCAGTGGTCCAGTACACAGCCCCCAGAGATCCAGCCAGTCAGTGGTCCAGTACTCAGCCCCCAGAGATCCAGCCAGTCAGTGGTCCAGTACACAGCCCCCAGAGATCCAGCCAGTCAGTGTCCAGTACACAGCCCCCAGAGATCCAGCCAGTCAGTGTCCAGTACACAGCCCCCAGAGATCCAGCCAGTCAGTGGTCCAGTACACAGCCCCCAGAGATCCAGCCAGTCAGTGGTCCAGTACTCAGCCCCCAGAGATCCAGCCAGTCAGTGGTCCAGTACTCAGCCCCCAGAGATCCAGCCAGTCAGTGTCCAGTACACAGCCCCCAGAGATCCAGCCAGTCAGTGGTCCAGTACTCAGCCCCCAGAGATCCAGCCAGTCAGTGTCCAGTACACAGCCCCCAGAGATCCAGCCAGTCAGTGGTCCAGTACACAGCCCCCAGAGATCCAGCCAGTCAGTGTCCAGTACACAGCCCCCAGAGATCCAGCCAGTCAGTGTCCAGTACACAGCCCCCAGAGATCCAGCCAGTCAGTGTCCAGTACACAGCCCCCAGAGATCCAGCCAGTCAGTGGTCCAGTACACAGCCCCCAGAGATCCAGCCAGTCAGTGGTCCAGTACTCAGCCCCCAGAGATCCAGCCAGTCAGTGGTCCAGTACTCAGCCCCCAGAGATCCAGCCAGTCAGTGGTCCAGTACTCAGCCCCCAGAGATCCAGCCAGTCAGTGGTCCAGTACTCAGCCCCCAGAGATCCAGCCAGTCAGTGGTCCAGTACACAGCCCCCAGAGATCCAGCCAGTCAGTGGTCCAGTACTCAGCCCCCAGAGATCCAGCCAGTCAGTGTCCAGTACACAGCCCCCAGAGATCCAGCCAGTCAGTGGTCCAGTACACAGCCCCCAGAGATCCAGCCAGTCAGTGGTCCAGTACACAGCCCCCAGAGATCCAGCCAGTCAGTGGTCCAGTACACAGCCCCCAGAGATCCAGCCAGTCAGTGGTCCAGTACTCAGCCCCCAGAGATCCAGCCAGTCAGTGGTCCAGTACACAGCCCCCAGAGATCCAGCCAGTCAGTGGTCCAGTACTCAGCCCCCAGAGATCCAGCCAGTCAGTGGTCCAGTACTCAGCCCCCAGAGATCCAGCCAGTCAGTGTCCAGTACACAGCCCCCAGAGATCCAGCCAGTCAGTGGTCCAGTACTCAGCCCCCAGAGATCCAGCCAGTCAGTGGTCCAGTACTCAGCCCCCAGAGATTCCAGCCAGTCAGTGGTCCAGTACTCAGCCCCCAGAGATCCAGCCAGTCAGTGTCCAGTACACAGCCCCCAGAGATCCAGCCAGTCAGTGTCCAGTACACAGCCCCCAGAGATCCAGCCAGTCAGTGTCCAGTACACAGCCCCCAGAGATCCAGCCAGTCAGTGGTCCAGTACTCAGCCCCCAGAGATCCAGCCAGTCAGTGTC
>NC_092279.1:20841428-20886428 GCF_036320965.1 Panulirus ornatus
GAGGGTGGACATCTGTGGTAATAACTTCCCGTTCATCACAGCTTCTCCAAATGGTGTCTGACGAACATATGCAGAGCGACAGCTCATGTTGACTATTGTGCAAGTCCACCATCGCCAGTCCTGGCCGTGTCCACCATTACCAGTCCTGGCCATGTCCACCATCGCCAGTCCTGGCCGTGTCCACCATTACCAGTCCTGACCGTGTCCACCATCACCAGTCCTGGCCATGTCCACCATTACCAGTCCTGGCCATGTCCACCATCACCAGTCCTGGCCATGTCAACCATCACTAGTCCTGGCCATGTCCACCATCACTAGTCCTGGCCATGTCCACCATCGCTAGTTCTGGCCATGTCCACCATCACTAGTCCTGGCCATGTCCACCATCACTAGTTCTGGCCATGTCAACCATTACCAGTCCTGGCCATGTCCACCATCACTAGTCCTGGCCATGTCCACCATCGCTAGTCCTGGCCATGTCCACCATCACTAGTCCTGGCCATGTCCACCATCACTAGTTCTGGCCATGTCAACCATTACCAGTCCTGGCCATGTCCACCATCACTAGTTCTGGCCATGTCAACCATCACTAGTCCTGGCCATGTCCACCATCACTAGTCCTGGCCATGTCCACCATCGCTAGTTCTGGCCATGTCCACCATCACTAGTCCTGGCCATGTCCACCATCACTAGTTCTGGCCATGTCCACCATCACTAGTCCTGGCCATGTCCACCATCGCTAGTTCTGGCCATGTCCACCATCACTAGTCCTGGCCATGTCCACCATCACCAGTCCTGGCCATGTCCACCATCACTAGTCCTGGCCATGTCCACCATCACTAGTCCTGGCCATGTCCACCATCACTAGTCCTGGCCGTGTCCACCATCACTAGTCCTGGCCATGTCCACCATCACCAGTCCTGGCCATGTCCACCATCGCTAGTCCTGGCCATGTCCACCATCACCAGTCCTGGCCATGTCCACCATCGCTAGTCCTGGCCATGTCCACCATCACCAGTCCTGGCCATGTCCACCATCGCTAGTCCTGGCCATGTCCACCATCACCAGTCCTGGCTCCCTTTTCCGTTCCATAACTGAACTATTCTTCTCTTCCATTATTTCCTCAGTTTCAAACTTGTTTACTCAGATTCTTCGTGTTGCCTCATTTCCCAAGTCTCCTAAGTAACATTACCTCTTCCAAAAGTCTCTTTATCAATATTTTCCTCTTCCACACATTCCTTTATGATTATTAAAGCACTTTCCTACATCATCATTTCCCTCCTCATGATATTCTTTAATCATTATTTCCCTCTTCCATATCTTCCTTTATCCTTATTTCCCCTCCTAATAATGTTCCTTAGCCAGCACTTCCCTCCTCATGATACTCCTAGACCATAACTTCCTTCCTCATAATGTCTGTCACCACGACGCCCGCCCGCCACCACCCCTCCATCTACCTCCCCTCATGATTTCTCGAAACTGTTATGTTCTTTCCATCCATCCACCAACCTACCCCCCAAAGCTTTCATGACGTTCCCTTTAAAAGTCTCTTCGTAATAGCGATCGTTTAACCACTGATTTCCTCCCTGATATCCTGTCATCTCTCCTTCAAAGGACGTTCCCACCTCCAATCCTTCGGGGGTCCTTGCATATCTACCTCCCCCATCTCAATTCCCGTAAGTCATTTCCCTCACTCCCTCTCCTCCTCCTCCTCCTCCCTCACATTCCTCCATCATTACACACACATCATCATTCCCACTTTATCTCCAACATGAACCTTTATCTTTTTTATATCTCCGTTCTTATCTCTTCATTCCTTATCATTTGTATTTGCTTCCGACATTCACCAATTTTTATCTCCACTTATTCCTGACCCAAAATCATGTGGAAATAAAACCATCCTGAGACGTGTCGTGTTATAAAGCCGGAAATCTAAGCCACTGACGAAAGAATCTCAGCCTAAGAAAACCACAGGTATTCGAGGACCTAATCTTGCGTGGGATAACAAGACCTGAATTGGATTCGAAGCTAAAACCAATAGTGGCGCCCCAGGCACCACAATGCAACCCGGAGACCAACAAAGCGGATTCCTAATTACAGCTGGTATTATATATATATATATATATATATATATATATATATATATATATATATATATATATATATATATATATATATATCGGCTGAGACGATAGTACGCGCCTGACGCCAAGAACAGAAGATGACGACGCCTGGGAAGTCTATGCTGGGGTGGAGACCCGAGGGTAGCAGGGATGGTGTTGGGAGAAGACCTATATGAGGAAAGACCCAGGGAGAAAGATGGGGAGGAGATCCATGTGGAGATCCAAAGGGGGAGTGATGGGGAGTAGACCAATGGGAAGACCCAAGGGAGGTCTGATGGGGAGGAGACCCATGAAAAGAGCCAGAGGGGAGGAGTATTAGGGGGAGACCCACCGAACGACCCAGAGAAAGAGACCCAATCGGAAGACCCAGGGGTAGAACCCTTGGGCAAAACCAGAAGATTAGCGAGACCCTCAGGCTGACCAAGGAGGAGGGAGATGGAGAGACAACAGAGAGACTTGAAGCAGCTGGGAGTGAGACGTGTGTCGATACATGAAGAGACAAGGCAGCAGGGAGGAGGAGGAGGAGGAGGAGGAGGAGGAGCCTGGGCAAAGGACTGAGGTCTGAAACAGCACCTTTGCGTCCTATAGTTATCCCCCAACGCTAACAAATCACAGGACGAACATGAGCTACACCATACATCATCCGTTAATGGCAGTGAAAACAGAACACACGGGCCTGAGTAGGCGCGCTGGGTAAGCACAGCGCTGGACAACACGGAGCCTCTAAACCTCCGCAGGAGGAAGCAATGCTTCTCTGTCATACTGACGGTGGCAGTAATAAGTCCTGCCCACCTTCGAGTACCGCCACCCAGGCCATCACCACACCAATATCCTTCCTACCATCTTCTGCTTACTGTTTAGGACAACCATTTCACCACCCAATCCGACCTCCTCCCCACCACCGCCACTGTATATATCAACCTTCCTCTCGCTGTGTTCTTCGGCAGGCGATCCAACAGCGGTGCTCACAGCCACTTCGATCCCCCGTACCTCTGTCATGCCACTGTCCTTCCTTACAGTGTTGAGACGATCTTCTCTTCATACAACCTCATCATAAGTACTCCTTGATTCCTGAGATAACTCGTCTGTCTCGTTTCTCCTTCCTCATATCTCCAAATCTCTCCCTCTCTCCTTGGTCTCGTATACACTGTAGTCTATGCAGTCATTTAAAGTAATCAACTCTAAGGATTATATGTCTCTAATTCCTTTAACTTTGATCCCTCTTTCTCGTTCTCGTGGGTCTCTAATTCCTTTAACTTTGATCCCTCTTTCTCGTTGGTCTCTAATTCCTTTAACTTTGATCCCTCTTTCTCGTTGGCCTCTAATTCCTTTAACTTTGACTCCTCTTTCTCGTTCTCGTGGGTCTCTAATTCCTTTAACTTTGATCCCTCTTTCTCGTTGGTCTCTAATTCCTTTAACTTTGATCCCTCTTTCTCGTTGGTCTCTAATTCCTTTAACTTTGATCTCTCTTTCTCGTTGGCCTCTAATTCCTTTAACTTTGATCCCTCTTTCTCGTTGGTCTCTAATTCCTTTAACTTTGATCCCTCTTTCTCGTTCTCGTGGGTCTCTAATTCCTTTAACTTTGATCCCTCTTTCTCGTTGGTCTCTAATTCCTTTAACTTTGATCCCTCTTTCTCGTTGGTCTCTAATTCCTTTAACTTTGATCCCTCTTTCTCGTTGGCCTCTAATTCCTTTAACTTTGACTCCTCTTTCTCGTTCTCGTGGGTCTCTAATTCCTTTAACTTTGATCCCTCTTTCTCGTTCTCGTGGGTCTCTAATTCCTTTAACTTTGATCCCACTTTCTCGTTCTCGTGGTCTCTAATTCCTTTAACTTTGATCCATTTTTCTCATTCTCGTGGGTCTCTAATTCCTTTAACTTTGATCCCTCTTTCTCGTTCTCGTGGTCTCTAATTCCTTTAACTTTGATCCATTTTTCTCATTCTCGTGGGTCTCTAATTCCTTTAACTTTGATCCCTCTTTCTCGCTCTCTCGTGGACACATTACCTTCGGCTACGCCGTTGTCCAGTGCCGGTATGACAAACCACACGAGCCAGTCTGTCGTGGTGGTGTCTCACTCTCAACTGCCATGGTGGAATACAGCAAAACCAGCGTCACTCGACCTGGTCTACCACACTAACACACACACACACACACACACCCTCCCTCCCTCACCTTACCAGGGAGGCGTTCGCGTGTAGTGTGGGTCCAGGAGGAGGAAGAGAAGGGAGACAACGAACCCAGGTTCAACCTCTTTGCAAGCGGCCATGGAACCCACGCCCTAGCCCACATACTGATACCCAGCGAATATGTAGCCCCCTCTCCACGTTTTTTTTTTTTTTTTTTGTCTGTAATAATAACCGACAAAGCATGGACAAATAACGTGCCCAATCAACGCCATCTGGGGTGAAAGAAAAAAAGAATTAAAGAAAGCAGAAGTTAATCAGGGCTCCGCAAGTGTATACAGTTATGAACACACGACCGTCCGCTATGGTATCGTATTCCTTAAGTACAACGTCACTGTGGCCCAGCCTCTGGGTGTGTGTGTGTGTGTGTGTGTGTGTGTTTATGGAGGAAGTAAAAGCGAGCATCACACAGGCAGCTCCTGTAACCCAGAAATAAGAGTTCGAATCCCCTCGACGCCAGCAATGGATATTCGATGGTGTGTCGGAGAGTGTTGACAAGTCGGTAATCCATGCAGCGGTGCTGCAGCTCTCACGGTAAGACCCTTTTATAAGTCCAACCGCTGTATCTATTCATCAGGTTCCGATACGATAATCCCACTTGACGAGAGTTTCCTCCTAACCACAAATAGCGTTCAAATCGTCGTTAATGCTCAACGAACGTGGAATTCGGTTATATATATATATATATATATATATATATATATATATATATATATCCTCTTGGTCAATCTCTCCTCACTCATTCTCTCCATGTGCCCAAACCATTTCAAAACACCCTCTTCTGCTCTCTCAACCACGCTCTTTTTATTTCCACACCTCTCTCTTACCCTTACGTTACTTACTCGATCAAACCACCTCACACCACACATTGTCCTCAAACATCTCATTTCCAGCACATCCATCCTCCTGCGCACATCTCTATCCATAGCCCACGCCTCGCAACCATACAACATTGTTGGAACCACTATTCCCTCAAACATACCCATTTTTGCTTTCCGAGATAATGTTCTCGACTTCCACACATTTTTCAAGGCTCCCAAAATTTTCGCCCCCTCCCCCACCCTATGATCCACTTCCGCTTCCATGGTTCCATCCGCTGACAGATCCACTCCCAGATATCTAAAACACTTCACTTCCTCCAGTTTTTCTCCATTCAAACTCACCTCCCAATTGACTTGACCCTCACCCCTACTGTACCTAATAACCTTGCTCTTATTCACATTTACTCTCAACTTTCTTCTTCCACACACTTTACCAAACTCAGTCACCAGCTTCTGCAGTTTCTCACATGAATCAGCCACCAGCGCTGTATCATCAAGAGGATATATGTGTCGGAGGTGGAGGGAACGAGGAGAAGAGGGAGACCAAATTGGAGGTGGAAAGATGGAGTGAAAAAGATTTTGTGTGATCGGGGCCTGAACATGCAGGAGGGTGAAAGGAGGGCAAGAAATAGAGTGAATTGGAGTCATGTGGTATACAGGGGTTGACGTGCTGTCAGTGGATTGAAGCAAGGCATGTGAAGCGTCTGGGGTAAACCATGGAAAGCTGTGTAGGTATGTATATTTGCGTGTGTGGACGTGTGTATGTACATGTGTATGGGGGGGGGGGGGGGGTTGGGCCATTTCTTTCGTCTGTTTCCTTGCGCTACCTCGCAAACGCGGGAGACAGCGACAAAGTATAAAAAAAAAAAAAAAAAAAAAAAAAAAATATATATATATATATATATATATATATATCGTCTTCATCTGCAAGGAATAAATATTTGGTCCGTCTATTGACAAAACATTACCGTTTTTAAGAGACTGTATCCCATATAAATGTATTCCGCTTCTTGTTTACCTTGGTGGATAAACCTCCTTAAGAGATGAAAATTCTCTATCGTTTTCAAAGACTCGTTAAAAGATATCAAAAGATACAAATTACCCAAACACTCACTACTCCATTTATCCCCCTCAAACAAGTGTTGTTTTGTCCATTTTCTTTTCAGCGTCACCCTCCCTCCATCGACGCGCATGAATAAATATTAAGTGGGGACTATATAGTTTACCTCGCCCACACAAGGCGTAACTTTCCATGCAGGTTTATTCCCATCACGGAGACCAGGGGATATTA
Organism: Panulirus ornatus; assembly: GCF_036320965.1. Lineage (NCBI taxonomy): Eukaryota > Metazoa > Arthropoda > Malacostraca > Decapoda > Palinuridae > Panulirus > Panulirus ornatus. The sequence continues at coordinate 20,847,847 of NC_092279.1, forward strand.
AGTCTCTGGAGGCGGTGGTTGGTTGTTATGGGCGGTGGAGACAGGGTAAAAGCTGCCACTTAATCCCCTCGCCAGCCCATGATGCGACTACGCTTTCCTCGTCACTCCCTCCCCACCTTGCTGCAGTCTAGTGAGGCCTGGTTACGGCTGCGCATTTATCATGTAAATACATTGAAATCACACTACACGACGGGAGAGGATGGGGTTGGTTTGGTTTTCTTAGTCGAGGAGAAAAGATCAAATAACCGTTTACGAGCTGAAAGACTCGTGGATAAGACTAACACATCGCAACCTAAGTCTGAGGACGTCAGGATTGGGTTATAATGTATTCACATTGCGCATAAGGTTACGTTAAGATAAGGTTACGTTATGATAGGTTGAACATGTTTATATAAGAAGCATCTCAGCCTAGGGAGGTGAAGCTAGGCTGGATCATAATGCTCTTACAGGAAACACCGCAGCCTAGGTTAGGTTAGCTTAGGTCGAGATGAGGCGACGTTAAGTTGGGTTATATTGTTTTTTAAAAGACGCATCTCAACCTTGGTAAGATGACTTTGGGATAGGTAATGCCCCTACAAGGAACATATCTCATCCTCAGTAAGGTGACGTAAGGGCTGGGTTATAAATGGATTGCAAGACACGTCTGCTAAGCTTAGGTAAGTAAGGTGACAGTGCACAATGGGTTACCATACGAAGCTCTTAACTTACGGTTGGACCCTGACTGATCGTTTTAGTATTCATATGGAACCGTCAATGGCCTCGGGATCATAGTTATCCTGAGCAAGAATTATAAGTTGCCACTTCCTCCGCCAATCACTTAAATCTTGCCCACATCTAACGTCGTTGCCAGAGGCTTCTTGTCAAGTTGCGCTACGTTACACCCTACCGATACCTCTCACATTATTCGTCTTACCCCAAAACCAGCCTCCGGCTCATTAAAAGAATAAATCAATCATAAAACTTATACTCTACTGTACTAAGGTATTGACTCCGTTTCGACCCTCGTCGCTTTAACAGGATTCGTTTGTTCGAAAGCTGGAAACTGTCTAAAATCAAATGTACACAAACTTGTGAATCTATCCGTTAAGACAAACACTCCACTTGTAAAACTTGCAAAAATTGTCTACCGAATGATGGTGAGTGTCGTGTACAGGCCGATTCACTCGGCCAAAAGATAATCTACGATTTAGAAGGGAAATATGATAGATTTAGAGAGGGAAATCACAAGGCACTTGATAAGCGATCGTAGTTATGTGTTCACACGATCCAGTTCGCCTGCCTGCAACGGTACCGTTTTCTGTTCTTCGATGCGATAGGCTACACGGTAGACTTGCCCATCCTTCAAACAGGATACCATTAAAGTTACTAATGTTTTCCCCCACTTGAAAGAAATTTACATTTCAGGGGCCTCATTAAAGAAAATTACTGGCGCAGCAGCTATTCTTTTCCTCTAAAAACAGAGCAATACTTCGCCATCCCGATGTAAAAGGGTTCACATTTGTACATAGGAATTACATCTTCATATATATATATATATATATATATATATATATATATATATATATATATATATATATATATATATATAAGTTACCGGACTCCGCCTGCATAAGGTTACATAACAAGTGAAAAGCCAACTACGATGAGGCTGCATCATCGTCAGCTGAGAAAACAAAGTACAATCTCGTTATAAATTTCTTCCCTCAAAGAAGTCTATCTGTCCCTGCTACTGAGTGCAGCGCAGCATAAAGGGTCATAAGCCAGCCCCTGGAGAGAGAAAAAAAAAAAGACCATTTCAGAAAGGAATCGTGGGATGACAATAAGTGAATGAATAAGTAAACTCGTCACTAATACCCGGTCTCTTGCATGAGAACTGCTGACACTCACTCAGCTGCTCCCAAAAAACACTTGCCTCTCATGATCTTCTTTTTCATACATATATATATATATATATATATATATATATATATATATATATATATATATATATATATATATATGTATATGTATATATATATATATATATATATATATATATATATATATATATATATATATATATATATATATATATATATATCCATCTCTCGCCACCCATTTTTACCCACATCAGTCTAGACCTCACTTCCTTACGAGTACTCATTCACACACTCCCACAACTCTTGCTTCAGCAATAGCTGCACCTCCTCCTCAGCTCTTGCCTCTTGTCGTCGCACCAACCACTGACTTTACTCCTAAGACATTTCCAAACTAATCTTCTCCTATAAACTTGAGCTTTGTTTCACCCAGAGCCAGAACATCCATGTTTCTTTCCTCAAACATATAACCTATAATTTATTCACATCCATCCTCTGATTGCAGCGCAATCTCGAAGGTGCAGAAGTCCTGGTTTTATATATATATATATATATATATATATATATATATATATATATATATATATACATGAAAATATATAACGTTACAACAATTGAAGTCTCATACACAACCTTAATGAGAGAAAACAGACCATACAAAATAATACAAAGCCAACCATTAAAATCGCCGTAATAAATTCAACATACGCTTTTAAATGGGATCATATCCCTTTAAAATATTATATCATTCGAGAACGGAGCCGCCAGTGTGACTATGGCTCTGGTTACCATGGCAACCGGTGACGAGGGGGGGAGGGGGAGTGGGGGAGGGACCAACGCCGCTGCTGCTGTTGTGTGGTTCAGCAGGTCAGCTGCTGGCAGCGCTCCCGTCATGAAAGGTGTTTCATACACACTTTGAGACGTTTGATTTTGGTGTGTGTGTGTGTGTGTGTGTGTGTGTGTGTGTTTAACTTCCTGTTTGCACTCTCCGATGAGGAGGTTTTTCACTCGTTTTCCCCATCTTTGTATAAATGTACTACGTCTTCTTTGCTCCTATGTGTGTGTACACTCATAAATATACATGTACACATAGCAAGGCTTGAGTCAAGTACTTCAGTTGGTAACACTGGGAGTGGCAAGTCAGCTCCGGCGATGACGTAACATCGCCAATGATCACGTCCAGGTCCAGGACGGTCCATGGTCCCTCCTCACGACCCGAACCCAGCGGGGAGAGCAGTCAGTCACTTCACTGCACCTCCCCTGGCCTCGCCGCTGGACTGAACATACGCAAATCGATCCTAGATTCCTTTTTGGAAATCGCGCAGACAACAAAGAAATTTGAAAACGAACATGGGAACACACTGATGTCAAAGATAGTTATAATTACTTTAACGATCACTTATTAATGATTATAACCCTTATGAACGGTACTGATAAATTATCTTGATAGTGGTAATTAAGATGTAATCGATCACATTAAATTAACCAACATTAATAATAACCGGAACTCAGGTTCCCCCCATTATACTTCTCTAGGTAATTACATTTGATGATCGTATCAAACAAGGTCATTCACTTACTTTGCACCTTAACTACCTTCTATTAATAGTGCTACTGATGCAATCAGCAATTTCAAGTATTAATCACACTCTTGGGTCCTGAACACAGGTGTGGCAGTGAAGCCTTGCTCTTAACTGTGGTATAGTTAGGTTCAATCCTCGTGTTTAAAAAAAAGAAAAAAAAAAGTTGAAATATAGTGTTAAAAAAGTTGAAAATACTGCAAGAACTCCTGTTAAAGTATCATAATTATAAACTGGTTCAGGGGGGATTATTATCCTTTACATACTGATAAAAATTACTTATCAAAAAAATAATGTTTTTTCCACCCTTTAAAGTACGTAATGTGCGACGATATTTTGAATTTTCTTTCACGTCAGTATACGTTCAAGATATATGATGACGGTTTAGCTGAGTACTGGTTGAGGTTACAGCTTAAGCTGGGGAAATCCAGCGCGAACTTGCACCAACACTATACTGGACTTGCACCAACACTATACCAAACTTGCACCAACACTATACCAAACTTGCACCAACACTATACCAAACTTGCACCAACACTATACCAAACTCGCACCAACACTGTACTGAACTTGCACCAACACTAGACTGGACTTGCACCAACACTATACCAAACTTGCAGCAACAGCACTACAAAGTCCCCAACAGCAACAATATACTAGTCTTACACTAACAGCAAACTGAGGCTTGTGCTATCAACACCCTGGCCTCACATTACAGCATACCACACTTGCGAACAAGAGCCAGAGAAGCCAGACCTCATACCCAAATTATATCACCCCATAAAGCCATCATATCTACGGCATGTCACTACACGAGAACAATGAATATAACAATTACATTCGTACTTAAACCAACCTTTGTGTATTTCCGTAGAAAAGGCTGTCAGAACTACAGTGCGAGGTCACTGAAAATACGAAAGCTTCAGAAATGAAAATATTTTTAATTTATTTTTCCCTGCGCGCCAACAATATTGACGGGATATTTAGTCAATCACCTGCGCCACACTCATTTCACCGATAAAGCTGAAACGACGTAAAAACTCAACGTGACCTTTCCCAACACCTCTGAACTGGGGCGCGGGGAGTGGTCGTCCCGTCAATATAAAATGAAGCTACGGAACTTAGGCTAAACAGGGATGAGTATACCATCAAACCCACGGAAGAAATGACAAATAACTAAATCAATTACAAATAACTAAATTAATGTCTTAAAACACGTCTGCTCCAGTATAAATAAGGGAAAGTAGTATCTACAGCCTAGTCTCGAATCAATAACTTTTTTTTTAACGGGGCCTGGATTCGAACCCCTTCCGTCTCCTTATGTCATCAGACATCGCCTCTTCGCAATCGTCGTCGTTTTCTGTTCACTATGATGCTCCTGCCCCTTTCCCTGTACTGCAGATATCATGTCGGTCACTGCTGGAACCCAATGCACGGGTCTGGCTGCTGCTTCCCATAGTTTGTGCGCAGAGGCCGACCATACGAGGTCTAACCTTTATGAGAGATAACCTCCACTTCTCGAACAGCGAAGCTGTGGATTTCTCTCCTTTCCTTCGTCTATCCCTCTTCTCATGACCTTGAAGCTTCAAGCTTGAAGCTTTAAGCGTCAAGTGTACGTCTGTGGAGCTCTGAAGTACTTCGTCTTCTCGTATCATAATTCCATTTATCCAGAGATGATCATGATTGGGAAATCTTTTACCCATGCGATGTCGCTACACACACACACACACACACACACACACACACACACACACACACAAAGACAAGAACTGAACAAATTTACGATCTTAATAACAAGGAAATATCTTTACCGTACTAACACTTTAAACGAAAAAAAATATATATATCACCTGGCATTACTTTATTTATTTTGACGGCAATTAAACAACAGTTCAAAGACACACGTCGGTCTTCTAACGGGTTAAAAGTGAATTGTGAAAACTTGTCAGGCACTGCAGCCTCTCCGGCGTGAGGCGACGCGTGCTGGAGAGCTCAGCGGGGAGGGAAGCCGTTGACGACCACGGCTTGAGCTCAAACCCTCGTCATAACGCTGGTTTGTTTTCTTTTTCTTTTCTTCGTCTATTTTCACGACAGATCTCAAGATTCAAGTAACAACTGATATCCAAAGAGTACAAGCAATCCTTGTACTCAGTTCGTACGATATCCTTGAGTGAAATTAACACTGAATATGAGGATCTATACCTAAAGTACAATATATAGTATTGTAACTAAACATTATTGAGTATAATGGCTAAGTTAACCCCCGTATATACACTAAGTACTGAGGTCAATGGTTCCGTCCTTTAAGTATAATAACAGACTCTTCGGACAGCTCAGGCTGGCAGCATATTACCACTTTAGAATGATGAAATTAATCATAAAGTCTTAAATAACCATATTCCAGAAGCGTCAAAGTTACAGCTATAAATCTAACTTCATCTAATCACAGCTATCAATCTAATTCCATCTAATTTAACATGGAGTAATCGGAGTTCAGACATGGTATGCATGATACGTACCAATAAATATCTGGCTCAATGATGTTCAGGCAATGACAATAATGAAAAGATAAAACAGCGGTGCAGCAACTCAGGAGAAATGGCGCTCTTCAGTTATTTCAAGGTCCGTGACATTTGGCTCAGATATATTTGGAACGGGTGGCGGAAAGGCTCTCGTTTCCACAACACGGGTAAAGAAAAACTGAAAAAACATCAGACCTCAAGCTGCATCGCTTCTAAAATTATCTTATTCTGTTTTGTCAAGACTCTCTTACTACTACAACAGAAGTTTAGATTTTAATTTTTAAATCTTTATAGATTATAAGAAGGGGACGACGATTTTATAAAGTGTGTGTGTGTGCCGGTCGGTCACGCAACCTTGCTCTTCCTTCGGGCTGCTGAGTCCGTGGGGTTGCATAGCATATTCAGTGCGGTCCCGCTACATATCCGTCACAAATTCCCATTAATCCAGACTCTACTGAACCACAGAATTAATCAGATATACGTCAGTCGACGGCTGGCGAACTTTAATATTTCTTTTTCTGGGAAACTAGTCAGAATTCCATAAAAAAAAATAAAATGTTAGCCGTAATTTCTGGTCCGCACCCTGACATTCAATGAGCACCGACCTTGAGCCATGCACTGTACAAGTGTATGTGGTCTAAAAATAATTATATTTAAGAATCTGAAGATGTTTAAATGCTTTTCAGTTGTTCAATGTAGCTTAATGATGCCGTCCTTAATGATCCTGGCAGAAGACAGCACAAAATCCCAATGAACCAGTCAGTGATAAGAACAAAAGCAACATTAGGTTATAACATGATACATTATTTACGATGCCTAATGTTAAGTACGGCAACAAACCTATTGGAAAACTCGTGAGCGCGCCTCATATGTCAAACTCTGTACTAACTATGATATTCGACCCTTCCAAGATCAGTAAGTAATTTAGGACTAGCTCTACGAATATATACTAAAAGGGCAAATGCCCAACGAATTAGTACTTCGTCTAACTGGCAACCAATCGAACGACACTGCAATAAATCATTTAACACTACCACGAACCCGTCGGGTATAAACACCGCGCTATAAATGCGTTCAAGAGTACCTATAAAAAGCATGATAATCCCTTTACGTGACGCGTTTGAATTAATCTCTCGTCGATTGTCACGGGATTGAGCAAAAAACTGGTCTTGGCCGAATGTGGGTCGAAACCCGATTCACTAACGGCAAATGTCAGGAAGCTCCGCCCATACGCCAGTGTTACCAGCCCCGCGGTCAACCTATTATTTCGTATAATTCATTTTTATAAAGTCTCATTCCTGTATAAGGCTTCAGTAAGTTCAATCAATTCAATGTCGCTACACACTAATAGGATATTACCCCCAAATAGCCGACAGTCTGATTCCCGTTGGACGAAATTTCTTAACTAAATTGATCAAACTTTAGACTTGATTAATCGACTAAGCTGATTAATCGACGAAGCTGATTCATATTTAATGAGGGAGTTTCTTTTTTTTCTGTAAAAGCACTGACCGCCATCGACCAATAAGGGCTGCCACTTCAAGACGATTTGATCTTTGATCGTCTTTAGTGCGATAGGCTCGGCCGCACATTATCACTTCCTCCCATATCAAATTATGGTATTAGAAAACGTTAATTAGAAAGTTAAAGGATGTATTACTAGGCTTCATTACTCTAATTCATCACAAAATACAAGGCTTCACCACAAAAAAACTAGGCCTCATTACTCTAATTCACCACAAAATATTAGATTTCAATACTCTAATTCAATTAAAAAAAAAACTAGGCTTCATTGCTCTAATTCACCACAAAAAACTAGGCTTCATTACTCTCATTCACCACAAAAAACTAGGCTTCATTACTCTCATTCACCACAAAAAAACTAGGCTTCATTACTCTCATTCACCACAAAAAACTAGGCTTCATTACTCTCATTCACCACAAAAAACTAGGCTTCATTACTCTCATTCACCACAAAAAACTAGGCTTCATTACTCTAATTCACCACAAAAAAACTAGGCTTCATTACTCTAATTCACCACAAAAAACTAGGCTTCATTACTCTCATTCACCACAAAAAACTAGGCTTCATTACTCTCATTCACCACAAAAAACTAGGCTTCATTACTCTAATTCACCACAAAAAACTAGGCTTCATTACTCTCATTCACCACAAAAAAACTAGGCTTCATTACTCTCATTCACCACAAAAAAACTAGGCTTCATTACTCTCATTCACCACAAAAAACTAGGCTTCATTACTCTAATTCACCACAAAAAACTAGGCTTCATTACTCTTTCACCACAAAAAACTAGGCTTCATTACTCTCATTCACCACAAAAAACTAGGCTTCATTACTCTCATTCACCACAAAAAACTAGGCTTCATTACTCTCATTCACCACAAAAAACTAGGCTTCATTACTCTCATTCACCACAAAAAAAACTAGGCTTCATTACTCTCATTCACCACAAAAAACTAGGCTTCATTACTCTAATTCACCACAAAAAACTAGGCTTCATTACTCTAATTCCCACAAAAACTAGGCTTCATTACTCTCATTCACCACAAGAAAAAAAACTAGGCTTCATTACTCTAATTCCCATAAAAACTAGGCTTCATTACTCTCATTCACCACAAGAAAAAAAACTAGGCTTCATTACTCTCATTCACCACAAAAGACTTCAAAAGTTACTGCAATCAGACCAGCAAAGATTTACTCAAGGTCAAATGAAATTCTTGATAACTTGTAAAATTCCGAATATTCTTATCTTAAATATTGGGTGATGATAAAATTCCGAATATTCTTATCATTTATAATATTGGGTGATGATAGAAATGACTGCTTTCAATTCCGTGAGAATGACACAGTACAACCCTGAGCACGACTGTATACGCCCCTTGAGCACGAAGGTATAAATAAATAATCGCTGGCATGAAATGAATCTAATATTAATAAGGCTGTACCGCCGTTCTCCATAAAAGGTCGAAGCGACGCGCTCAACGGGTCAAACGATCGTCTATTTTAAACCAAAAAAAAAAACAAAAGAGGGTCGAAGTTGGGATTCGTCGTACCGATCAGAGTCTGAAGGCGTGTTTGAGCGAAGACTTGGGGAGCGATCGTGAGTGCAGGCACGACACACACGTCTGTGTTCGGCGGTCCAGGATGGAATGGACCGCGGGGCACGTAATTATGCATAGGCGTGCAAGCTCCAGCCTTGTCGTGTTTTGTGACGCCATACATCATTTTCTGCGAAATAATGACGCAGGATTGTAATGAGAAAATGGGGTGGCTTGAAATGGGACATTTTGATTTAAAATACGGGAATTCTCTCCGTTTAAAGGCAACGACGTGCCCTTATGTACTTTAGTAAATAAGAGATGAAAAAAGCATTTCTTTTAATACTATAGTAAATTATATCATCAAATAGAGGAGAAAATGGGGGATTCAAGCAACAGTATTCTTATCTAAAGTTTTTAATATAATTTATACATTTTCACTCCACTTGTTACCCTTGGGCCTCATTCTCAATCATTTCAGTGCGTCATAACACACGAAAATCATCATTAGTAGCAGTAATATCAATATTATCTCTCCTAGAATGAACGGCATCGCCATAACCTAGTCCAAAGCTTGTTCCAACTAACTGAATGTCTGCCGGACACGGTTGGTGCTGACATTTACCTGCACGGTCTCGAGGGATGACTCTGGCATCACTCACTTGTTGGATGTGTTAAAAAGCGGAACGCAGTCACGGGGTACAGAGTCGCGCAATCCCGTAGGCTGAAGAAATCCCTGGCTGTCACATTCTCTTTTAATCTTCTCGCCATATGACCTTCCCAACGATTTTCGTCTTTTCATTTCTCACATTTAAAACTCAAAAGCTGTATAAGCGTTTTTATTTACCTAACCTATGTATTAGTTGATGTTTTTGTTATATCTGATTTTGATTTGGTTGTGTGAAAACAAATCGTCAAAGTTTTCATATACTCACAAATTATAGTAATGTCTAACGCATCATTCCAATTCGATGTATCCCTTGCACGCCTAACACCCTCCTGCATGTTAAGCTTTGTCCCTTTAACTCATAGCCTCCCAATCCACCCTTCCATCCCGTTTTTGGTCTCTCTTTCCTCCCCTTCCCCTCCACTTCTGACACACATATCTTCTTAGTCAGTTTCACTTCACTATTCCCCTCCACATGTCCAAAGGACTTCAGCACACCTTGTTCAAGTATCTTAAAACATACTCCGCTGTTTTCTAGTTGAAGGCTCCAGTCATGGAACTAACGTCCACATCAAGGCCGGACCTTATCTGAGATATCGAGTATGAAAGGGGAAAAAAAAAAGAGATGAGACAAGGGAAAATATTTATGTTGGAGGATGGAAGGACCAATTCCTTTGTAGAAACGGAGCAACTGCTCAAAAGAAAAGAAATTTCGACATCTAAACAGGACACCTAGTTTCTTACACGCAGACTTAGCTATTCCTTGTAATGTGGGGTGTCCAAGAAAGAGTGGACGTTACAGTAAGACCAAGTATGTTCATTGTGTCAAGAGGTAGAATTACAGAACCGTCTAAAGAGAGACGAGAGCTGCATGGAGTTTTCGCTAGAGAGATGGGTAGAAAGTAGGTTTTGGAGGCATTCAACTTAACCAGATATCGTCCACCTTAATGAGATAACTTCTACCACACTTCTCTCTTAAGACCCTGTCTATCATTCCTCACTCGATCTACTCTTCCCCACTCCACATATCGTCTTCAGGCAACATTTCATTTTCCTGCGCATCCGCCTTCTTCTTCCGTACTTCTGCATTTAGGACATCGCGTTTGGTCGGCTGAGGTTAGGTGGCAAGTAGTGCGGTGACATTTACACCGAGGGTGCGGAGCTGTACAAGCTCCGCCTCGGGGGTAGACCGGATCTAATTTACGAGGCAGCCCTATGGAAGCGTCCTCCTCCCGTGGTGGTGGCCGGGAGAGAGGCAGCCGGATCCTTTACTTCATGTGAGTCAGACAGACATTCGCTGGTGAATCGCAGACAGGATGGACGTTCGCTGGTAAATCTCAGACAGGACGGACGTTCGCTGGTAAATCTCACACTGGCTCTGAATTCTTTGCTGACGTTTGTGTCCAGACGAAGCACGCAAATTTAAACGACCAAAAACGTGACTTTAATGTGTAGGAAGATATACCACGAAAGCCAAATGCAATTTTTAAAATTAAAGGTTAAACAAAGAGAATGGAAAATCATTCTGAGAAACGTCAGAGTCAAGGTTTTATGATTTACCAAAAATAACAACAAATCACTAATTTCGTGACGAGGCTCGAGAGTTCCTGTGTCACAGAAAACGTGGACTTGAGACGATGATGTCTGAGGGAAAAATGGAATTCTGAAATCCTGATTCACCAGACTGTCAGCCTCGTATTTCTCTTACTACGAATGACAGGGAGAGGAAGAGGAGGAGGAGGAGGAGGAGGAGGAGGAATGACAATAGGGAATGAAGTTTTGGAATAAGAGACGATAATGAAGAAGAGAAAGAGAGATGAAGGGGAGAAATGCCATACATGAAAACGATTAGATAACAAGTGACGTGAAACTGTAATGGGAATCATATGAGAAAGGCTGGCTCTATGTGAGAGATAAAGATTAATGTGAGAAGCAAAGAGCTATGAGAGATATGAACATCCACGTGAAAGGCACAAAAAAAAAAAAGAGGTAAAGATCCATGTAATAAGTAAAGATTTATGTGAAAAGTAAAGATCTATGTGAAAAGTAAGGATCTATGTGAAAAGTAAAGATCTATGTGAAAAGTAACGATCCATGTGAGAAGTGAAGATGAATGAGAAAGGTCCACGTGAGAAACACAGATCAAGGCGAGAGGTGAAGATAACTTAAGAAGTTAAGATCCATGCGAAATAAATAAATAATTACCCATAATGCTAATAATAAAAATTCAAAAGCTATGTGAGGGGATGGAACAATAATTAACCCATAATAACTCAAAGGCCATGTGAGTGGATTCCATGTCATGACCAATAAACAAATTAATGTGATAACAACAGGAGGTGATAACAACACGAGACTCCCAAGACCCTGTATGAGGAGGGTCGGTACACATGGTAGGCAAAGATTTACGTGGGGGAGCAAAGACAAATGGGGGAAGGGGTTAGGTTCCAGGTCCTGGGGAGAGACGGTGTGGAACTCCCCCACACCAGCACGTCAGGAGGGAGGAGGGAGGGGTCAGTGGCCGGAGGGAGCACAAACGGCAATCCATCTCCCTTACCAGGTAACCTGAGAGAAATTGTGTGTCGGGCAGAAACTGTGATCATATGTCCAGGATGAGACGGTGGAGAGAATGGGAGAGGGACTTGGATGGGAGAGGATGTAGGATGGGAGATCATATGTCCAGGATGAGACGGTGGAGAGAATGGGAGAGGGACTTGGATGGGAGAGGATGTAGGATGGGAGAGGGACGTGGGTTGTGTATAGGAGAGGTTGATGGGAGTGGAAGGGTGAGTAAAGAGATGGAGAAAGAGATGTGAAGAACAGGAGGGAGATGTGACAGAGGGTGGAATGGTAAGAGTGGGTATAAAAGAGATGGGATTAAAGATGGAAAGGTGAGGGAGACGCGGGAAGAACTGGGAGTGGGTGGAGTAAGGGACAGGCCTGGGGAAAATGGAGAGAGGTAAAAGATGGGAAGGAAACAGGAAATGAGGACGACGATGAAGGATGGAAGGGAATACGACATGGTGAAGGCCACAGTATTGGGTAATAAAAATGGGAAGGGTTTAAGGAGTGGGTAAAGGTAAAAGGGGAGGGAGATGGGTAATGGGTGAGGAAGTAGGGTCAAGGGAAGGGAAAAGAAGGAACCTTAAGAGTAAAGAAGTCAGTAAAGGATAAAATATTTCCTTTGGGAAGTGAAATCATTCAGGAAATTATCATAAAATATAACCAGAGTTAAGATGCTACGAGGGACCAATCATCAGATGCTGAGCAACCGTAAACTATGAACACCCCAGCAAAACGACACAAAGATACCTACAACACACACACACACACACACACACACCAGGCTCAACCTGACCTGTAACGTGTTCTATGTAGCAGCACTTAACACCTCTCCCATCCAACGTACTTCACAACTGACTATAAGCCTCTATACGTGAATATATAGCTCACCCCTGTCTCACACCTCTGAAACCCCTATACTTGTAAACACACACACACACACACACGCAACACTGACAGAGCATACTGACACTGTGATTACTCAACAAACCCCAACGCCACCGCCGCCTTAACCCAATCTTCCACATCATTTCACCAGAATCGACACTCCCCAGACGTGTACGAGTTACACTTTCTCGTCTGTCCTCATAATAACACTAGTATCGTGTTACACATCAGACCCCCTCCTGCCCATAGTGCAACTTCGTAGCTCATAGTTTAGGCTGGGTGGCACCATGTGGTCAGATGCAGCTGTGTTTATATCCTAGTCCCCTGATGTTTCCTCCCCGTGTGCTGGCACCATCGTCACTGTGGTGCAGGGAGGGGTATCACCTTGTACAGGGAAGGGGGCACCACCAGCATGGAGAGAGTTACACCAGTAACACCCAGGGTGCACACACACACACACACACACACACACACACACACACACACACACACACACACACACACACACACCCAACACCAGGGAGTGCACAGGATGGAGACAAGAGAGGACCCGGTGGTCTGCTATGATGTTATCTGCTGGACAATACATGGAATAGGCAGATAACAGAGGACCTGAAGCTCTACGAAGATCTTATCTATCAGAGGACCTGAAGGGGGACCTCAAGCTCTACGAAGAGGTTATCTATTAGAGGACCTGAAGGAGGACCTGAAGATCTACGAAGACGTTATCTATTAGAGGACCTGAAGGAGGACCTGAAGATCTACGAAGACGTTATCTATTAGAGGATCTGAAGGAGGACCTGAAGCTCTACGAGAAGAGTTTACCTATTAGAGGACCTGAAGGAGGACCTGAAGATTTACGAAGAAGTTACCTATTAGAGGACCTGAAGGAGGACGTGAAACTTTACGAAGAGGTCCCTCCTGACTTGAAAGTGATGCCCGGAACCATCTGACCCCCTCCGTATCAAGACTGCTGGTCTACCATTAAGACAAAGCAACTGGGCTGATCTCAACACCCTGACATCTTCCTCTTTCATGCACTTAACACATTTCCTCCTCTCTTATTCTCTCTGTCCCTTATCTTCACACTTTACTCTTCACCCTCTCTGTCCCTTATCTTCACACTTTATTCGTCACCCTCTCTGTCCCTTATCTTCACACTTTATTCTTCACCCTCTCTGTCCCTTATCTTCACACTTTATTCTTCATCCTCTCTGTCCCTTATCTTCATCCTCTCTGTCCCTTATCTTCACACTTTATTCTTCACCCTCTCTGTCCCTTATCTTCACACTTTATTCTTCACCCTCTCTGTCCCTTATCTTCATACTTTATTCTTCACCCTCTCTATCCCTTATCTTCATACTTTATTCTTCACCCTCTCTGTCCCTTATCTATTCTTCACCCTCTTTATCTCTTCCTTAAGAGATCTCTAAAGAACTCTTTTTCCTTTTTCCTTTTAACCCTTGTCTCTTCATCCCACACCTCCTGGCCTCTCGGTGCGGACTCCCGCAGAGATCAGAGCTCCTGCAGGAATAAAACCGCCTCAGACTGACTTGAAACCCCGACAGAGCGGCCCAGATCCACACTGTCGAATAGAAAATCAAGTTGGTTCACAGTGAAGGCCGCGGGGAGGCTGCACACGACCCTAGGGGAATATACCACATGATGTCTCAATGGCTGAGAACACCCCCCCAAGGGAATACACACATAAATGCCCCAATTGGCTGCAGACCCCAGAGGATATACCACATAAAGTGCCAAGGGCAGCCCACCCCACACACACACACACACACAGGGAATAACCACGTTAAGCGCCTGGGTCATGGCGGCAGGCACTACAACGGTACTCAGGGTTTTACGACCCCCGGGTCGGGCCCCAGAGAGAGAGAGAGAGAGAGAGAGAGAGAGAGAGAGAGAGAGAGAGAGAGGGAGAGAGGGAGAGAGAGAGGGAGAGAGAGAGAGAGAGAGGGAGAGAGAGAGAGGGAGAGAGAGGGAGAGAGAGAGAGAGAGAGAGAGAGAGAGAGAGAGAGAGAGAGAGAGAGAGAGAGAGAGAGAGAGAGAGAGAGAGAGAGAGGACGAGACGAGAGAGCAAATGGAAAAAGACTGAGCTATGCTGAAACACTGTAACATGGAACTGAACACGGGACAGTTATCAATAAAACAGAACAGATCTATTAATAAAACATTATATAAATAGAACTTCACAGAACAGATCTATAAATACAAGACCATAAACAGACCAGGAGAGAACACATCTATTAACAAAATACTATAAACAGTACACATCTATTAATAAAACACTATAAATAGAACATCACAGCACAAATCTATAAATACAACACCATAAACAGACCAGGAGAAAACAAATCTATTAACAAAACACTATAAACAGGACAGAACAGAACATATCTATCTATAGAGCACTATAAACAGAACGGGACCGAACAGATCTATTAGTGAAACACTATACACCGAACAGGACGGAACAAGGTAAGGTGGCCATCAAAAGCAGTGGCGGTGTAACCTCGTGCAGGCGGAGTCCACCGGGTAGGACCGTGTGTGGTAGTCAGACATGCATACGAGTATACAACATTGAAGACCCTCTCCCCCTCCACACCCTTCAGTAGAACCACGACAACCCTCCAAAAGAAGAAGGTCCTCCTCCCCCCTAACAAGACCTGCTCACTCCTATCCCTCCAAACACAGACCCCCTTCCTCCTATCCTTCTGAGAGCAGACCAACTCTCCTTCTCCTATCCCTCCCAAAGGAGACGCCCCACCTCATTCCTCCGCTCCCCCGGCACCTACCGTGGCAGGGAGAACATGAAGCTCAGCACCAGCTCCCCGCTGATCTTGTGTGAGGCCTGTGACAAAGTGTGGTTGCTGAAGTGGTCCCCAGGGTGGCACCCTCGGGGACGGACGGTAAGGCTTGTGCTCACCCAAACCTTCCCTCACCGTCCTACACTCTGGCCTCCTGCCACTCCTCCTCCTCCTCCACTTCCTGCCACTCCTCCTCCTCCTCCACCTCCTGCCACTCCTCCTCCTCCTCCACCTCCTGCCACTCCTCCTCCTCCTCCACCTCCTGCCACTCCTCCTCCTCCTCCACCTCCTGCCACTCCTCCTCCTCCTCCTCCTCCTCCGGTACGGCTCTCCTGTCTCCATGCTCATCTGTGTCACTATCAGGGTTTCTTTCTTATCTTATGTTTGCTCGTAATATCCCTTCCCCTCTCACTCTCATACCCTCAGCCTGAGTATACCTTAATGATATTAACCATCAGTGAACGAGCCACTTCAGTGAAAGTCATCAGTGAATGAGCCACTTCAGTGACAGTCATCAGTGAATGAACCACGTCAGAGTCAGTGAATGAGCCACTCCAGTGAATGTCAGCAATGAAGTTCAATGAACGACAATGTTATAGGCACATATTCAAACCTTATTTCCCTTAACATGTAACAGCCGTTTAAAGTGTTGCTTTCCTAGGCTACCAGGAACAGTAGAAAGAGATTATGTTGCCAATCAACCATTCCTATAAAACGTCCACGTCAGTATACTCTCTCCCTCTACACTCCGTGGTGTTCATCAAATGGCTATCTGTCTGTCAGCTGATAGGCCAGAAGGAGTGCTGATTGTGGAGGAGCCATCATCTGCTTTACTATCCTGTCTCCATCTATATTGATGGATGGTGGGAGGGAGAGAGGAGCCTTCTGCTTTACTGTCATGTCTCCATCTAGTGTGGTAAGGAGGAGCCTTCACCTTCACTATCCTGTCTCCATCTATGGTGATGAGTGGGGAAGGAGCCTTCTGCTTTAATGTCCTCTCTCCATCTAGAGTGGTAAGGAGGAGCCTTTACTATGCTGTCTCCATCTATATAGACTGAGAAAGGAGGATCTTATTACCGTCCGCCAGCAGACACCCTCATCACAGACCACCGTTTTCTTTTCTTTTAATCGGACTTTCTTATTTACCGTCTTGTTATCATTATCCTTCCCCTCACCCTCTTTATCCTTTCATTCCTTCATTATCCATCCCTCCCTTCCCCCCTCTTTTATCTATCCGTCCTCCTTTCTATCCATCCTTCCCTAACCATCTCTTATCTTTCCTCCCCATTTTCTATCCTTCCCTCCTTTCCTTGCTATTCTACTCCTCTCTCTCTCTCTCTCTCTCTCTCTCTCTCTCTCTCTCTCTCTCTCTCTCTCTCTCTCTCTCTCTCTCTCTCTCTCACCGTCCCCAGCCAGGTACCGTCCGTGGCCAGGACCCTCCCGTCCTCCCAACCCAGCTCCTGACCATAGCCGCTCCTCCTGGCCACGCCAAGGCCGAGATTCGAACCAGGTTTGTCTACTGATGTTGTCACGTAGGGACACACACACCCCACACCACGGTCACGTGGCCCACTAACACACACACACACACACACACACACACACACACACACACACACACACACACACACACACCCATATCACAGCGTCATGCGAACCAATGTCCACAAGGGCGTGTGTGTGTGTGTGTGTGTGTGTGTGTGTGTAGTGGGACATGGTAGGGGAGAGGAAACCATCACCCCGTTCCCCCCCAGACACCAGGAAAACAAACCCGACGCCCCGGGCTCACCACACATTACTGATCATTATCTCAACATTGCTATCATTATCGGTCATTATCAACACACGTGGTGATAAAATATAGTGTTATATCGTAATGTTACACACAAACTCTCTCTCTCTCTCTCTCTCTCTCTCTCTCTCTCTCTCTCTCTCTCTCTCTCTCTCTCTCATAATATATATATATATATATATATATATATATATATATATATATATATATATTATATATATATATATATATATATATATATATATATATATATATATATATATATATATATATATATATATATATATATATATATCAACCAACATACACACTAAGTGATGAAGCTTTAACCGCATACATCATATGCGAGTGTAAACTTTGAGAGTAAATAAAGTTCAAGAGATGGGGGGCTCCACGAGTGTTATCACATGCCACTCTGATGCGTGCAGTCTGCAAAATATTGGTAAAGAAATCATACTGATGACGAACTCCAGAAGAGAAATTACCCAGCAAGAGCCAACTTGGATCTAAGAGGATGGAGGTCATGCGTAACAAAACCTTTTGGACTTCTACGAGAGAGTGAGCTCAGTTGTAGACAAAAAAGGATGGGCGAACTGTTTGCATCTGGAGGGCTAGAAAGCATCTGGCTCTCTACCACATATGAGGTTGGTATAGACTATGAGTTCTCGATGGATAGGAAATGACCTTCGTGGACGGGAACAAAGGACGCGTGTGATGGGGAACCTTCTCGAAATGGACTTGGGGGGGTCACCAGCGACGCGGCACATATCCATAACATCAAATCAAGAACTAAACAGAAGAAGTATTTATACAGTATATATATGACTGATGAGTGAACTGAATAAACTGCAGAGTGAAATTAAGAATAATGACAATAGCTAAAGTATCGTCACCATTTCCAGTGTCAGCGAGGTAGCTCCGGGAAGAGACGAAGAAATGGCCTCATCCGCTCGCATATTTATACATATTCATGTACGTATCAACAAACACCCATACGAAGACCTTATCTCTACAGACGTAAACTCGACCATACAAAACAGTGGCTGGAGGACCCTGTACCAAAGTCTGCGGGCGAGAGAGAGAGAGAGAGAGAGAGAGAGAGAGAGAGAGAGAGAGAGAGAGAGAGAGAGAGGGAGAGAGAGAGAGAGAGAGAGCGATCGTCAGGAGGGAAACAAACATCCACTGACAGCCAGCGGGCGAGGGGAGGGTTACCCGAGTGGAAAGTCGCGTTGGTCGTGATCCGCTTCCAACACCGGACGCACAGGTGTCTACTGACGGTGCGGGAGTCGTGGCGGTGGTGGCCGCCGCCGTGTCCCCGGGGTATGATGACTGCAGGGCAAGAGGGTGAGGGGGGATTCTTACTCTCTCTCTCTCTCTCTCTCTCTCTCTCTCTCTCTCTCTCTCTCTCTCTCTACCGCAGCCACCGCCAGAAAGTCAAGCGGGTCGATGACTCCCTGAGCGTGTTGTGCGCCACTCACGATACAAGTGTTGACCACAGTTGTCCCCAGACCTCTGCGGAAGAAGACGGCACTGTGGGTTGGGAACACAAGACGGGGCAGCACCTCTCCGTACGTGCGCTCGCTGCTGACGAAGACGACGAAGGATCTCCACTCACAGATCACACAAAGCCCATACGTCATGTTCCTTGAGGCCTTCTTGTTGAAGGGCTTTGAGGGCCCGTATGTATACGCCTTGAAGTGGAAAGGGAGGCGTCCTCCCTCGACACACCTTCAGGAAGCAGCTTACTGACGGCGGTAGATGCATGTCTTCCCTCGCGAACTCTGCAGCACACCACCAGAGGTAACTCTATCGTCCGATTCTTGGTCGAAGGATTAGGTTCCAATCGTAAGATTCTATCCTGGTCGAAGGATCGCAACAGGATGTTCCACAGCACAGGGACGTGGACCAGACCACACACTTGCCTCCAGACACCATCCAGTGTTCCGGGATGACTGCCTCAGCGAGGCCTTTAGTCAAGAGGGGAAACATCTCCTCGTTGCTCTTGCTTACATGGTCGTAATAGCCCCTTAACTTCTCCAGATCTTCGGCGCCAGCTTGGACTGCAGAATCACCGGGCCGTCTCTTGTCTCTACCACTATCTGCAATGCTCCAGCTCGCAATCGGTCTTCGTAACCCATCGAAAGCAGGTGTTACGTAAAAATGACGTGTCTCCCCCCCGAAGCCTCGAAACTGGTATGAACGATACTGGTCCTCTCCCTTTAATATCCCATGAAGAAAGACTCACTTCGGTAAGTTGCGTTCGGAAGAAATCTTCATTCTTTGAGACACTCGGAAAAAAACTTCCTAAATCCTTGACAGACTCAGAAAAAAATATCCCCCGAAATCTTTGAAAAAGACTCAAAAAATCTCAAAAATCCTTGAAAAACTCAAAAAACAAAAAACTCCAAGAATTTTAAGTTCTGTCCCCCTAACGTCTAACAGGTCTTCACAAATCTGCCCCTAATCCATGTATTCTAAAGAATACCTGTTCCTGAAACCTTTATAAGCATTCTAGTACTTCTATAAACCTCGAAAACAATCCCAAGTGAAACGCCCTGATGACCTTCTACGTGGCGGTGTCATTCACCTCACTCATAAAAGGGTAAAGATCTTCAGAAAGCCGCCTTCTTCACCCGGCTGCACTCGCCATTTGGGGCCAGCACGCAATTTTCCACCCCCTTGAAGTGGTCCTCTTAAACACCAGCTTCCTCTTTACCGACGAAAAATTCTCTCCAGGCTTTTTCGAACTCGATCACGACGGAACTCTCTCACCTTCCAGTCTTTCGCATTCCCGGAACTCGTGTAAGATCGCCACTCGCCACGGAACTCAATTACCTTCAGTACTTCATGGTCTCGGAACTCCCGTACAATCACGACAGAACTCACTCCCCTCGTGTAAGATCGCTAGGAACTTCTCAAAAGTAAGATTACCCGAAACTCACGACCACTAATATTCCAGAAACTTGGAACTTGCGTAAGATCACAATGAACACCCTACCCTCAAGTCTTCCAGTCCTGGAAGTTGTGTAAGGCCAGGAACTCCCTGGAATGATGCTGGACTGCAACGCTGATACACTGGCGAGCTGCCCAATGGGTGACTCCCTCTCCTCCAGGAGCAACACTTGGCCTCCTCTTCTTCTTCCTCCTCCTCTTCCTCCTCCTCCAGAACATTTGGCCTCCTCTTCTTCCTCTTCTTCCTCCTCCTCCAGAACATAACAGGTTTCATGTGTTCATGTGTTCTTGTGTTCTTCATGCTGAACATATAGTTGGTTTCTCTCAAGTGTAGTACTTTGCAATTCCAATGTTACGAAAAAAAAAATATAAAATATTGGAGGAATGTACTTCCGTATCTCCCTAGTTCTTGCCTGGATTTGCCTGGACTGGACTGAGCCTCCAGTCCTCAAGAGGGACCTTCGACTTTAAAAAAAGAAAGTAAATCTTATCCTGAACTATACACACTGACACCATATACATCCAAATAAACATCAGAGGGTTGATGTGGTAAGTGAACATGCTAATGCATTAGGATCCGTGGTTATGACAGACGAGAGTATGTAAATATGAACAGTTAAAAAAAAAAGGAAGTAAAAACGTCGTCACAAGAAGAGTACAGTCATTTCCAGCACGTTAAACCCTGGCTTCTTCTGACCCCACTAGCACCACAGACCGAGGCGCGGGCACATCCCACACCTTCATTAAGTAACTCACATTGACACACCAACGCCTTACGTCTCGCTCCTAGGGTCTGGTACAGACGTGGAGAAATTCAAGCTGGAATTACAGCATGACCTTCCTGGAAGACACAGAGAAACTGTGAATCACGTATTCTCATGGACGCCAAGAAAGCTTCATGTATAAACAAACTCGGGGAAAGAAATTCTAACCTACACCTTGACAGGTACCCATCTCAACAAAATTAAGTAAACAGAGAGAATCATTCTTTTTTTTTTTGTAGACATATCTATAATGATTCTACACTCCCCTAGGAATCTTACTTATGTCCTATACAGACGTAGCCTACAGGTCGCCCCAGCCAACGCCTACAAGTCGCCCAGCCAGCCAGCCCGTTAGCCAGCCCTACAGCCAGCCAGCTAGCCAGCCAGCCAGCCAGCCAGCCAGCGTACAGGTCGTCCAGCCAAACAGCCAGTTAGCCAGACCTACAGCCAGCCAGCCAGCCAGCCAGCCAGCCAGCTAGCCAGCCAGCCAGCCTACAGGTCGCCCAGCTAACCAGCCAGCCAGCCAGCCTACAGGTCGCCCAGCCAGCCAGCAGCCATACAGACAACTATATATCTACAGTGAAGGTAGGAGTTATGGACGACCTCGCCTACATGGTTTATCACACATGGTGGATCCTCCACAAATGTGTATCATACTGCATATAATACTCCAGGTCAGGTCGGGTCAAGTCAAGTCACATCTACCCCTTTCCCCTCCCTCGCGCCAATATGAGCAGTGTGACCCTGATACAGTATACTTAACTAGAGAGGAGAGCCGATGGGATGGGACACACACACACACACACACACACACACACACACACACACACACACACACACACACTCCACCCTCCTCTCTGTGGCTGTGAAAGCCGTCAATCAAACAGGCTTAGCGTCGCCCAATAAGCCTCCAGAATCAATATTGTTCTGGGCGTTAATTTGAGCCATTAACACCGTACAGACCCGTGCCACCCGCCCTGCAACCCTCCTCACCTACACTGCACTAAAGGACGCCACAACACAGTGCTTCTCGAGGGGGCCAGTGTGACCCATATTACCATGGTTCTCTACAATGATGTGAGCTATATTACCATGGTTCTCTACACTGCAGTATGAGCTAAATCAACATGGTTTTCTACACTGCAGTAAGAGCTATATCAACATGGTTTTTTACACTGATGTGAGCTATATTACCATGGTTTTCTACACTGATATGAACTACATTACCTTGGGTTCTCTACACTGCAGTATGAGCTATATCAACATTCAAACTATACTACATTTTCTCCCCCAACGTGGTCAATTCTGCCTTCCCAGCCAATAGCAGACGCGCTAGGCACACTCATAACATATGGTTGACGAAGGGATACACGGCTGAGTTTGCATGGCAGTACATAAGCAGACTGTGCATGATTTAACGTACACTATTACAAAAGAAAAATTAACGGAGGCGTTTCCGGGCTGTCGCAGAGCATGAAACAAAATAACATTCAACCCCATACGTGGCAAGGGGCGTGTTTGTAAATATTGCAACAATGAAAAACAGTAAAACTATAAACAGAATGAAATACACACTGGGATTAAAAGCAAAGTTTGCGACGGAAACTGTAAATGAAATCTAAATACTACATGAACAGGTAAATATATCTAAACTCTTATATATATATATATATATATATATATATATATATATATATATATATATATATATATATATATATATATATATATCCCCCAGAACATGTCCTATACGTGCTGCAGGGGATCAGCAAAGTCACGCTACTCCAAGAGGTCGAAATCCGACGAAGGCGCCGGTGCAAGCGTCAAGACGCCCCGGTAAAACAGAGCGGCCCGTGGGGTGAGGCAGAGGAGCCAGCTGGTGAGGATGTTTACGGCCTTTGAAGTGGACCCCAGTGTGGCAGCGGAGAGATGAGGCCATGAAACGCGGCGACCAGTCAGCGCCCGGATGACCAACGACCCAGAAGAGGAGGAGGAGGAGGAGGAGGAGGAGAATGAGACGACCAGTCGTTGAGAGGACGAGGGAACTCAAGATATTCCAGGCAGCCAAAGAGCGAGAAGACCATCGGCAGGAGATGCAAGTGGCGGGCTTCGACGTCGGCTTTATTCCTCACCGTCGTTGTTGCGGTGGGTCAGGGAACCAGGGTGTTCCAAGGGGGTCAACGAGACAAGGTACCACACTGTTCCTGGAAGCAACAATACAAGGTACCGGGATGTTCCAGGAGGCAACAGGACAAGGCATCAGAGCGTTCCAGGAGGCAACAGGTCAGGGCACTAGGGCGTTCCAGGAGGCAACAGGTCAGGGCACTAGGGCGTTCCAGGAGGCAACAGGACAAGGCACCAGAGCGTTCCAGGAGGCAACAGGTCAGGGCACCAGGGCGTTCCAGGAGGCAACAGGTCAGGGCACCAGGGCGCGTTCCAGGAGGCAACAGGACAAGGCATCAGAGCGTTCCAGGAGGCAACAGGACAAGGCATCACAGCGTTCCAAGAGGCAACAAGAGAAGGCATCAGAGCGTTCCAAGAGGCAACAAGAGAAGGCACCGCGGTGTTCCTAGAGGTACCAAGAAAGGGCACCAGAGTGTTTCAGAAGACAACAAGGCACGACACCAAGGCGTTCCAGGAGGCACCAGGGTGTTCCAGGAGGCAGTAAGACAAAGGTACCACGGTGTTCCTGGAGGCATCGAGACAAGACGCCAAGGGGGTTCCATTAGGCCGTAAGACGAGGCAAGAACAGTTCAGGTAATACGTACGCGATTATCATCTGACTGTTATGAGGAGAGACTCTTACATCCCTTCCTCCTTCGGTCTCTTAACATTGTATACATACCACACATCCCTCACTGCCTCTGTCTCTTAACATTGTATACATACCACGTCGCAACCATTTGCATACACACACACACACATACACACATCCCAGCTTACGCCATGTACCCAGTCATCGACTAGCCCCAGAGGGAAGGATGAATAGCTAGGCTGTCTGTGGGATGGTTACCCTTCTCTGGGATTCGAAGGACCCGAGACAGTGAGAATAATAGGTCAGAAGAACTACCACTTTACTCTGTGTGTGTGTGTGTGTGTGTGTGTGTGTGTGTGTGTGTGTGTGTGTGTGTGTGTGTGTGTCCACATACTCAAACTCAGGTGTACGTACGCACATGCAGGATCATATGCGCTTCACACAGTTACAGCCCTGTTATATGCCAGCACTGGCTATGATGGGGAGCCCAGGAGGCACTAACAGAGCTAATGGCTCTGGGTAACAGTTTATGACGTGCTTGATTCGATTACACTGAGGCTGCCGCTGCTGCTGCTGCTGCTGTTGCTAAAGTGAGCATAAAGTAAATGGCTACGATAAGTAGATAAGTGTGCAGGAGAACGAAAAGTACAGGGAGACAGAATGTTAAGTACACGAGAGTGCTAATGGACGAAGGGTATTAAAGTGAGAGGCATATTATCAGTAAAGCGAAATGACTGATACTGTATGTGAAGTAAATAGAGGTAAATAGAAGTGAAAGAGTGGTTGAATAATTAAGAACGAAAGCCACTGAATCATAATCAAGTACAGATGTATAACAGGAGAAGTCGAAAATTGTCGAAAATGAAGGACAGACGAAATATTGAATTACGACCTCCAACCATCGTACTTTGTGTAACAGTGAGGAGGGAATGGGTTCACAAAAGCCCACAGGGGAAAGCCAGAGGGATTGATGAGAAACGGCCCCGTAAGCAGAGATGAGAAGATTTATTTCGTATTATAATGGTTGAGAGAGAGAGAGAGAGAGAGAGAGAGAGAGAGAGAGAGAGAAACTTTCTAAAATACATCAAAAATAAATCAAATAGTCAAAAACTATTTGAAAAAAAACGAAAAACGAAATATATTAAATGGAAGGACAAATATATATATATATATATATATATATATATATATATATATATATATATATATATATATAGCCAATACATCTGATGCCAAGATGGCCGGCTCAAACTGAGAGACAGATTGTGAAATGAGAACATAAAGAGGGAGGAAATGAGAACTGTTAACCCCATGTCAGTGGCTGATGGAGGAGATGAGAGATTAGGCGCCAGGGAACACAGACTAGGTGAATGAGAGCACCAATCGATGAGAACACTTGGCGAATGAGAATACCAGCGAATGAGAAGACCAGCGAATGAGAAGACCAGCGAATGAAAAGACCAGCGAATGAGAAGACCAGTGAATGAGAAGACCAGTGAATGAGAGCACAAAATGAATGAGTACACCAGGTGAATGAGAACACCAAATGAATGAGTACACCACATGACTGGGAACACCAGGTGAATGAGAACAAGTGAATGAGAGTACCAGTGAATGAGAACACCAGGTGAATGAGAACAAGTGAATAAGAGTACCACTGAATGAGAAGATCCGTGAATGAAAACACCAGGTGAATGAGGACCGGTGAATGAGAGGACCGGTGAATGAGAGCAACAGGCGTCCAGTTCATGACGGCCCCAGTGAATGAGAGATCTCCGGGTGAATGAAAACACCAATGAATGAGGACCACTGAATGAATGAGGACCGTTGAATGAATGACGACCACTGAATGAATGAGGATCAATGAATGAATGAGGACCAATGAATGAATGAGGACCACTGAATGAATGAGGACCACTGAATGAGAACACTTGCGAATGTGAGCACCCACAGTGAAAGATCACCAGTGAATGAGAACATCAGTGAATAAGAGAGCCAGTGAATGAGTGTATGCGAATGAGAGCACCACCAGTGAATGATCTTTCCAATGATCGAGAGCACCTGTGAATGACATCAGTGAATGAGATCACCACGTGCACGAGTCCCAATGTATGAGAGCCCCAATGTATGAAAGCGCCAACGTATGAAAGCCCCAACGTTTGAGAGCTCCAATGTATGAGAGCCCCAATGTATGAGAGCCGCAAAGTATAAGAGCCCCAACGTTTGAGAGCCCCAATGTATGAGAGCCCCAATGTATGAGAGCCCCAACGTATGAGTCCCAATGAATGAGAGCCCCAATGTATGAGAGCCCCAATGTATGAGAGCCCCAATGAACGAGCACCGGGTGAATGAGAGCGTGCTGATGCGTGGCCCAGATCAATAGGCCATGAGAGTGGCTGAAGCCTGCTGAATGAGTGGAACTGAACAACACACGCCAGGCTGAGAAAAGAGGAGAGAGAGAGAGAGAGAGAGAGAGAGAGAGAGAGAGAGAGAGAGAGAGAGAGAGAGAGAGAGAGAGAGAGAGAGAGAGAGAGGCAGGTTCCACCTCCGGGTCGGTAGGAAAACTGTGAACACGGAGCTGGGGCGGTGCTCGAGGGGGGCGGTGCTTGCTGGCTAGGCGGCCTGGTGGTGACCACACAGGTACCAGTCATAGATGGTCGGGAGACGGCTGCAGGAAGAACCTCCAGTTAGGCTGTGGGGAGACGGGAGGGGGTCCTGAACACACACACACACACACACACACACACACACACACACCCCTCCAGATCGACATGGGGAGCTCGGACCCTCGAGGCTAACGTGGGGAGCTTACACTCTCGGCAGCCAGGACCCACACGCCGGGGAGAGGAAGAATGGGAAGCTCAGATGTAAATATTTGGGAGAGGAGAGAGAGAGAGAGAGAGAGAGAGAGAGAGAGAGAGAGAGAGAGAGAGAGAGTGGAGTGGAGTGGAAGGTGCTGGAGGAGGCAAGGAGAAAGGAGGACGTTCAAAAGGTGGAATCAAAGGAGGGAACGTGCGGGAGGGACGGCAGGCCAAACGGAAAGGTCTCCTCCCGCCCCTTCTCCCGCGAACACCGACGAGGCGTTACGCGAACACATCGACCTTGGAAACCATGAAGATGGTGGGAGGGGCAAGGGGCTTCAAGGGGGCACGACATGAAGGAGAGAGAGAGAGAGAGAGAGAGAGAGAGAGAGAGAGAGAGAGAGAGAGAGAGAGAGAGAGAGAGAGAGAAAGCTACCACCTTACGAATCCCTACGAGGAGATTTTTTTTAGCCCAAACGGCTTGGCTAGCGCGGATCGCTCACCTCGCATCTTGCTAGACGAATGAGGACGGTTCTCCTCAACTGCCCACCCCTTGCAGTGCTTCACGATCGATTCTTGGCTCATCTGGGAATCGAACATCGTCGTCCACATTTGAGAGGTAATATAAAAATCTGGCGAGTCCATTCATAAGCACGAGAAACCCCCATTGTCGACGACAAAGACATCTTATTGGCTGACTGACCACGGGACCAGTGTGTGTGTGTGTGTGTGTGTGTGTGTCGTCGTCGTACCCTCCCACCATCCCCCTACACCCCACAGGCCGGACTGAGGCACCATCAACAATGAGGTGTCCACCCTGAAGGGATGCCGAGAGTATTCGGCTGGAGTCAGGTGGACGGGCGGAGGAACCATTCTGGTGTCGGCTCTCGAAGGCGAGAGACGCCAAGCGAGTTGGTCTGGTCGAAGGTGGTGGTGGAGGCGTGAGCAGCGGTAGGTAGGTTCCTCCCTTTCTTGGGATTAACTCACTTCGCCTCTCAAGGCAGAAATGCGAGCTTTTGTGGAGGAGAGGTTGATGCCTGCCCCGGGCTGTGAGACTGAGGGAGGATGTTCCTGGTACGCCCTCATGCAAACCCCTAGGGCGTGAGGAGGGAAAACATGACAGGCGAGTTAGACCTGTGTGTGTAGGTGGGGGAGCGCCAGGAGGATACCTGCCCTCCACACCTGGTGGATTGGTGCACGTATACCGGAGATGATGAGGAGGTCAATATAGGGGTCTCACTCGACTAGTCTTAGCAACACACACACACACACACACACACACACACACACACACATACTCTCTCTCTCTCTCTCTCTCTCCACGCACACGAAACGCAGTTCATACCCACATACAAAAGGCTTAAATAAACATACATGCTCACACAAATGTACCAATAGACACACACATATACAATCATGTACAATCATACATAATACAACGCACACACACACACACAAACATACAAACAAATGTAAAGGAAAAACACACACACACGCAAACGTACAAACACCCTGAAGACACACCAAACAAGCAGAAAGATACAAAACACACAACACAAACACCCACATAAAGAGACATACGCGCAAAAATAAAAACAAAAATATGCAAACCAAACACACACTCAAAACCTTCCGAAAGTACACAAGTTGAGGAACACACACACACACACACACACACACCAGCAAGCAGCGCGGGTCACCTCTCTCTCTCTCTCTCTTTCCTCGCACGAAGAAAAGCGAGTGTTTACCACCCTCATGCGGGGCGTGTGTGCGGGCTGCCCTGTACTTACCCAGGGATGGGATTCCCTCACATCTCTCCCGCTTCCTGAATGATCCCATGGCACACACCTTTCAACCCACACACAAACACACACACACACACACACACACCTGGACCACCTGTAATAAATCTCGTAACCTTAATCCCGTCCCTACCACCTACGGGAGATGGATCATCGGGCGCAGCTCTCACTTCACTCGTTGTTGCCTCGCGTTCCTCGTGACTCTGGGAACACGGACGAAGCACCGCCTCCAACTGGTGTGAGGGATGGATACACTCACACACGAGAACTGTGAGTCCCGCCTCGTCTCGTCCGCCACAGCCTCCACAGACTCAAGTGTGGGTCAGGAATGAGCCTGACGCAACCCAGTCAGGTTTTCACCTCATTTGAAACCCAATACTCTAACATTTCTCGATGGAAAAGCATTCCAAACCTCTTCTCTATCTTTTGACGGCTTTGGAAGTCCAAGACTCGCCCCAGTAAACATTTTTAGCATCACCCCTAACATCTGATCGGGCATGAGGACCCTACTGTACACGTAATGGGTTAAGTCTGTCTCTCATAACACAGGAGGTCCCTCTGAGACGTCAGCGAGATTTCACTTCGTAAGATTTATCTCCGACTGCTCGAAGAACTGATTCGTCCTCCTGTGGAGTACCGCTTCCATTCTGGGGAAGGGGAGTCGTCGTTCTGCATACTCAGTGGACAGACAGAGTCGAGGCCTACGCCATCCGTCTTATTGGCTGCACTTGTTGGTTCTCTTTCCCACTTCTACAGCTATCCCTCCGGTTTCTACTCGATAGATCTGGCTGCTTGTGTATCATCCCTAAAATGTAAGCTAGACCAAGCAAAATACAGAGCAAACCACTGAGTCAAATGATTACTGTGTAGCACTCGGCAAGTCGAGTATGGGTCGTTATGATGTCTACTTTTTTTTCTTCTATATATATCATTTATAATGTCTGCTTTTTTCTCTCTATACATCGTTAAGAATCATTACTCTTTATCTTCTTTCTCGTGTCCTTCGTAACAACTATCTTTACCCAAGGAAAGGCTTCAATATCCACGAACAACATTCGAACAATCCATACATAAAGTCAGACAGGAAAAAAGCCACATCTGAGAGACCAGCATCTTCCATTCCTGGACTCACCAAGGGGTTCATGACACTCGCTTACTGTCGACGGTGAAAAAGTAACAAGCCTATTACGGAACACTGATGCACGAGGGAGGTAAAAAAAAAAAAGAGGAGGAGGAGTCATAAGTCCGTAATGAAGGAGAGCCTCAGGTCAATTAGGCCAATGAGACGGGAGGTGAAGTAGGGAGCATGTGATACAAAGTGTCGGGTCAGAGTACTGGGGGAGGAGGAGGAGGAAGGCAAAAGTCAGGACGAGTGGCTTCATTAAGTGATGAGAGGAGGAGGAGGAGGAGGCTTACCTTGAGATCAGGAGGGTGGACGACCCCCTGACGCTGGAGGGTGAGCCTGAGCGCCCCCGCCAGGGCCGCCAGCAGGACGTCGTTGAGGCAGGTGCGTGTGACCTGCTTGATGCGCACCACCCGGCTGACCGACACCCCCGCCGACCACAGCACCACCTGACCCTCGCTACCCTCCTCACCCCACACCGTGTACGCCCCGCCCTCGCTGGAGCTGCTGGGAGGCACCTCCCTGCTGCAGCCACAGCAGGAGCCGGCGCTCTTGGTCGCCCGGGGGAGCGGCGCTGCCGTCGCGCGGCGGATGGTGAGCGGGTTGTGATCAGGCCGCCACCACCAGAGCCACGTCAGCGCCGTCAGCGGGCCGACGAACAGCGCCTTGACGAGGTTCATGCCGTAGGTGGTGCCGCCGAAGTGGGGCTTCTGCGGGATGTGCATAATCTGGTTGTCTGAGAGGGACTGGCACAGAACCCGGACCAGGGACATGCCGTCCGAGATGCACTGGTGGAGGCGACACACCAATACCGTGTCTCTGCTGCGGCCGAAGTCGTGCAGCACTATTATCTCCCACAGCGGCCGCGCCAGCGGCAGCGGCTGCGACAGCAGAGCGCTCACGTACTTCTGGAGGGCTTCCTCCGTCGTGATGTTGGGCCCCGAGAAGATATGATTATGCAGGTTGAAGTTATGGTCGTGGACCCAGGCGGGTCCGGCCGGCAGGTGGGACACCATCTGGGTGAGGCGCGGGTACATCAGGCCGCCCGCCCCATTCTTGGCTTCCACGACCCGCGTCGCCAACAGCTGCTTGATGCGCTTCAGGTTCATGGAGGCGTCGATGACCAAAACACTGTGGATGACGGAGTGGTTGTCCGCGTCCTGCAGGAGGAACTGCGCGTCGTGGGGCGCCAGGTAGTCCTTGTGGCATGCTGTGGAACAGGTCCTAGTCCTGGGCACCCTACACACAGCAGCCATAGCCTTCATCAACATGGCCATGGGCAGCGCCAGCATGAGCGCCAGGCTGAGCGGGATGCTGATGACGCAGGTGAGCACCACGCCCGTCACCGCCGTGAAGAAGGACACGACGAGGCTCTCCTCCAGAGGGTGTCTAACCCGCTTCAGCGGAGCAGACCTCAGGTACTCTGGTATCTTGGGCTCCATCGACCGTCTCCTCTTCCTCTTCCACGCCTCCGACAGCTGCCTCTCCGTCTCCCGCTCCTCTAAGGTCTCCACGTTTATGTAAGTCTCCTGCAGCTTGACGTGGTTGAGCGACAGGTCGGTCTCCCGACGCGGTAGCTTGGGCGAGGCGGGACTCGTGGCCTGGTAGTTGGCGGCGGCGTCTGCTGCCGTGTGGTTGGAGAGGGGGGTGGTGGCCTTGGAGCCATGGCTACGGGAACCGTCGCCCGGCGACACACGGGAGGCGTCTTGACCTGACAGTCGAAGGGGCGCGGCGTCCAGGGGCGACAGGCGGGAAGGCGGGTCGAGCGGCGAGAGGCAAGGCGGGTCGAGCGGCGAGAGGCGAGGTGGGTCGAGTGGCGAGAGGCGGGGTGGGTCGAGTGGTGAGAGGCGAGGGGGAGAAGAGGACAGCTGTGGTCCGCACATCAGGGGCGGGGAGAAGCGACTGGCGGACACCTGTAATGACGACGTCCCGCCATTTTGGTAACATGCCATTCTTGAGCCGGCCGCCGTATCATGTCATCCTAGAAAGAGAGAAAGAAAAAAAAGAGAACTTCAGCACAGCAGTCAACAATGGTCGAGTCTACAAGAAGTGTTACCGGACTCCGCCCCGCAAAGGGGTTACACCGCGAACAATAAGTCCCCTCTCATTGTAGTGGTAGGGTCTAGTCAAGGGCATTCTCGTTCCACGGGAGTCCAACATTTCCTTACTACTGCGTGGGACGCAGCCTCAGAGCCGCGGGAACTACATAAAATGGGTCCTGGGGTTGTATACTAATAACATCGGGAAGGCTGGGTGTATACAGACACCTCACGAGAGCAGCGGCTCAAATAATAACTGCAGAATAGGGAGAAGGCAGCAACATCAAACAAAATCGGAATTCTACTATCTTTTTTTTCTTACTCCCACCCAATCATCCAGCCTGACACGCTCCTGTCTAGTTAGGAGGAGGACCGGAGGGTTTTATTGAGGGGTGAGGAGCTTCATGTGTCTAAGTTACGTCCTCCTGCCTCCCTTACAGACTCAACACTACCTGACCTTTGCAAGCCAAGGACTCCATCCTTCTGGGGAATGCGTTATGAGGGATCGTCTGCAGCGTGGACTGAGGAAGGTCTAGGCGAGGAGAAGAAGCGGTGAACGATGATTGAGTGATAGGAGGAACTTGAAGCGGAGAAAATGAAAAAAAAATATTATGAGAAAAAAAGAAGGGAGGGAGAGGGATACAGATTTTATGACGTGAAATGCAATAGTTTCATTTCACTTTTTTCAACAACTTCCTTTCTTAAACAAATAACCAAATGCAATCATATAGTGACGACTAAACACTGCATTCTTCCACACCCTTCAAATTAGCTCCCTCGTCTCTCTCTCTCGATCTGCATTTCGACTCGACACAAGTTTCTCAATAAACTCAGACCTGGATATCTCAGCGGGGTATGTGAAATCTGGCTAAGTGGTAGGCCCAAGACCCTAGTTTCTACTCATCTCTCTGTCGAAAACTTCTCACAACTCTCGTTTCTCCTTTGACGGTTCTGTAATTCCACCTCTCGACTCAATGGACATAATTAGTATTACTGTAGCATCCACACTATCCTGGAAACCCCATATCAAGGGAATAGCTAAATCTGCCTCTGAGAAACTGAGTCCTATTTAGATGTCGATATTCCTTTTCTTCCAAACAATTTATGCAAAGGACTGAATCGTACTTGTATGGAGTACTGATCTCATATCTGGGGTGGTTCTAGCTCTGCATCCTTACTTGACACAGTTGAGTCGAAAGCGGTCCGACTTATAAACTCTCCATGCTTAACTTCCAAACTTGCCACCCCCTCAATGCCCTCCACAGCAATGTTGGTTCACTTTCCCTCTTCTGTGGGTATTACTTTGGTTTTGGTCCCGAGAGTTGGCTGCCTGTGTGCCCCTACCACTAGCTAAACCACGCAATATTCGGCAAGCTGATACGACACATGCTTACCCAGTGGCCGTTGGCAACTCAAAGTTGGGCCATTTTGATAACCGTTTCTTTTTCTGCACCTCGAAGTCTTGGAACTTTCTACTCTCTCATGTCTTTCCAAATGACAACGACCAGGCAGTTTTCAAATGTAAGGTTTTTCGCTTCTTCCAAAATTCGTAAAACTTTTCCATGTCTCCTCTTTTTCCCTTTCATTAACTTCTTTATATTTCAATCATGGCCTGGCCTTGATAATGGACTTTTGTCCGTGACCGGAGCCTCAAAGTACGGACAGACAGACAGACAACACCGCACGCATCATCACTACACTCTTGACGTCACTAGCCTCTCCTAGATATCTACCCTTACGGAGTGGGTCAAAAGGCCATCTTCACTACACAGTAAAATCACCTCATCCTCAACATACGCATCTTCACTCCACCTTCCACTCCACCGGCCTTTGATCTGACTCTTGTGAATCAGGGCAAAGGCCATCTTCACTACGAGATGGGCACCACCGGCCTCTGAACCAAGGCCAAAAGGACATCTTC
Organism: Panulirus ornatus; assembly: GCF_036320965.1. Taxonomy (NCBI): domain Eukaryota; kingdom Metazoa; phylum Arthropoda; class Malacostraca; order Decapoda; family Palinuridae; genus Panulirus; species Panulirus ornatus. Next base: position 20,881,751 of record NC_092279.1, read on the forward strand.
ACTACAGAGAAATTATATATATATAAAAAAGCAATCTAACATAAGAAACTTTTTCCTTCAATAATGAATATGATAAAAAAAAGAGGTGAATGAGGGCAGAGTGCAAAGAGTTATGAGGAAAATGCAGCTAACAAAATATAATTCCCACAGAGGCCGTAACTCAAAATATAATTTGATGCTCACATGAAAGTGGAAACAAATTGTATACCCCGCTTGAAACCTATAACCCAGAACTTGTAAACAAAGGTCGTAACGCATATCAACTCCAGCTTACACGAGATATGTAAACAAATGTAACTTAAACATTGTAATCTAAGCCAAGATCCTACAATGATGTAATACAATTAAGGTTTGAGTTAGTGCTCTCATATTTGGGTTAATGGTTCATTACCACATAACTAGGTAGGCTTTTAGATAACCAAGTGGCCTTCCACATGACTAAGTGGCCTGCCACATCTACCACATGACTAAGTGGCCTGACACATCTACCACATGACTTAAGTGGCTTGCCACATCTACCACATGACTTAAGTGTCCTGCCACATCTCCCACATGACTTAAGTGGCTTGCCACATCTACCACATGACTAAGTGGCTTGCCACATCTACCACATGACTTGAGTGGCCTGCCACATCTACCACATGACTAAGTGGCCTGACACACCTCCCACATAACTAAGTGGCCTGCCACATCTACCACATGACTTAAGTGGCTTGCCACATCTACCACATGACTAAGTGGCCTGCCACATCTTCCACATGACTTAAGTGGCCTGCCACATCTTCCACATGACTTAAGTGGCCTGCCACATCTCCCACATGACTTAAGTGGCCTGCCACATCTACCACATGACTTAAGTGGCTGCCACATCTACCACATGACTAAGTGGCCTACCACTATATCTCCCAGTAACTAGCATTATTAGCAAGAAAGTTTTGAAAATTATACAACGTATACTCAATTTGAAACATGATCTAATTTGGGTTAGAAGCCATAACTTTGTGGAGTAAAGCCTTCAAATAACACTTGAAGGGTCTAGGAGCTTCGTTAAGTAGACCTCAAGTAAGATAACTCTTGAGCATCTACGAGCTTAATGAAGTAGACTCCTGAAGTAGAACCTCAGGGTCTACAAGGTCAGTGAAGTAGACTCCTAAAGTAGAATCTGTCTACAAGGTCAGTGAAGTAGACTCCTGAAGCAAAACCTCTGGGTCTACAAGGGTCAGTGAAGTAGATTCCTGAAGCAGAACCACCCGGTTAGTGTAGTAGACTCCCTGATGTAGAATCTGAGGGTCTGTAAGCTTCCTGAAGGAGAGACCCAAGGTAATACTTAAGGGCCTACGGGTATAGTGGAATAGACCCCTCGGGTAGCACTCGAGGGTGTACAGGCTCCAACAATCTGGCTAAGAGAGGAGAATGGCCAAATCAGTTTGGGAAGGAGTCCCTGGTGGATCCCCAATAGAGAGTAATAGTGGCGTAGACTCTTCGGCAAACCTTTTTACCAGCGCACACACTAACGTGTACAATGTAACACTGGAGGTGTATATATATATATATATATATATATATATATATATATATATATATATATATATATATATATATATTCCTATGAGTCCAAGTGGAAAATGAAACACGATAAGTTCCCAAGTGCACTTTCGTGTAATAATCACATCATCAGGGGAGACACAAGAGAGAAATAAAAGTCAGTTGATATACATCGAAGAGACTTAAACCTCGTCATAAAAAAAAAAAAAAAACGCCAAAGAAATACTAATATGACGAAGTACGATGACGTGAGCCTGATTGTGAGGGATGGCCGGGCACGTTATCCAATCCGCCTCTCAAACCGCCCAAAGTCTCGTGCACTCCTCAGCCGACTGAAGCTGCCAGACGCAAAATTCTCACGTAAAACTTCCCACCTGATAACTTACACATCAACAACATATGAATGGCCGCGGGGAGTTCTGCTGTGGGGCCTTTGATTTAGGGCTGTGTTCTACGTCTCTGTAACAAGGGCTTCAGGTTTAATCAAAGACGTTATTACAGGAAGCAGAGACAAAAATATTCAGAATAAAAACGAATAATAATTGTCCATTTTACTGGAGGCTAGCGAGAGTGTGTGTGTGTGTGTGTGTGTGTGTGTGTGTGTGTGTGTGTGTGTGCGTCAGTGTGGATCTTAATGGTCTAATAAACAAAAATAAAAGTAAATAACACAGAATCAAACACGTATGCCAACCCAGACACAGGCAAGAGCCCTACTGTTGTTATATACATATATATACAACCCTGACCCACAGTACCAAGTACTGGACTTGCCCGTACACGTGTCCACGCATTCTTCCCCTCGGCCCCAACCCTCCACAGCTGACCTTTCTACACACTGTCTGACCTTTCCATGGCCGACATCTTCCCGACGAAGCCTATTTCTGAGGAGATTGACTTTTTTAATACCTGTCACAACCTTCCTTCCCTCCGTCATGATGGAGTTACGTCAGCTAATGTGCAATCACAAACGCCATAAGTGTATATATATATATATATATATATATATATATATATATATATATATATATATATATATACGTAATCTGGTCTTCGAATATTCTGTAGTTTTTTTTTTTTTCCATAGACATTGTGAGGTGGGGTGCTGCGTGATGCCAGCAATACACGTCGACCAGTAAACACAGAAAAACAAAAGAGTTTGACATTTATTGCGCTCCCGAACACTCTCCACCATAAGCCACTTGTTAGTAATTAAAACTTGCTGCAACATTCTAAAAAATTATATATATATATATCTTTTCTTTCATACTATTCGCCATTTCCCGCATTAGCGAGGTAGCGTTGAGAACAGAGGACTGGGCCCTTGAGGGAATATCCTCACCTGGGCCCCTTCTCTGTTCCCTCTTTTGGAAAATTAAAAAAAAAGTGAGAGGGGAGGATTTCCAGCCCCCCGCTCCCTCCCCTTTTAGTCGCCTTCTACGACACGCAGGGAATACGTGGGAAGTATTCTTTCTCCCCTATCCCCTATATATATATATATATATATATATATATATATATATATATATATATATATATATATATATATATATATATATATATTCTTTCTTTCATACTTTTTGCCATTTCCCGCATTAGCGAGGTAGCGTTAAGAACAGAGGACTGGGCCTTTGAGGGAATATCCTCACCTGGACCCCTTCTCTGTTCCTTCTTTTGGAAAATTAGAAGAAAAAAAAAAATGAGAGGGAAGGATTTCCAGCCCCCCCCCCCCCCCCTTCCCTTTTAATCGCCTTCTACGACACGCAGGGAATACGTGGGAAGTATTCTTTCTCCCCTATCCCCAGGGATAATATATATATATATATATATATATATATATATATATATATATATATATATATATATATATATATATATATATATATATATATAGGAACCATAGCAAACTGTTTCATATAAATTTTTCTTAACTGCCTCGTAACCAGCTTAACAGGTAATTACCTAATCATTTCCATCACTTTACCAGGTGATGTTTGGGGGGAGGAGGAGCCACACGCTAGTACCCGGGCAACGCAGACAGTTCCTTAACTTCGCCTGGAGTGTTGTGGTGGGCTTCGACCACGGCAACTTTAACTCCTCCTGAGCCTCGCCGGTGTGACCCTTGAGTAAAGTATGACCTCCAAGTAGTTAACTACGACCTCCGAGTAGTTAAGTACGACCTTCCAGTAGTTAAGTACGACCTTCCAGTAGTTAAGTATGACCTCCGAGTAGTTAAGTACGACCTCCGAGTAGTTAAGTACGACCTCCGAGTAGTTAAGTACGACCTCCGAGTAGTTAAGTACGACCTCCGAGTAGTTAAGTACGACCTCCGAGTAGTTAAGTACGACCTACGAGTAGGCAAGTATGACCTACGAGTAAGAAGGTGTGACCTATTAGCACATCTGCAATCCCGACCCTTAAGGGGTTACCATATCAACCGATGGAGCATTTATCAAATCACCCATTGTAAACAATAATAATAATGATACATGAAATACCCGCAAGCATCGCCTTCAAAACATGCCTCGTTTATCAAATAACATATTTATCTCTCCACCTTCGTGTTCGCATCGGAAGACAGGATCATAACCCCAGGTTATGGAGCCTGGGATCCTACTTCAAGTGATATCGTCTCTGCCCACCATCTACCCTATCATCACCCACCCCGATCGCGTTTTCTCTTATCACTCTGGATCTTCAACGATTCAATCTAAGATTATGACATTTTATAAGGCCTTTTAGGACTGTATATGGACACCTTTTTTTTTTTTTTTTCTCAAATTTCAACATTACGAGCCACAGGGAACTCCTGAAACCACACTATCATCGTCCCAAACTACTCTTCTGTCACGGTGCAACATTATGAGCCACAGGGAAACCCCCTTCAAGCTACAACCTCATTGCACCAAACTGACGCAGAATACGAGTGAACGCGAGACGAGCCCATCTGGGCTGAGTGTATCCTCTCCAACAAGCGCTCTGAACAAATGGATATGGAGTCTTAAAACTGTCCAGGGCTACACCCGGCGTTAAGACGTCCCAAGGACTCGAGCGAGGGTATCCTTATCCTCTCCTAGGATGGGGGAATGAGGGACCACTGAGGGTGAATCGTAGCTCGCTCGCCGCCATCCTACTC
>NC_092279.1:20896428-20901428 GCF_036320965.1 Panulirus ornatus
CAATAACCCCTTCAGCTCGGGGGCACGGGAGTGCAGTAGCCATGCAACGCGATGCATAAGGACGTTGCAACCTTGGAGTTAGAGGTCGCTGTGGCTACACGGGAAATAACACCAACAATTTGTGGCAAACTATCATATAAAACATGAAAAGAGCGAGAGAGAAAATTATATATATATTCATATATATGATAATGAGGGCTTTCGTTACGAGATAAAGATAAATGATGATGATAGAGAAAAAAAAATGTACAGTGTATACATGGAATTTTTCCTGCGTTGTATTTGTCATTAAGCAACACACGAGAGGGTTCACACGAGACTGCTGCACATGGAAAGCTGAGAAAAAAGGTGCTCATGAAGTACCATGAGAGACCGAACTTGAACGATACATTTCTAAAAAGATTCAAGAGAAAGAAGATTTATCCAATTCATCACGATAGATAGATGGGAAATTTCATGTTTAATCCATGGATTCAAAAGGATGTCACACACTTTCGAGCACGGTGAGGTGGTGAGGCTTCCTGTAGCTCCTCCCCAATGTCAAGAGATGGTTGCAAGCCTCTCTCCTCTCCCACCTCACTGTGGGCCCGGCCCGCTTGTAACAGCGAGCGATGCTGCTCTGGTTGTGTCCACAGGTCTCCCGCCACAGCCTGGGCGTCTGCGGTCGTTTTCTTTTCTTTTTATCTTGTCGGCAAAGTAATTAAATCTAGAAGAGTTCTGGGGTATGTATGAAAGAAAAAGACGCTAAAATGATTCTTTTTTTTTTTTCCCAAACATATTCATATACATTAGCCATTTCCCGCGCTAGCGAGGTAGCGTTAAGAACAGAGGACTGAGCCTTCGAGGGAATATATATATATATATATATATATATATATATATATATATATATATATATATATATATATATATATATATATATATATATACACACACACACACGAGAGGCCGGCAAGAGAGATGGGAAGTCTCTTTTATATCTGGCACAAAAGAGGTCGCCAGCCTAACATCAATCGTACTGGAACCTTTAAAATGGCTTTTAAAAGCCTTCAATGTTCCAGATGAACACATGATAAGAGAGCCGTGCCACGCACGCGACAGCAAGGATCAACAACAGTACTGCGAAGCGAAGCAGGCCAGCCACGCGGTGAGCGATACGCGCTTGTCCTTCTCCAACGGCAGTCGTGGCAAACTCCCGCCATAGAAAGATAGGTGGGTACAATCTCTCTCTCTCTCTCTCTCTCTCTCTCTCTCTCTCTCTCTCTCTCTCTCTCTCTCTCTGCACGCAGGAGGGACACGCAACACCTGCAAGTTTAACTCACTCACTCAATCACCCATTTAAGCCGTCATCTTCTTCCCCTCACCCTCGCCCTTGACTTTCTCTCCTAACGATAGGCGAAGGAGGTCCAATTAGCTCCCCCAGCCTCCCGCTACGAGCAGCCCCACACCATCATCATCACTACCAGAGTCACTATCGTCATCATCACTACCAGAGCCACTATCATCATCATCACTACCAGAGCCACTATCGTCATCATCACTACCAGAGTCACTATCGTCATCATCACTACTAGAGCCACTCTCGTCATCAGTGGATGTCGCTGCCACCGTCCCTTCCTTACCCATCACCATCGTCAACACCATCACAGGCATCATTACTGCTGTATCACCACCATCACCATCTTCATTATCATCATCATCATCATCATCATCATCATCATCAGTACCAACACCTACCTCATCACGATCCCCACCATCGCCATCACCATCCTCATCATCACCATCGCACCTATCACCATCACAACCATCACCATCACAACAACCATCACCATCACAACCATCACCATCACAACAACCATCACCATCACAACCATCACCATCACAACCATCACCATCACTACAACTTAATCACAGCCAACGCCAGGAATCACCACCATACGACCACCATCACTGATCACCATCACTTATCACCATCACAGCTGCTACTAACCACAACCACCATCACCTCTCCACATACAACAACAGAACGAACACCAAAGAGAACGACTTACCACCACACTGAACGCCTCACCACTACATTGAACGCAAGGTATCATCACTACAATGACTGACTTCATCACTACACTGAACGCCTTCATCACTACAATGAACGCCTTACCACTACATTGAACGCCTTCATCACTACACTGAACGCCTTCATCACTACAATGAACGCCTTACCACTACATTGAACGCCTTCATCACAACACTACATAGTAGCCAATATTCATCCCCTCACCTGCAGAAGACGGAGAATGGCAGCCCCTTTATCCCCCGAGACGCACAAAGCTACACAACAAACACCAAAGATTTCCCAGAGTCTTATATACAGTGGTGTGAGGTCACGTCACACCACAAGCTGGTTTACACGACACACGACACACGCGACACACGACACACATGACACACTCACCCTTCGATACTGACAGGCCAACGTTTAAGTTCCCTTGTATTCCACAGCTGACACCACCAAAGGCCACAGCTGACAACCTGTTGGCTGAAACGAGGACACGTGAACGCCCTAATCATCAGCGCTCATTCTTGTATCTCCCCTTGTCGATGTTGTGATCATTGCACGAAAGTGCACTTGGGGCTTTCCGTGTCTCATTTTCCTCGTGGCTATCAGCAAATACTGGATCACGCGCCCTAGAACGTCCTAGCTTCGTCTCTTCGATGTATATCAACTGACATATTTCTCTCTTGTGTCTCCCCTGATGATGTGATTATTACACGAAAGTGCACTTGGGAACTTATCGTGTTTCATTTTCCCCGTGGACTCATAGGAATATATATATATATATATATATATATATATATATATATATATATATATATATATATATATATATATATATATATATATCCAAGCCGAAGTCCCAAGGGAAGGATGAATAGCGTGGTCATCTACAGGTCGACTGCCCAGCCCAAGATTCGAACCCATGCGGGCCAGACCCTTAAAGATATCTCTTTTACCGTTCCCTGCAGAGATGGGTTCACATACGACCCAACCGCGTTTTCTCATGTGACGCAAATGTGGACTGGGAAGAAGAAAAAAAAAAAGGACAAAAAAAGCAAAACAAAAAACGTCAACTTCGACTCGCGACCCAAGCAAGTCTAAGCCACCAACCTGAAGATTGCGTACATCATTTGAGCATTTTTCTATAAGTCTTCGAGTATGCCAGTCTGTATCAGCTTCCACATATTCCTTTTACAAGCTGTTCCTTCATTCCTCACCGTCTTGCACACACGCGACACAGACTAGAGAAAAATCTCCTCTCACACACACCTTGAAATACGAAGACTTAGCACCCTCTTCCTCCCCTGGCGAGCCACGGGGTTGGCTCCTCCTTATGAACGAGAGTCCTATACCTAAAACGAGAGTCCTATACCTAACACCAGTGGATGTCGAACCCTCCCTTCCTACGTGTGTGGCTCCCGTGGGGTAGACGAATACCAGCTATCGCATCCGAAGACCGGCCAATCGATTCGCATGGCGGAGTCTGCTGGGAAATTAAGGATCCAGCTGGTCATGCGGGCGAGGCCCCACGGGGCAAGTAGATGTAACCCGGGGTCGGCTTGTTTACCGCCGCTCAGGGGCAAGGCCGGTGACGTCATGGGTGTGGGTGATTCGTCTCAAGAGTCCCACTGAGGGATTCATATACACCTCACTGTCACTCATGAAGTGTCCCAATCCGTGATTTAAGATAAGAGTCCCCACTCGGGGATTCATATAGAGTCCCCACTCGGTGATTCATAACGAATCCCCACTCGGTGATTGATATAGAGTCCCCACTCCTTGATTCATAACGAATCTCCACTCGGTGATTCATATAGAGTCCCCACTCCGTGGTTCATAACGAATCCCCACTCGGTGATTCATATAGAGTCCCCACTCCTTGATTCATAACGAATCCCCACTCGGTGATTCATATAGAGTCCCCACTCCTTGATTCATAACGAATCCCCACTCGGTGATTGATGTAGAGTCCCCACTCCTTGATTCATAACGAATCCCCACTCGGTGATTCATATAGAGTCCCCACTCCGTGATTCATAACGAATCCCACTCGGTGATTCATATAGAGTCCCCACTCCTTAATTCATAACGAATCCCACTCAGGTATGATTCCCAGATGAGATTCCCACTCGGTGTCGCCTCGAAGACCCACCGCCCTCACTAACTCACAATTGCCCCGCAACACGCTCGCTCTAACCCATATCCGAACAACTCCGCTATGAATGAGAGCATCACCGCTCCAAGACGCCGATGATCCATCCGCCCTTCCTCAAAAGCCGCAGATCGGCAATACGTAGCGACGAAAATCCTCGCTCGCCGATCCGAACAACTTCCCCGAGCCTAATCAGATCTCGACGACTCAAACCCAATAAAAAATAATTCAAGGTAATGCGAAGCTAAGTCGCCCGAGAGAGACTCCTTCATCACAGACACAGACGGAGGAGCAGCGGTGTGTGGTGGTGTGTGAGGTCTGCGCGGGGCTGAGGAGGAGCAGCGGTGTGGGGTGGTGTGTGAGGTCTGCGCTGGGCTGAGGAGGAGGAGCGGTGTGGGGTGATGTGTGAGGTCTGCACGGGGCTGAGGAGGAGGAGCAGTGGGGTGATGTGTGAGGTCTGCGCGGGGCTGAGGAGGAGGAGCGGTGTGTGGTGATGTGTGAGGTCTGCGCAGGGCTGAGGAGGAGGAGCGGTGTGTGGTGATGTGTGAGGTCTGCGCGGGGCTGAGGAGGAGGAGCGGTGTGGGGTGGTGTGTGAGGTCCGCGCGGGGCTGAGGAGGAGAGTCGTGGGGTGATGTGCTCGGTGTGGGGTGGTGTGTGAGGTCCGCGCGGGGCTGAGGAGGAGAGTCGTGGGGTGATGTGTGAGGTTTGCGCGGGGCTGAGGAGGAGGAGCGGTGTGGGGTGGTGTGTGAGGTCCGCGCGGGGCTGAGGAGGAGGAGCGGTGTGATGTGTGAG
>NC_092279.1:20906428-20938928 GCF_036320965.1 Panulirus ornatus
GAGGGACCAGGGTAACAGGTGAGAGGGAAAGCAATGTGTGAGTCCTGAGTGAGAGGTGAGAGAGGGATGACTGAGTGGGGATCCGGGAGGGAAGAGGACAGTATGTGGACCCTGGGTATATGGATGATAATGAGTTTGTCCTCCAGGAAAGGGAATGTAGTGAGGGAGTTCTAAGTGGGAGGGACGAGGAAGGGTACTGGGTGAGAGAGATAAGGGAGGGTATTGGGTGGGAGAGGTGAGGGAGGGTACTGGGTAAGGTAAGAGTGAGAGGGGTGAGGATGATTACTGGGTGGGAGAGATGAGGGAGGACACTTGGTGAGAGGGATGAGGGAGGTCAAAAGGTGAGAGGGATAAGGGAGAGTACTGGGTGATGGGGAGGGCGAAGGCACTGGGTGAGAGACGTAAGGGAGGTCACGAAGTGAGAGGAATGAGGGATGACAGTGAACGAGAGGAGTGAGGGAGGATACGAGGAGAGAGAGGTGAGAGAGGACAATGGATGAGAGGTACTGGGCAAGATGCATGAGACGGGAGGATGAGCGAGACGTGTGAGCGATGACACTGAGTGAGATGGGTTAAGGTGAAAAAGTACAATGGCTCAAGTGGGTCAGAGGTGGGCTCCGAGAGGAGGCAGTGAGAGAGAGAGAGAGAGAGAGAGAGAGAGAGAGAGAGAGAGAGAGAGAGAGAGAGAGAGAGAGAGAGAGAGAGAATATGCACACAGCTACAGCAATACAACTCGGTCGTCATCAGATATCAAACAATTATACCTGACAGATGTGACCCAGACATGATCCACTTTATGATCCAGTGACCTGATTTAATACTACGGCACACCGACACTAGTCTACACGAGCTCTCTCTCCGCCCGCTGATATTATAACCCACACAGCACATGTCTGATCATCTTCACCTCATACCAACCATACGAACATTCGAAACTCGAAGGTCTAACACTCTGCACTGTCCCCCCGGACAACACGAGCCTGTAAAAGCCGACTTGCAGCCCAAGATGATGGACAGTGTAAATAGATATGGAGGACCACAAGTGTAGATATCTGACGAGGAGTGAGTGTGAGGTTCAAAAGTGGACGATATCCTCCACGGGCCGGCCGGCTGAACAGTAAAGGGGGCGACGGTGAAATCTCGAATATGAGGCTGCCAGTCTCCCGCATCACGACACATCACAGAGAGAGAGAGAGAGAGAGAGGGTACCTACCGCCTTGACGGTGGGGCTCCCGGAGCGCGTGCCTCTGTGAGGAGGATCCGGAACGTGAGGCTCGCAGGGAAAAGAAGACATTGATCGGTCAGATGCCTCGTGATGTACGTGTGCGGAGAGGGACGGGTGACGGAGCGGCCTCTTGAGGGGGAATGGGGAGGGTGAGGTGGAGCACCAGGAGACGACGAAAGTGTTGAAATACTGCCGACTAAGTGGAAACAGAAGGTTGATGGAGGGTGATGATCACGGCGAGGAAGGGAAGCTAGAATGGGAGTATCATACGAGACAGAGTAATGAAGGACATCAGGTAGGGTGAAGACGGAAGGGACACGTCCTCGGACGGTGACTGAAGGAAAGCACATAGGAGGACCAGGGAGGAGGAGGAGTATGTTGCAAACACACACACACACACACACACACACACACACACCAACCAACTACTCTACAGCCCCGTACAAATGAGGGGCAAACACTCTGCCCCCCCTTAGCCGTAGCGCAGGACACAGAGCACCGAAGATATGAAGGCGGACGTCGTGGCTGCATGTCTCAGAGGCATCATGTGTTGACATCGCCAGTGGCTGACTCGTACACCCACGTGGTGGGGCGTCCAGCGAGCTGAGGAGGGACTCCGTGGTGTGGCCCGGAGCCGAGCGCGCGCGCACCACACGTGAGCATTCCTCATTAGTGGAGAAATCGTGTTAGGGAGAGTCTTGTGTGTGCTACCGCTCGCCCCACACACACCCCCTCTGCCCTGACCATCATGACTGTGGAGAACCCAATATTCTTAAGAGGCTAGTGTGTGTGTGACCACACACTCGACCTTCACATCATCACCCGAGACATCACAGCTTCTAAGGTTTATTTCAAATCGTCAAAAAAACAAAAGGATTAAAATTCGTCCTTAGACACCCCATCTCCCATCTCGGGCGGGGACTTGAAAAACCTTATAACTTCAGACGTGTGTATTTACCATTTGCATGTTTATACAGTAAGGGGAGAGTCCTCCACGCGTGGGGTCCCATCTCGCGCGCGCGTGTGTGTGTGTGTGTGTGTGTGTGTGTGTGTGTGTGTGTGTGTGTGTGTGTGTGTGTGTACTATCAACGCCCCAAACACCGGCAGGATGACGGAGTTCACAACGACCCGACCGCTGTATAATCGCCTTAGCCGAGTGTGAGAACCCACAAGATCATGTCGAGGCCTTCCACCTCCCGCTCAACCCACCTTCCCCAAGGTTCACTGGATCTATAGCGACCCCCACAGAGATCGTGCCACGATCAGGGAACACCTCACCCTCACTTGAACTTGAACCACGTAACTCAAACCAGCTGAGAAGAGAAAAAAAAAAAAGTCGAGAGATCTATAACATCTCTTATTAAATGGAAGGACCTGTATTCAACCCCGGCCCGGTCTGTCACTGCTTATGTCATTCTAAAGCGAATAAGACTTACCCTACACTTGTGTCACAATCTCTATATATATACTCATTCAAAATCAAACACACGTTTAACATCATCCTGGCCATGACAGACGCTGATATATATATATATATATATATATATATATATATATATATATATATATATATATATATATATATATATATATATATATATATATATATATATCAGCGTCTGTCATGGCCAGGATGATGTTAAACGTGTGTTTGATTTTGAATGAGTATATATATAGAGATTGTGACACAAGTGTAGGGTAAGTCTTATATATATATATATATATATATATATATATATATATATATATATATATATATATATATATATATATATATATACACACAGCTGCAGTATACCACAGATGATATGTTTCTGTCACAACTTACGATCGGGGAATCATCCTCTCGCCACCACGGGGGAGAGAGAGAAGAGTGAAGGGCGACCTGATCATATCGCACTCCTTAACTCAGCTGGATGATGTAGATAGCGCACAGTCCTTCGAAATATGGAGGGACAGGGCAACCAGAGAGAGAGAGAGAGAGAGAGAGAGAGAGAGAGAGAGACTCAAATGTTCAATGTCCGGAGGGAAGCAAATATGTTCAAAGGTAGGAAAATACGTTCCGAGGTAAGTAAATACGTTCAGAGATAAGTAAATATGTTCACAGGAAGGCAAGGGAAGGTTCAGGGGCCTAGTGGGAGATGAGGTTAGAGGAACATGTAATACACCAGACGAGACAAGAATGGAGATATATATATATATATATATATATATATATATATATATATTATCATTTATTATACTTTGTCGCTGTCTCCCGCGTTTGCGAGGTAGCGCAAGGAAACAGACGAAAGAAATGGCCCAACCCCCCCCATACACATGTATATACATACGTCCACACACGCAAATATACATACCTACACAGCTTTCCATGGCTTACCCCAGACGCTTCACATGCCTTGATTCAATCCACTGACAGCACGTCAACCCCGGTATACCACATCGCTCCAATTCACTCTATTCCTTGCACTCCTTTCACCCTCCTGCATGTTCAGGCCCCGATCACACAAAATCTTTTTCACTCCATCTTTCCACCTCCAATTTGGTCTCCCTCTTCTCCTTGTTCCCTCCACCTCCGACACATATATCCTCTTGGTCAATCTTTCCTCACTCATCCTCTCCATGTGCCCAAACCACTTCAAAACACGCTCTTCTGCTCTCTCAACCACGCTCTTTTTATTTCCACACATCTCTCTTACCCTTACGTTACTCACTCGATCAAACCACCTCACACCATACATTGTCCTCAAACATCTCATTTCCAGCACATCCATCCTCCTGCGCACAACTCTATCCATAGCCCACGCCTCGCAACCATACAACATTGTTGGAACCACTATTCCTTCAAACATACCCATTTTTGCTTTCCGAGATAATGTTCTCGACTTCCACACATTCTTCAAGGCCCCCAGAATTTTCGCCCCCTCCCCCACCCTATGATCCACTTCCGCTTCCATGGTTCCATCCGCTGCCAGATCCACTCCCAGATATCTAAAACACTTCACTTCCTCCAGTTTTTCTCCATTCAAACTCACCTCCCAATTGACTTGACCCTCAACCCTACTGTACCTAATAACCTTGCTCTTATTCACATTTACTCTTAACTTTCTTCTTTCACACACTTTACCAAACTCAGTCACCAGCTTCTGCAGTTTCTCACATGAATCAGCCACCAGCGCTGTATCATCAGCGAACAACAACTGACTCACTTCCCAAGCTCTCTCATCCCCAACAGACTTCATACTTGCCCCTCTTTCCAAAACTCCCGCATTCACCTCCCTAACAACCCCATCCATAAACAAATTAAACAACCATGGAGACATCACACACCCCTGCCGCAAACCTACATTCACTGAGAACCAATCACTTTCCTCTCTTCCTACACGTACACATGCCTTACATCCTCGATAAAAACTTTTCACTGCTTCTAACAACTTTCCTCCCACACCATATATTCTTAATACCTTCCACAGAGCATCTCTATCAACTCTATCATATGCCCTCTCCAGATCCATAAATGCCACATACAAATCCATTTGCTTTTCTAAGTATTTCTCACATACATTCTTCAAAGCAAACACCTGATCCACACATCCTCTATATATATATATATATATATATATATATATATATATATATATATATATATATATATATATATATATATACATATACATATATATATATACATAATGTGTGTGTGTGTGTGTGTCGATGGACAGGTAAATGTATATACACCACGGGACGGATTCGAACCCTGGGCTGGGCGCCTGGCTACCTCGGCCACGAAGAGGTTAAAAAAGAGACAGACACCTGAAACCTACCGTTGCTTCTGCATCCCAACCTCAACCGTATCCCAACCTCAACTGTATCCCAACCTCAGATCTCCGTATGAGCGAAAAGAAATAAAAAAGAAATTTTAAATTTACTTTTAACGGTTCCATATTTAAATAGAGATAACTGCCAATTTTCCTGGGAATTTTAAGAGTTTTACGTTTCCGGTGGGAGAGTAGAAGCCAGAGTAGTAGAGCCAGCCACCTACAGCCGCGGCCCAGTACCAGGTTCCATTAACCTGATGACCTTAACCTCGCTCCCTCCCTCCCTCCCTGCCGCCGCCACCGCCGGTCTCGCATGATCTTCCAGATATCATGCAAGACGCTGGAAATATTCTGGAATCTGGAAATCCTGAGGTTACAGCTGCAGAGACAATCTCTATTCTATATATATATATATATTTTTTTTTTTTTTTTTTTTTTTTTTTATACTTTGTCGCTGTCTCCCGCGTTTGCGAGGTAGCGCAAGGAAACAGACGAAAGAAATGGCCCAACCCCCCCCCCCCCCCATACACATGTACATACACACGTCCACACACGCAAATATACATACCTACACAGCTTTCCATGGTTTACCCCAGACGCTTCACATGCCTTGATTCACTCCACTGACAGCACGTCAACCTCTGTATACCACATCGCTCCAATTCACTCTATTCCTTGCCCTCCTTACACCCTCCTGCATGTTCAGGCCCCGATCACACAAAATCTTTTTCACTCCATCTTTCCACCTCCAATTTGGTCTCCCTCTTCTCCTCGTTCCCTCCACCTCCGACACATATATCCTCTTGGTCAATCTTTCCTCACTCATTCTCTCCATGTGCCCAAACCATTTCAAAACACCCTCTTCTGCTCTCTCAACCACGCTCTTTTTATTTCCACACATCTCTCTTACCCTTACGTTACTCACTCGATCAAACCACCTCACACCACACATTGTCCTCAAACATCTCATTTCCAGCACATCCATCCTCCTGCGCACAACTCTATCCATAGCCCACGCCTCGCAACCATACAACATTGTTGGAACCACTATTCCTTCAAACATACCCATTTTTGCTTTCCGAGATAATGTTCTCGACTTCCACACATTCTTCAAGGCCCCCAGAATTTTCGCCCCCTCCCCCACCCTATGATCCACTTCCGCTTCCATGGTTCCATCCGCTGCCAGATCCACTCCCAGATATCTAAAACACTTCACTTCCTCCAGTTTTTCTCCATTCAAACTCACCTCCCAATTGACTTGACCCTCAACCCTACTGTACCTAATAACCTTGCTCTTATTCACATTTACTCTTAACTTTCTTCTTCCACACACTTTACCAAACTCAGTCACCAGCTTCTGCAGTTTCTCACATGAATCAGCCACCAGCGCTGTATCATCAGCGAACAACAACTGACTCACTTCCCAAGCTCTCTCATCCCCAACAGACTTCATACTTGCCCCTCTTTCCAGGACTCTTGCATTTACCTCCCTAACAACCCCATCCATAAACAAATTAAACAACCATGGAGACATCACACACCCCTGCCGCAAACTTACATTCACTGAGAACCAATCACTTTCCTCTCTTCCTACACGTACACATGCCTTACATCCTCGATAAAAACTTTTCACTGCTTCTAACAACTTGCCTCCCACACCATATATTCTTAATACCTTCCACAGAGCATCTCTA
The DNA here is from genome assembly GCF_036320965.1 of Panulirus ornatus. Lineage (NCBI taxonomy): Eukaryota > Metazoa > Arthropoda > Malacostraca > Decapoda > Palinuridae > Panulirus > Panulirus ornatus. The sequence continues at coordinate 20,913,166 of NC_092279.1, forward strand.
TCAACTCTATCATATGCCTTCTCCAGATCCATAAATGCTACATACAAATCCATTTGCTTTTCTAAGTATTTCTCACATACATTCTTCAAAGCAAACACCTGATCCACACATCCTCTACCACTTCTGAAACCGCACTGCTCTTCCCCAATCTGATGCTCTGTACATGCCTTCACCCTCTCAATCAATACCCTCCCATATAATTTACCAGGAATACTCAACAAACTTATACCTATTTTATATTTTTTTTTTTTTCTGCTTTGTCGCTGTCTCCCGCGTTTGCGAGGTAGCGCAAGGAAACAGACGAAAGAAATGGCCCAACCCACCCCCATGCACATGCCTTGATTCAATCCACTGACAGCACGTCAACCCCGGTATACCACATCGCTCCAATTCACTCTATTCTTTGCCCTCCTTTCACCCTCCTGCATGTTCAGGCCCCGATCACACAAAATCTTTTTCATATATATATATATATATATATATATATATATATATATATATATATATATATATATATATATATATATATATATATATATATATATATATATATTCCTATGAGTCCACGGGGAAAATGAAACACGATAAGTTCCCAAGTGCACTTTCGTGTAATAATCACATCATCAGGGGAGACACAAGAGAGAAATATAACAGTCAACTGACATACAACGAAGATACGTAGCTAGGACGCCATTTGGTTTACCAAAATTGTAATCCTTTCCAATATACATATATAAAATGTTTGAATTTGGGAGAAAAGGAATAGTGAAGTCATCTTCAACATCAGCACACAAAGTGAAAAAAAAATCTTCCCGGTTGGGTTGGATGAATTTCGAAATGATCGATACGATCGTATTGTCTCGGCAGTGTTGCTAAAGGTGAGTGTCAGACAAATTTCGAAACAAACATGGTAGTCCTATTTCATAGTCATCTCCAACGAAATGAAAAATCAATACAACGTTATTTTAAGGCAAATGACAGTAAAATGTCGCTTACAATCGATATATTACAATTTCAATAAAACAGGCCAAACCACTGGGCATTTCCCTAAATCATTCGTCCATATTGTTTCACACAAAAAGGGGTAAGATACTTCTTGTCCTGTGTGTACGTCTCAATGACCTTATTTGAGAATCGAATACATAAGCGCACTATTTCGGCACTAAGATTGAAAATTTGCATAATAACCAGAGGAAAAGGACATTACTAATGTGCTTCACAACCTAAATTTTCTATACCCATTCGTAAGATGTGAAAAAAATTTAATAAACAAATAAATAAATAAATAGATAATATATATATATATATATATATATATATAAAAAAAAAAATATATATATATATATATATATATATATATATATATATATATATATACACGTTCCTATGAGTCCACGGGGAAAATGAAACGCGAAAAGTTCCCAAGTGCACTTTCGTGTAATAATCACATCATCAGGGGAGACACAAGAGAGAAATATAACAGTCAGTTGATATACATCGGAGAGACGAAGCTAGGAAGCCATTTGGTAAACATGTGATTGTCCAAAACATACAACGAGCGTTCATAAACTTATCATTTTACAAATCTTATCAACAATAAAGTTATCTAATTTGTACAGACCATCACTAATATTAAGATTATAATTCTTTGTGTATTTAATAATAGAAGATTCAATGATATTTCTCTTGGTAACAGAGTTAGAGTTAACAACTGAGATGGCGTTACTCCAGTCAATACAATGATCATATATACGTGTGTGGGTGTGTGTGTGTTCCACTGCAGCGCTGGTGTTACGCGTCCACTCTTCCCTCTAGCGCGCCCTTATCGTCCCCCCAGAAACACGCCCCACCCTCAACAACTTGACCATCAGCTGAGGGAACGCATTTCCTTCACCTTGTCTACGACACCTCCCTCCACCACATCCCTCACTCTCTCTCCCTGACATGACGCATAGCACTATTCTACCCCAATACCGTCTGGAGAGGCGTTCATCCGCAGCAGTTTCTAAGGACTTCGTTCTATATGTTTACATCCAGAGCGTTTACCCTCATCTCATTTTCTATTACAGTAAAAAAATGGCTATTCGTTTCTATGCTGCTGACCCTCATCTCATTTTCTATTAAACTGTAAATTATCATCTCTGACTATTCTGCTTACCCTCATCTCATTTTCTATTTCATTGAAACTGACTATTTACCTCTACAGTGCTTACCCTTATCTCATGTTCTATTTCACTGAAAACTTACTATTTACTTCTACACTGCTTACCCCAATCTCATTTTCTATCTCACAGAAAATCGACTATTTCCTTCTACACTGTTTACCCTCATCTCATTTTCTATTTCACTGGAAATTGACAATTTACTTCTACGCTGGCTTACCCCTCAGCTCATCTTCTATATAAGCCAGGCTATTTCCCACTAAACTGCTCGCTCCCAGTTCCTTATCTCTACACGTACATCAGACAAGGTATTTCTGTCGCCTGCCTCACCTCGCACCACCCTGCAGGCGGAGCGCCTTATGTGTGTATATATATATATATATATATATATATATATATATATATATATATATATATATATATATATATATATATATTGGAAAGGATCACAATTTTGCGCGTGATCAAGATATTCCTGTGAGTCCACGAGGAAAATGAAACACGAAAAGTTCCCAAGTGCACTTTCGTGTAATAATCACATCATTAGGGGAGACGCATGTTTACCAAATGGCGTCCTAGCTTCGTCTCTTTGATGTATATCAACTGACTTTTATATTTCTCTCTTGTGTCTCCCCTGATGATGTGATTATCACACGAAAGTGCACTTGGGAACTTTTCGTGTTTCATTTTCCCCGTGGACTCATAGGAATATATATATATATATATATATATATATATATATATATATATATATATATATATATATATATATATATATATGAAGTTTAACGTTCGGACGAACACGGTAATTGAACGCTCGCTGCCAAGCTATTTTTTTTTTCTTCTGCTTCTCCATCCAGGTGCTGGCCTCAGCAAGTCGTACTAGGCGATAACAAAAGAGGAGACGTATTGAAATGATTCCTTTCCTACTGGGAGATGAGGCTGGTAGATGAAGGGGAGGGGAGACAACGGAGCCACACCATGACTGACTTCCCTCTACATATACACCTCGTATAAGAGAGAGAGAGAGAGAGAGAGAGAGAGAGAGAGAGAGAGAGAGAGAGAGAGAGAGAGAGAGAGAGAGAGCCAGCCAGCCAGCCACGCCACACAATCGCAGTCTCGCGTCGCCAGACCATATAACCCGACTTTATGCTCGGCTGGAGAGCTATTTATGTGAGGTGAGCTAACACCTATCTCATGTTGGGCGGTAATGATTCACGGCAAAACCCCCCACAGACATGAAGGAGGTGGGGCGCGAGACGTGGCCAGCGACGGTAGGTGGCACGACACAAACTGTAATTAATTCACTCCGTGGAAGAAGACGTGGACCATAGCGACGGGTGTCTCTTCCTTCCTGCCTCACCCACGCGTGGGATGCAGGTATCCGGTAAACACACACACACACACACACACACACACATGCGCGACCTCTCCATCTCACACGTAACACCTGACGACGCGCAACTCACATGACTCTCTCTCTCTCTCTCCGTGACCTTAGAGATTCCTCAGGAGTAGGTGGTGATCGCCGGCCCTGCCCTCTGGCGGGACATCGTCGTCAGTACCCGTACGTAAGTACTCGTATGTAGGTACTCGTATGTAAGTACTCATATGTAAGTACTCATATTCAAGTACTCATATCTAAGGACTCACATGTAAGTACTCGTATGTAAATACTCGTATTAAGTACTCATATGTAAGTACTAGTATGTAAGTACACTTATGTAAGTACCCGTAAGTACATACTTCTTATACTCTTGTGTTCCAACCTGCCCTCTTCTTCTTCCTCCTCCTCCTCCTCCTCCTCCTCTTCTTCCAGCCTTTCTCTCCTCCTCCTCCTCTTCTTCTAGCCTTTCTCCCTCCTCCTCCTCCTCTTCTTCCAGCCTTTTTCCCTCCTCCTCCTCCTCTTCTTCTAGCCTTTCTCCCTCCTCCTCCTCCTCTTCTTCCAGCCTTTTTCCCTCCTCCTCCGCCTCTTCTTCCAGCCTTTCTCCCTCCTTCTCCTCCTCCTCTTCTAGCCTTCCCTACTCCTCTTCGTCCTCCTCCTCCTTCCTCCTTCGAGCAAGTGAACGCCCGCCTCACTGCTACCAAGAGACCCATCACGTTCAACCTCCACGCCCTTGCGTTTATTCTTTTCTCGCGTGTGGAATGATGAGTGAGGCTCCTTGGGACAACACAGGTGAATACCACACAATGTTTTCTTTCTTCCTCACACCTCGTGAGGCTTACAACCTCCAGCAGTGGTCACACACACACACACACACACACACACACACAAACACACACACACACACACACACACACACACACACACACACACATAAACACACACACATGTACTAAAACTTAAGACTAGCGCACCAACCAACTCGGCTGTAAATACCCGACTCGTGAGGTTTACGTGTAAATGGACATTCGTCCGGTTTACGTGTAAATAGACATCTATCAAGTTCACTTGTAAATACCAAGTTCACTTGTAAATACCAGTCTGGTCACGTTTAGGTGTAAACACAAATTCGTCCGGTTCGCATGTATTTAAACATTCGTCAGGTTTACACGTAAATATAGATCCGTCCGGTTTACGTGTAAATGAAAATTCGTCCAGTTCACGTGTAAATAAAGAATCGTCAGGTTCACATGTCAGTAAGATAAGTTAAGTTCACGTGTAAATAGAGATACGTCATGTTCTCGTGTAAACACAAGACTGGTCAGGTTCACGTGTAAATAGAGATACGTCATGTTCTCGTGTAAACACCAGACTAGTCAGGTTCACGTGTAAATAGAGATACGTCATGTTCTCGTGTAAACACCAGACTAGTCAGGTTCACGTGTAAATACAGGTACGTCATGTTCTCGTGTAAATACAAGACTGGTCAGGTTCACGTGTAAATACAGACTTAAGAGTTTACTTGTAAATATGACGAGCTACCAGTTTCAAGCACCTGTACGTGCTTCCCTAGTACCAGGCTCTTAAATAGTCCACTTGAACAGCTACAAGCGTGAACCATTTTTCAGGCATAAACCCCGAGTCGCATCAAGGGTGTCCAAAAATAATTACCAGGGTCTGTAAATGAACACCAGATACACCACCTCCTCCAAGTACACAACACACCGTCTTGTAGGAGGATACATTGCCAGAAGGAGGAAATTGCCTCTGTCGCGGCCGTATCTTCAGCCATCAGTGAGGCTGAGGACCTTCTCGTTTCAAAGGGGAGAAGACCATCCCTTCCCTGCTCCTGCTGGAGGAGCTGGAGCAGCAGCAGCACCACCAGCCCGGTATCATGGATCCCATCTAGGGTCGGGTTGTATGATCACAATGTACAGGGAGTGTGACCCAACCAGCCAGAAGTATGTCAGCGTGTGCAAGACACTGTTCAGTCAAGTTCCTGGTACACACACACACACACACACACACACACACACACACACACACACGGGCCGTCTCTCCAAGTCCTCCAGCCTCCAGAATGTAAGACGGCCCGAGGCGTGGGCTAGGGGAGCAGCACTGCCGTGTCTCTGTACACTACTCCGGTTTCCTCACTGCTCAATGCGGTCGTGAGGTGGTCCAGGCGAGGCGTAAAAGCGACGGATTCCCTCCGGCAACTCAGAAAACTCATCCTCACTGTCTGAGCGACTTAATGGAACGTCTTGTTATCCACACACACACACACACACAAGGTAATATATTTCTCCGGAAATGTTATCTCATATATTTCAGTTTTCCTGAACATTTAAAACTCATCTTTTCAAATTAAGTGAGTCATTCAATCTCACCTGAGCTGAGTATATTGTCTCCATTCTTCCCCCTTGTAAAACTCGTTTAAAAAAAAAAACTACCTATAAAATATGCTTATTTAATTAATGAAGAGATTGGAGTCATTATTCAGCCAGGTAAATGCGCGAGTGGGAGATCATAATCATTCATCTCGGAAGGACGCGACGCGAGGGTTAGAGATCTCGCCAACCATAAACACTCCACAGGGGGAGCCATCGAAGGTGGAGGGATGCTATTAAAAGACGACATATAATTTCCACTGTGGTAGTCGCCACGAAATCAAGATGGACTGTTGCTGAGCACCGACAGCTCCACCCATGACACTGGCATGTCACACACACACACACAAACACACACACACACACACGTATACACTGAATGGGTTAGGCAACTACGAGAGAACGTGGAACAACCACGAGGAAATGAACAGGAAGGGAGCGAGGGGGGGGGAAAAACAACCCGACATGGGGGAAAAATAAAATACTGGATTCCTACCACAATATTGCAGGTGCACAATAACCGAGCCGGAACGTGATGAGAAAGATGAATGAAACGGTCGACGAGGAAGGAACCTGAGCGCCAGTGATGGCGAGAGGGTGTGTGAGGAGATAGAAGAAGAAGAAGATGATAAAGAAGAAGAAGAAGAAGAGGAAGAAGAAGATAAGAAGAAGAAGAAAAAGAAGAAAAGAAGAAGAAGATAAAGAAGATACAGAAGAAGAAGATAAAGAAGAAGATTAGAAGAAAAAGAAGTTAAAGAAGGAGATACAGAAGAAGAAGAAGAAGAAGAAGAAGAAGAAGAAGAAGAAGATACAGAAGAAGAAGAAGAAGAAGAAGAAGAAGAAGAAGAAGAAGAAGAAGAAGATAAAGAAGATACAGAAGAAGAAGATAAAGAAGAAGATAAGAAGAAAAAGAAGTTAAAGAAGGAGATACAGAAGAAGAAGAAGAAGAAGAAGAAGAAGAAGAAGATACAGAAGAAGAAGATAAAGAAGATAGAGAAGATAAGGAAAAAGATGAAGAAGATAAAGAAGATGATAAAGAAGAAGAAGGAGAAAAGAGAAGAAGAAGAAGAAGAAGAAGAAGATCAAGAAGAAGAAGAAGAAGAAGATCAAGAAGAAGAAGAAGAAAAGAAGAAGATCAAGAAGAAGAAGTCTCGAGGAATTCCAGGTCGTCCTGAGCACGAGGATGGTGAAGGTCGTTACTTAGAGAGGCATACCCGAGAACTCCAAAGGTTACGAGCAGTCAAAACTGGGAACCACTGACGTGTCTGACCTTTTCCATACAACACGACACAACAACATGAACTACACCTTGGAAATATAACCTACAACTCTTAAAGAGCTTTCGAAAACCTGTACAACAGGCTCTGGATGAGACACAGCAATGACCTAGATGTCTAGAAAGTCAACCCAAACATGTGTAAAGGAACAGAGACGAGAAAGAATTCGAAAAATGCGGACCCAAACTCTGCCTATCGTAACAGACGAAAAATGTCACAGAACTTAACCCATGGCCGGAGGAAAACCTGGGAGTGGAACCCGTGCCCTCGCTCATCACCACAAGACGACAGACACCCACCACAAAGGCCGAGAGAGAGAGAGAGAGAGAGAGAGAGAGAGAGAGAGAGAGAGGAGAAGGACGCCTTCGTCCTGCTTCACGCCACATCCACCATCAAGACCAGGAGCAAAGGCGAGACGCGGCGACAATGCCAGCCAACTTGGAGTACGCGTCAGCGACTGGGTCGGCCAACCTTAGGGAGGGAGGAGGAGGGAGGGAAGTTGCTGCACTGAGCGGCAGCAGAGGCTCCCATGGGGTTGTATCGGGACTGAGGAAAAGGAAGAGTGTCCCTGGGAGAGCAGGGTAGACCAGTCGAACCATTCAGTCGAAGAGGAGAGGAAGATGGGACGAGACATGATAACCGCCTGGTCGCTGTTCTTGGCCAAGAGGTCATCATACACACACACACACACACACACACACACACGTTCCCCTCAGAGTCTTGGGAGAGGGACGAGCGAAACCAAACGACGGGAAAGTCTGGAGTAACAGAGGAGCGTCGGGAAACAGGCAGGAAACACGCGCGCCATCAGAAAGTAATGGGAATTCGAAACAAACTCGGCACAAGAATTTAGGTGAATACTGCCGTCTCTCGGGGATTCACAAGCCTGTACGGCGGATATATGATGGTATAAAGTGGCGCCAGGAGGCTGTAATGCTCAGTTCCCATGTCCACAAACTTTTAATTACACACACACACACACACACACACACACACACACACACACACACACACATACACCACCACAGAGCGCAGGCTCCACAGAGCGCCAAGGGCACCAAGTTGGAACAAGTTACTTCATTCAAACGTACAACTTGGCAAGTGTTGCAGTTCTTCCCACCAACTTGCCAGGTCCACTCACGCAGTCAGTCCCCAGCAGGGGCTTTGCACTGGTCAGACAAATAGCTTTTATGCAAATACGGTGTTCTACGACTGTCGCTATACCGAAGATTTTTTGGACGAGGTGTGATGTGTACGTGTTCTCTCCTGACGACCCTCACGTTTCGTACTGTCTTGGTTTACTGTGTGTGTGTATGTGTGTGTGTGTGTGTGTGTGTGTGTGTGTGTGTGTGTAGACCACTACAACCAGTCCAGTACAGCTCGGGTGCACCAGTATGGCCCCTGACTTACTCTGGCCCTAGATAACGCTCACTTAAACACGTACTGCCGCTCCTAACACTCCCTCTCACTACCTTCATTATTCCTCCCTACCTCCCCACACCTGCCTGCCTCACCTACACCTGCCTACCTCCCCACACCTGCCTACCTCCCCACACCTGCCTACCTCACCTACACCTACCTGCCTCACCCACACCTGCCTACCTCCCCACACCTGCCTGCCTCACCTACACCTGCCTACCTCCCCACACCTGCCTGCCTCACCTACACCTGCCTACCTCCCCACACCTGCCTGCCTCACCCACACCTGCCTAGCTCCCCACACCTGCCTGCCTCACCTACACCTGCCTACCTCCCCACACCTGCCTGCCTCACCTACACCTGCCTACCTCCCACACCTGCCCTGCCTCACTGCCTACACCCACACACCTGCCTACCTCACCTACACCTACCTACCTCCCCACACCTGCCTGCCTCACCTACACCTGCCTACCTCCCCACATCTACTTACCTCCCCTAAACCTGCCTACCTCCCCACACCTGCCTACCTCACCTAAACCTGCCTGCCCCCCCACACCTGCCTACCTCCCCACACCTGCCTGCCTCACCTACACCTGCCTACCTCCCCACATCTACTTACCTCCCCACATCTACTTACCTCCCCTAAACCTGCCCACCTCACCCAAACCTGCCTACCTCACCCAAACCTGCCTGCCCCCCCCCACACCTGCCTACCTCCCCACACCTGCCTGCCTCACCTACACCTGCCTACCTCCCCACATCTACTTACCTCCCCTACACCTGCCCACCTCACCCAAACCTGCCTACCTCACCTACACCTGCCTACCTCCCTCACACCTGCCTACCTCCCTCACACTTGCTTTCCCGAGCGACACTCCTCACAGTTTAGCACACCTCCATATCCTTCCCACTCTCCTTAGCTCTCTATATTTCCTCAACTCACGGCCCCTGCGTCCCACTAGCTCCTCCCACACACCGCCAACACTCCCTCCCTCTCCACCATAAGCACCAGTAATCCACAAGTTGTCCCCCAGCCGTCGACGAACGTAACAACACTGACCACAAACCTCTACTTTGATCCTGTTGCTTCTACTGTGTGTGTGTGTGTGTGTGTGTGTGTGTGTGTGTGTGTGTGTGTGTACGACAGCATCAGTGCGTTAACGCAGGTCACTACTCTCTTCTTATCGCCCACTATGGCTTCTGGTATTACGTAATAACTAATATACATCAACTCTTACGGTTGCCTCCGCCTCCCGCCTTCCACCTCCCCCCACACCAGGCCCGTCCTCTCGGTGAGGGAACCCTCAGCCATAGGTTAGTTTCCCCGAGTCCGACACTTGGTCACGAGCACCTCCGTCTTCCCCGAGTGTTTCACACGCGGGGAGACGGGAGTGACCCCCCTGCCGAACGTGTGGTGTCTCCTTACCGTGCACACACACACACACACACACACACCTCTGGCCGGACACCAGCAGTGCCAGGTGGCAGTGCTGGGGTACGGAGCCATCATGACCCCCTCCCCCTTCGTGGGCACCTCCTCTCTCCCTGGCATGGGGCGTTGTGGTGGCCACGACGCCAACGCCAGGGTCCGAGGCCGTCACCCCTCCTCTAGCGGGTACTATACTGGTGATGATGCCACACACACACACACACACACACACACACACACACACACACACACACACACACGACACACGAGCGCCAGGAAAGAGCAGTGTTGCTTGCTACTGATGCGTTCGCTCAACACAATACTTCCGGACCACACTCTTCGTAATAGTCCCCCTCCCCTCTTTTCCTTCTTTTCTCGCGTCACCGAACTATTAATGAAGGAGCTGTCGCTGCTACGTCTCTTGCGCAAACGAGTGTGCACATCCAACCAAGGCACCCACTCACCATACCGCGCCGGCGAGTTCGGAAAATGACCACTCGTGACGGACGCCGTAATTAGGAACACGAATGGAAAGGCCATTTTTCGGTAAGTGTGGAGACAGCGGCTCCTCCTCCTCCTCCTCCTCCGTGTGTGGGGGGAGGCCGCAAAATAAAGGCCACTCAGCCACCTCACCTGCCGGCGGTACGCAATTATGTGCCAGCCACACCACATGGGGCAGGTGGCTCCTGCATCCTCAAACCAAACCCCACCGATTCCCAAGACGAACCTCACCACTCTCGCCTCACCACACACTACCACTCACCACACCACACCACCACTCACCACACCACACCACCACTCACCACACCACACACCACCAAACACCACCACCACTCACCACACCACACACCACGAAACAACACCACCACTCACTACACATACCACTCACCGCACCACACACTACCACTCACCACACCACACACTAACACTCACCGCACCACACACCACCAAACACCACCACCACTCACCACACCACACACCACGAAACAACACCACCACTCACCACACATACCACTCACCGCACCACACACTACCACTCACCACACCACACACTAACACTCACCACACCACACACCACCAAACACCACCACCACTCACCACACCTCACACCACGAAACAACACCACCACTCACTACACATACCACTCACCGCACCACACACTACCACTCACCACACCACACACTAACACTCACCACACCACACACCACCAAACACCACCACCACTCACCACACCTCACACCACGAAACAACACCACCACTCACCACACATACCACTCACCGCACCACACACTACCACTCACCACACCACACCACCACTCACCACACCACACACCACCAAACACCACCACCACTCACCACACCTCACGCCACCAAACAACACCACCACTCACCACACATACCACTCACCGCACCACACACTACCACTCACCACACCACACACTAACACTCACCACACCACACACCACCAAACAACACCACCACTCACCACACATACCACTCACCGCACCACACACTACCACTCACCACACCACACACTAGCACTCACCGCACCACACACCACCAAACACCACCACCACTCACCACACCACACACTCACCATCGCGCTAGTGAACAAGCAAGAAATTAGTGATGATATTAAGTAATCCAAACACATCCACAGTCGTCAGTAATCATCTAACGTGCCTTGTGTACTTGCAGGCTTTGCTGGTAATCCCTTTTAAAGAACTGACATGTATACCTCCTTCCTTCCTCCTCTTCCTCCTCCTCCTTCCCTTCCTCCTTGTTCTTCTTCTTCTCCCTCCTCCTCCTCCTCTCGCCCCTGAGGGAGCCCACCTTTCTGCTGGAGGACCATTAGACACCGTCTACCTCCGCCCATTCCTCTCCTGAAGGTGATCTCTTATGAACACGAGACGGAGGACAAAAAAAAAAATTAAAAAAGGAATCCAGTCCATTTTTCTGTGGCAGGTCGAGTGAGCCGAGTGAGCAGTCCATGTGAGGCATGGGTCTGCAGGACCCTTCTCTGCCACCATGGGTTAAAAACAATTACCACATCTCATGTTAAATGCAAACATCCGGCTTGTCAACTTCTGGTGTAAAGGCCAGAGTCATAAAGTTCAGGTGTAAACACCAGATCCGTCAGGTTCAAATACAAGCACCAGACTCATCAGGTTCCAGGTGTATACACCAGACTCGTCAAATATTCCAGGTGTAAACACCAGACTCATCAGGTTTCAGGTGTATACACCAGACTCGTCAAATATTCCAGGTGTAAACACCAGACTCGTCAGGTTCAAGGTATGAACACCAGAGTCATGAGGTTCCAGGTGTAAACACCAGATTCGTTAGGTCCATATGTAAACACCAGACTCACAAAGATCAGGTGTAAACAACGGACTCAAGTCCACGCGTAAACACCAGACTCGTTAGGTCCACATGTAAACACCAGACTCACTAGCTTCAGGTGTAAACACCAGACTCGTTAGGTCCACATGTAAACACCAGACTTACAAGCATCAGGTGTAAACACTAGAATCGTTAGGTCCACATGTAAACACCAGACTCACTAGCTTCAGGTGTAAACACCAGACTCGTTAGGTCCACATGTAAACACCAGACTTACAAGCATCAGGTGTAAACACTAGACTCGTTAGGTCCACATGTAAACACCAGACTCACTAGCTTCAGGTGTAAACACCAGACTCGTTAGGTCCACATGTAAACACCAGACTTACAAGCATCAGGTGTAAACACCAGACTCGTTAGGTCCACATGTAAACACCAGACTCACTAGCTTCAGGTGTAAACACCAGACTCGTTAGGTCCACATGTAAACACCAGACTTACAAGCTTCAGGTGTAAACACCAGACACGTTAGGTCCACATGTAAACACCAGACTTACAAGCTTCAGGTGTAAACACCAGACTCAAGTCCATATATAAACACCAGACTCGTCAGGTTCTCGCCCAAATACCAAGACTCGTAAGTTTCAGGTGTACATCATCGACTCCACCAGTTCCATACTGAACTGGAACACATTCCAGTTTCCAGTGAAACTTCAAGAAATACCACATTCTGTCATAAGGTTTCCACAGTGTAAAACCGCATGCCACGAATGTCTCCCAATGTAAAACACCGTAAAACCATACGCCACGTATGTTTCCACACTGGAAAACACCGTTTAACCATACACCACGTATGTTTCCACACTGTAAAACACCGTTTAACCATACGCCACGTGTTTCCACACTGAAAAACACCGTAAAACCACACGCCACGCATGTTTCCCAGTGAAACACACTGTAAAACCATACGCCACGTATGTTACCACACTGTGAAACACCGTAAAACCATACGCCAAGTATGTTTCCCACTGTGAAACACCGTAAAAAACACGCCACATATGTTTCCCAGTGTAACACACCGTAAAACCATACGCCAAGTATGTTTCCCACTGTAAAACACCGTAAAACCATACGCCACGTATGCTTCCACACTGTGAAACTCCGTAAAACCATACGCCAAGTATGTTTCCCACTGTGAAACACCGTAAAACCATAGGCCACGTATGTTCCCCACTGTAAAACCATACGCCACGTATGTTTTCCCACCGAAAAACACCGTAAAACAACACGCCATCTCCATATCCCCACGAAAACAGGGCAAAATCGAGGTGCGACGGCCAAAGCAAGCAACACAACACAGCTGCAGATGTGCGCCGAGGCTCACGTCCTAAGCCAGGCCAAAGCCGGGCCAGGCCAGGCCAGGCCGGGGCCAAGTCAGGCCAAGGAAGGCGGTGTTCTCAGGCGTACCGTGGCGGAAGGGCTGCGCGTCTCCAGCACTATTCTGGTTTCCTCGCTAAAATTTACACACAAACACACACACACACACACATATTCTGCCGGGGTGAACGGCACGGGGTCACGGGCGGGAGGGCGAGGGCGCGCGCGTGGGCTCTTCCCCGACGCCCACATCTCGCCACACAGACCACCTGACGTGTACATCACTCAACGTTGCATTACGTTAATTAATTACTCCAGTATTCCTTCATTACATATCAATTAGATAACTATAAAAAAGAATAATTAGGTTCGCAAAGGTGGGAGAAAAAATAATCCAGTAATTACCTAAATGCGGGGGAAATATAATTTTGATTATAAATCATTCTGTGTTTGACAACTTAAATATCTAAATAGCATGGAAAGTCAATTTTACATGTATAGGTATATATGGGTATATGTGTGTGTGTGGGAGGGGGGGGATCACATAGCAACGACCTGGATCTGGGTGTGCGCGTTTGTGTGCTTGTGTGTGTGTGTGTGTGTGTGTGTGTGAGGGGGGAGAGTGAGTACAGCCTTGGGGAGAGGAGATAACTCTGCCAAACGGCAGGTGTGACAGGGTGGGAGTTGCCTGGGAGGGAAGACGGGGGAGGGGAGAGAGCGAGTGTTTACGTGACACCAGCTGTTACAGTGAGGGCGGAACCCGCCCGTGGCGACGGTGACACACTGGTTGTCTGGTGTCCACGTACGGTGAGGACACGTGACGCTGTCCCAGACGGCAGGACGTGACATCGGACAGTCGGAAGACAATAAGCGATACACGCGTATGACACACACACACACACACACACACACACGTACAGACATGGCATGTGTATACAAGATCGAGAGACGGGGCGACACGGCTATATCATTACCTCCCCGTAATACACACACACACACACACACACACACACAGTAAGCATACACAACCCTCAGTCTCAAAGGACAATCACTGTTCTTCATTACCAAGGATTCCCATTAAAGTCTGCGGGATCGACCCTGAACCCTTCACTGCAGTGTGGACACGGGACGAGGAGGAGCACCCTACATGTGCTGAGTAATGTGAACACCTCAGGAGGCGAGGTATACACGACCCGGTTCTCCCGGTTTACGAGGCCTGGCTTCATGCATAAAACCTCCCTCGGGAGGAGGTATGCTCCTCCGCTCTGATATACTCATTGCATGCTAATGGTGACGCATTTCTTTTTTTTTTTCCCCTAAGAGGAGCTGTTATGGATGAGTGACGTGCTGTATGGCAACGTGTGTGTGTGTGTGTGTGTGTGTGTGTGTGTGTGTGTGTGTGTGTGTGTCCACTATCACCGGCCTACTTTCACAGCTCCCCGTCAACACCTCCCCTTTCACTGTCAGCGCCACCTCTGTTCACAGTCCTCATCCATCACTCTGCCCCTTTCTCTCACTGCTTCTCGTAGTCGCTCACTGCCCCACCCTTGTAAAATCGCTTGTTCTGCCATTGCTTTAACTGGTCTATCACTGCCGCTCCTCAAGCATCACTGCTCTAACCGTCTCATCACTGCCCCTCCTCCACCGTCATTGCCCAACCAGTCTATCACTCACCTTTATTCCTGTTCCGTCACTGCCCCTCCTCCCCCGTCACTGCCCCTCCTCCCCTGTCACTGCCCCTCCTGCCTCATCACCACTGTCACCCTGCACTCCTGCCCCGTCACCGCCCCCTCCGTGTAGCGAGGACCCCCGGGACCGGATCAAGGTTACCCGTGAGGCCACACATCCCCGACACCAGACACGTCGCGACCGTAACGTGCCCGGGTTCCCCACCAGACAATCACCACAACACCACACACACACACACACACACACACACACACACACACACACACACCACACAGACACACACTCGTGCGTGCGTGCGCGCGGTATTTACCGAGTCTCGTGGGTTGTTTTGAGAGGCTGGGGTTGGGTTGGGGGGAGGTTGATAACACCGCTCTCCCTCACCCACCCAGACGATGAATAATTCACCAACGTTGTTCCCACACCAAATACAAACCCACCACCCTCCTCCTATCAGCCAGCGGACGGCCGCATGTCTTACGAAACTCAGAGAGAGGAACATAAGGAATACAGAATACCCCGATACCGATCATATAGGTATATATGAATGTATATCATTAACCCTATTCTGAGCTGATATATATGATCAGGTATAGGAGCGAGGTGGGTCATGAGGAGGAGAAGCCCCTCGCTATACCCCAGTGGTAGAGATAACCAACACCATCCCCCACTACCATGGCATGTATTTACCACAGAGGCAGCAAGCGGTGGTTCGTTTAATATGGTGGTTCCCCCCCTTTGCTCGGCACACTAGTCGAATGTCTGCTCCCTCATACCCACCATAGAGAGACACAGAGAATGCGACATACCCCCACCACATGGGTCTGCTACCGTGGTACACAGCACAGTACACCACACGGCAGCGATGATATTACGGTGGACCCACCACACCATTATCTGATACGCACGCGTTTATCTTACGGGCGACAAATAAGAGGCCAGGACCCCCTAATACTCGGCTGGTGTTGTATACGTAGGAAGAGTGATGGTGTGAGACTTATATGACAATAACGGAAGGGCTCATTCCCCTTGAAGCTAAGACATTTATCAGTTAGTGTGTGTGTGTGTGTGTGTGTGTGTGTGTGTACTCCGCACACAGACACACACACACATATCACAACACTTTATGACTTGAAGTCCCGACCAGTGGACGTGGCCAGCTTTCTGAGTGCTGCACTAGCCTCATAAGGATATATGGGACTCCTGGTGCAGGAATATATATATATATATATATATATATATATATATATATATATATGTGTGTGTGTGTGTGTGTGTGTGTGTGTGTGTGTGTGTGTGTGTGTGTGTGTGTGTGTGTGTGTGTGTGTGTGTGTGTTTCCTATGTTTTTCACATATCTTTGCATACTGTGTGGGAGATCGTAAGTCAAACTTAACTCAGTCATCCTTTATCAAGTGAGCGACAACCACGCCACACATTTATCGCTACGGTTTACACAGTTCACAACAAACAGAAAACTCCTTATTGCTCTCGTGGCTTTCATTGTCTCGCTGTATCCTCCCCGGCGGTGTATGATAACAGATCTGTTAACAGATAATGGAGCACATCAAGGGAGTCATCACATCTTGCACACGGCAGAGATCAGTCGCGAGGTCTTATTCTTTTCCTTTTTCTTTTCTTTTGCAGGGTTAGGATCTCGACCGATTGTCCACAAGATGGGGGTGGTGATTGCGCGTATAATGTGTTTCAGTGTTTGATGTTAGATCTTCTGCCATCCGTTCCTGAAGATGTCTCAAGACATAGAGCGAATCGTTGGGAATCTTGATAACAATGAACAGTGTACAAGGTGTAGTGAATTACACAAACGACAAGGATAAATTGATAGTGTCTTACATAATAAATTAATAGTGTCCTCACCTCTTACATAATATAAAAGAATGGATACAGCAGGTTTAATTGTAAACTGTCACGCGATGTAAAGAGAAATATATCAGACTGTGTACATTAATATATCTACCTCACCCTTAACTTTCTCTTTTATGAAGCTCCCTCAGCACTCAGGAAGCTGGCCATGTCCCTCACGGATGGGACCACAGATCACCAAGTGTGCTGATGTGTGTGAGTACGTCTCTGCGGAGGGAGGTGAAAGACAGATCAAGAACAAGTGTTCCACGTCTTCGCTGAGGAGGCTGCATCTCGAGTATGCCCGGTCTTGTGGTACGGGGTGATGCATGGTGGAGGAAGGATGGGCGTTTTTCCAGGACGCACGCGAGAAAGTGTGACTGGCACATGTCTGGGGAGCGTGGCTTTGGATTGGACTAATGCCTGGTAGGGAAGCGCTTACGAGTGTGTTGGAAGGGTAGTTGTTTACTGCCTGTGGGGTCATTATGGTGAGTAAGCATACGGTAATAATTGAGTACTGAAGGAGGGAGAGAGGGAGGGAAGGAGGGAATTTTGTGTACAGGTTGTCGAAAGGGGATCAGTTTTTTTTTTTATCTCTATATGAAGATTGGTAGTCGGTTATAGAGTGGTTATAGATGCGAAGGCTCTGATGTTAATGCAAAGAAGAAAATACGAATGTCGAGTATACTGAGGTGGGATATGAAGGATTTTTTTTTTTTTCGTTATGAAAGTGAGACTCTGGTGTTTGAGGTTGCAAGAAGGCAAGTAATTTTCCTGAGTGTCCTGTCTTGTGCGACTTGCAGCTAGTTTTAACACACACACACACACACACACACACACACACACACACACACATAAACACTTTCAAATTCATTCGCCGCGTCCCGCGTTAGAGAGGCAGCGCTAGGATCAGATGCATAAAGCACCGAGCCCAGATCGCCCATCCTCAAACAAACTCCATAGACCATTCAATGGACTCCCACAACACTTTATACGCCTTGGTTAACCCCACTGACAACACGTCGCCCCGTGTATACCACATCCCTCCAATATGCTCCATGCCGTGCATGCTTCACATGCCCCTGCCTGTTCAGGCCCTTAGTAACACAAGGCATCTTTAACTCCCTTCCATCTCGTTCTAAGTCTCCTCCTCTTCCTCCTCCTCCTTCTTCCGTACATCTCTGACAAGTTTATTAGCACACACACACACACACACACACACACACACACACACACACACACACACACACACTCACACACACACCTCCATGCCCCAGACCTCCATGTCGTCCTCCCGTTTTCACACAAGACGACTCGCGTCTCCTCTCGTCCCATCTCTCTACATGAAGGATCCTCGTCTCGATCTCTCATCTATCTCGCGTAGGACCTCGACTAAGGGGTCCTTCCCGATACCCACAGCCTCCCTGCCTCATCCTCCTCCTCCTCCTCTTCCTCTTCCTCCCCCGCCACCTACCATCCCCCCAACCCGCCCCTTCCAGCATCCTTTATAAATCTCTCCCACACTTTTCTTCGCCATCTCTTCATCTCTCAGGTTTACAGCGCGTGTGAACTGCACCTACTTCTTACCCCATCTACCCCTCCCAATCCCCTAACCCCCCCTAAAGCCACCATCCCCTCCCCTCCATTTCTTACAACAGCACAGTTTGCTTCCACGCTCGCCTGAAACTTTAGTAACATCCCTCACCCTCCACCTCTCTCCTTCCCCTCTCTCTCTCTCACTTCCCCCCTTCCTCAACAACTTTACAATCTCGCCTCACTCTCATCATCGGCCCCCCAAACCCCGACCCCAACCCCAAACCCCGTCTCTTACTTCCGCCGTCTCGTATTTTGAATGTGTAAAAAAATATACCTCGTCTTAATTATTCAGCACCAGGGGCCCACATTATTCATGTACAGCCGAGAGAGAGAGAGAGAGAGAGAGAGAGAGAGAGAGAGAGAGAGAGAGAGAGAGGGTGGGTGGGTGAGTGGGAGCGTAAGTTATCGCCCGACTCCCCTGCCTGCCTCGCTGAAACTGATGAACGATCGTCTTAAATTCCTCCTCCAGGGAGGGGAGGTCACTACCAGACGTACCTCTGTTGCGTGGCGGCCGTGTCTGATATATACATATACATATACATATATATATACATATATATTTCTTCTCCATACATATTCGCCATTTCCCGCATCTGCGAGGCAGCGTTAAGAACAGAGGGCTGAGCCTTTAGAGGGGAATATCCTCGCTTGGCCCCCTTCTATGTTCCTTCTCTTGGAAAAGTAAAGACTGGAGGGGAGGACTTCCAGCCCTTCCCCGCTCCCTCCCCTTTTAGTCGCCTTCTACGACACGCAGGGAATACGTGGGAAGTATATATATATATATATATATATATATATATATATATATATATATATATATATATATATATATATATATATATATATATATATAAAACGGGGAAACGGCCGTTATAAATAACAGACCCGTACAACGCAAGACAAGACCACTAACAAACAGGCCGTTACAACCGGGTGTCGTAACGGATAGACCTCAACAGGCCAATAAAAACAGGGTAACGCAACACGGGAACCCACGTTACAACGGCTAGTGTAACGAACAGTAACCGAGAACAACGGATATTACCAGGAACCGATCGTCAATGACAGTGTAAAAACAGACCAAGAAAACGGCCATTGTAACGGGTAATATAACAGGCACCATAACGGGCAATAAAACAGGCAGGATAACGGATATTATAACAGATAATATAACGGATAATAAAACGGGCAGCGCAAAGCGTAACAGAACGGGTAATATAACGGGTTATACAACGTACATTAGTATAACAGGTAGTAAACAGGGCAATACAACGAGCAGTAGTGAGAATATATAAAGTAATATAACGTTTAACGAAGTAATGCAACGGGTCATATAAGATATAAGAAGCAATATGACGAGAAATGAGATAACATAACAGGATATAAACGGGCAGGATAACGGGTAATATACGAGGGAATAAAACGAGTAATGAGGTAATATAATTGGCAAGACAACGGGTAGTATAACAGAGTCATATGTAACATAACGAGCAATGAGGTAATACAATGAGGTAACACTACAAGCATTGTAACGGGTTATTATCGTGGGGTAATTCAACATGTAATGACGTAATGTAATGGACGATGAAAATCTATTACAACGGGAAAGGTAATGATATAACGGGTAATGAGGTAAGATAACAGGCAATACAACAGCATGGATAACGGGTTAGCACGGGGGCCATCACAACAGACAGGCCCGTAACGAGGGGGTACATCACAACAGACAGACCCGTAACGAGGGGGTACATCACAACAGACAGACCCGTGACGAAGGGGTACATCACAACAGACAAACCCGTAACGAGGGGACCATCACAACGTACGAAGGGGGTACATCACAACAGACAGACCCGTAACGAAGGGGGTACATCACAACAGACAGACCCGTAACGAGGGGGTACATCACAACAGACAGACCCGTAACGAAGGGGGTACATCACAACAGACAGACCCGTAACGAAGGGGGTACATCACAACAGACAGACCCGTAACGAAGGGGGTACATCACAACAGTCAGACCCGTAACGAGGACCCGTAACGAGGGGTACATCACAACAGACAGACCCGTAACGAGGGGTACATCACAACAGACAGACCCGTAACGAGGACCCGTAACGAGGGGTACATCACAACAGACAGACCCGTAACGAAGGGGATACAACACAGCAAAGTCGAGAGTACCTCCGGGGAGGTCGACCGACCGACCGACCCAGGGTTCCCCCCGCAGGTCGAGCTCCAAGATTCTTGGGAGAGTTGACGATTTAATGAAGTGAAGGGAATGTTGGCGGCGGGCGGGAGGTTCCGACCACATGCCTCCATATAACACCACACTCCAGCTTACCATCTCTCGTTACCGTCTCGTGCGTTACGAGGAGAAAGCTTCACACTCGTGTTGTCCCGTCTCTTCACACACACACACACACACACACACACACATGTACATGTCCTAAGGAGTACTTCTTGCCATGTCCTCCTGTACTAATCTACAATATTCCTCATTTTGGTGGTCTGGTACTTGCTAAAAAGTCCTCAGTTTCATCATTATCTTCTCTGAGTTTTCACACCAGTCTTCTGGGTGAGAAAGGTGTGTGTGTGTGTGTGTGTGTGTGTGTGTGTGTGTGTGTGTGTGTGTGTGTGTGTGTGTGTGTGTGTGTGTACTTCACACCCAAGGACATACCCAACACCTTCACTACACTCGATAAGACCGCCAGCAATACAACTTTAAACCAAGCCCCCGGCCATGTTGCCCGCACCACGCGTACACCTTCGCCACATATACCAACATACACGACCACACCAATATACACAACCACACCAACATACACGACCACACCAACACACACGACCACACCAACATACACGACCACACCAACATGCACGACCACACCAACATACACGACCACACCAACATGCACATCACACAGAACTTTTAAAGAAAGCTGTATGACAGTAGAGAAACTTTTAAGAGATGGATCGCCAGCATAATAAGACTCCCTCACCGTACAGCACAAGTAGGTGATTACAAGCATACACAAGTACACATCAAGTACCCCACACACACACACACACACACACACACACACACAGGGTGGTACCCTACCTGACAGCAAGGTTTTGCGAGTACAGAGAGAGAGAGAGAGAGAGAGAGAGAGAGAGAGAGAGAGAGAGAGAGAGAGAGAGAGAGAGAGAGAGAGAGAGAGAGAGAAAGAGAATCAGAGAGGAATATACAAGGGAAAACATATCGGAAAATCCAGAGGAGGAGAGGAGGCCGGGCGGGCTGCCGAGTACCTTGCCCAGAGCACAACAAACACTCGCACCCCAGGAGTGTGGCGAGGCGCATCCCTGGTGACCCTCACACACCACCACCTGCTGTATTCACCACACACACACACACACACACACACACACACACACACACACACACACACACATACACACACACACACACACATACACACACACACACATACATACATACACATACATACACACACACACACACACACACACACACACACACATACACACATACACATACACACACACACACACACAGAGGACCACGTGGCCAGAACAACCTCCCCTTAAAAATTCCCCCGAGTAGAGCGCTGCTGAGAGAGAGAGAGAGAGAGAGAGAGAGAGAGAGAGAGAGAGAGAGAGAGAGAGAGAGAGAGAGAGAGAGAGAGGCCACGAGACGCCACCAAGAATAAGTTGAGTAAAAAGAGAAAGACACAAGTTATTTTACCCTCTTTTTGCTGTGTATGTGTCTCTCTCTCTCCCTGCCCTGATCTTACGTACCGACTCCGGGGGAACCTGCAGCTCGGTGAAGAGAGATGAGAGCAGAGAGTTTCACACGGGACGCCCCCGGCTGCTGGGTCACGTGATAGGTCGTCTGAGGTGTTGAGGTAGTCATGACCATGAGGTAGAGGAGCATGAGGTAGAAGAACATGAGGCAGTGTGGCGGTGAAGAACATGAGGTAGTGAGACAGTGAAGAATATGAGGTAGTGAGGTAGTCAAGAACATGAGGTAGTGAAGAACATGAGGTAGTGAAGTAGTCAAGAACATGAGGTAGTGAGGTAGTGAAGAACATGAGGTAGTGAGGTAGTCAAGAACATGAGGTAGTGAGGTAGTGAAGAACATGAGGTAGAGACACTGAAGAACATGAGGTAGTGAGGTAGTGAAGAACATGAGGTAGAGACACTGAAGAACATGAGGTAGTGAGGTAGTCAAGAACATGAGGTAGAGGTAGTGAAGAACATGAGGTAGTGAGGTAGTGAAGAACATGAGGTAGAGACACTGAAGAACATGAGGTAGTGAGGTAGTCAAGAACATGAGGTAGAGACACTGAAGAACATGAGGTAGTGAGACAGTGAAGAACATGAGGTAGAGACAGTGAAGAACATGAGGTAGTGAGGTAGTGAAGAACATGAGGTAGAGACAGTGAAGAACATGAGGTAGTGAGGTAGTCAAGAACATGAGGTAGAGACAGTGAAGAACATGAGGTAGTGAGACAGTGAAGAACATGAGGTAGTGAGGTAGTGAAGAACATGAGGTAGAGACAGTGAAGAACATGAGGTAGTGAGCTTGTCAAGAACATGAGGTAGAGGTAGTGAAGAACATGGGGTAGTGAGGTAAGGAGGAACATGAGGTAGTGAGGTAGTGAAGAACATGAGGTAGTGAGGTAGTGAGGAACATGGGGTAGTGAGGTAATAAAGAACATGAGGTAGTGAGGTAATGAAGAACATGAGGTAGTGAGGTAATAAAGAACATGAGGTAGTGAGGTAATGATGAACATGAGGTAGTGAGGTAATGAAGAACATAAGGTAGTGAGGTAATGAAGAACATGAGGTAGTGAGGTAATGAAGAACATGAGGTAGTGAGGTAATGATGAACATGAGGTAGTGAGGTAATGAAGAACATAAGGTAGTGAGGTAATGAAGAACATGAGGTAGTGAGGTAATGAAGAACATGAGGTAGTGAGGTAATGAAGAACATGAGGTAGTGAGGTAGTGAAGAACATGAGGTAGTGAGGAACATCAAATGCACTCCACAGATCACTAAAGAAACTAATCGTTCAACGGTGAAGGTGGCCCATCTGTACTGTACTAGCAACACCCTCAGCGACACCCCAATCAGCAGTAGGGTAAGGTAAGAGCCTTGCCTCCTCCTATTGTTACCATAGATGTTGCTGCTCTTCTTGCGTTCAATCTTCAGCCAACAGCGGTTTAAGCCCACTTCCTCCACGGCAGTATGACCCTTAAGGGTCAGGTCAAAGGTCATACCGTCATACTGACTCCCGCATGACCTGCTCCAACACACCTGACTCCCTCATGACCTGCTCCAACACACCTGACTCCCGCATGACCTGCTCCAACACACCTGACTCCCGCATGACCTGCTCCAACACACCTGACTCCCTCATGACCTGTTCCAACACACCTGACTCCCGCATGACCTGCTCCAACACACCTGACTCCCACATGACCTGCTCCAACACACCTGACTCCCTCATGACCTGCTCCAACACACCTGACTCCCACATGACCTGCTCCAACACACCTGACTCCCGCTGACCTGCTCCAACACACCTGACTCCTGCATGACCTGCTCCAACACACCTGACTCCTGCATGACCTGCTCCAACACACCTGACTCCCTCATGACCTGCTCCAACACACCTGACTCCTGCATGACCTGCTCCAACACACCTGACTCCTGCATGACCTGCTCCAACACACCTGACTCCTGCATGACCTGCTCCAACACACCTGACTCCTGCATGACCTGCTCCAACACACCTGACTCCCGCATGACCTGCTCCAACACACCTGACTCCCGCATGACCTGCTCCAACACACTTGACTCCTGCATGACCTGCTCCAACACACCTGACTCCCGCATGACCTGCTCCAACACACCTGACTCCCGCATGACCTGCTCCAACACACCTGACTCCCGCATGACCTGCTCCAACACACCTGACTCCTGCATGACCTGCTCCAACACACCTGACTCCCGCATGACCTGCTCCAACACACTTGACTCCTGCATGACCTGCTCCAACACACCTGACTCCCGCATGACCTGCTCCAACACACCTGACTCCCGCATGACCTGCTCCAACACACCTGACTCCCGCATGACCTGCTCCAACACACCTGACTCCTGCATGACCTGCTCCAACACACCTGACTCCTGCATGACCTGCTCCAACACACCTGACTCCCGCATGACCTGCTCCAACACACCTGACTCCTGCATGACCTGCTCCAACACACCTGACTCCTGCATGACCTGCTCCAACACATGCATCAATCTACAGAAATCAATCATGTCTCTTATCCAGGAACATACTTTCCCTTCCCCTTACTTCTGGTTCCCTCTGTATCAATCTTCTGTACCGCACTGTAACTCTCTCTCTCTCTCTCTCTCTCTCTCTCTCTCTCTCTCTCTCTCTCTCTCTCTCTCTCTCTCTCTCTCTCTCCCTCAAGGTCGTAGTAAGCTCAGCCCTGGCCAGCCGAGCCCAGCCTGCTGTGTGTATGACGGGTTCAGGCACGGCACCTACCTGCACACACACACACACACACACACACACACACACACACACAACACGGTGCTATCTGCCATTGTGTACACAGCCCCTGGATCAATAAGATGAGAGTCAATTAACCCCCTTCTTTAACACGGCTGCAAACCTCCTCAAAAATAGATCATGGTCCAAAAATAATTAAATAAGAAAAACTTGAGGAGCGTGAGACGAAAGAAACGTCTTTAAAGGTAAAAGAAAATTGGTATTAACCCCGACTCCAGCACAGCTGTCAAAATCCGCATTGATCTT
>NC_092279.1:21243928-21478928 GCF_036320965.1 Panulirus ornatus
TAGAAAAGTATATTTGCTATCAATAAACTCAACTAAGAGAATGACCGTGGAACATTCTGTGCTGATGTTTCTGAATGAATGCCTGACATACTTTGTATCGATCTGAAGGTTGTCTGTGGTGGCGGTCACCGCATGATTTAAGGCCAAATCTCTCCTGCTTACTTGATCGGAGAAAGTTTTTCATCCTTTTGAAGCCAATGGATGAGCTCTCAGCCCCTCAAATCCCTACGGTCAGAGTAAGGCTATTCCAAATATAATCTCTATGACTGGGAATTTATCCTCACCAATTTTCTCAAAGCATCTCAACAAATAAGTTGGTAACTGTTCCTATGGCTACTTTTGAAATGAAATCAAAAGAATTTTATGATGGATATCTGCTAACTATTTAAACAAATATTGTCTTTGACATCACTTTCCTGTGCTGTTTATTCTGATATATTCTAGAACAGGCAGCACTGGAATCCTGCTGGTAGTTACCCCACAAGTGAAATGTCGCCATTTAGAGGTTGTGTAACCTTGAAGTCAAGTTTCGTCGAGGAACTTCTCACTTCAAAGGAGTCTATCAATACCCTGTTACTAATTACAGCGCAGCCTTGGAGTTGCAAGAGCCCCTGGACAAGAAGAGGGTGCCTGGGGTTATAAAATTATATATCCTAAACACTGGGTATTACAGATTTTCATATACTCGGAGATTTTTGTTTTCTATTGTATAACAAATCAGTATATTCATATTTTGGATTAAAATACCAAACTTTACCACCAGTTTACATTCTATTAAACCTTGTCGTTAGAGAGGAGGGCGTAAGATCTGCCGTCTAGAGCTTCACTTTTTCTGAAATCTTTCTTATATTACAACCTAACTCTTTGGTGGCCTAGACTGGTGTCATCTATCTTGAACTTGGTTTTTTAACTGTGAGTGGAGATGTTCCAATTCTTTTGCAGTAATCTTGACCCGTGGTTGAGTCGGAATTAGGTGTGTTGTTGCCTGTCAGTTATCCTCTACGTGATCTTGCTATCCACATTTTCGCTCACTGATTCATTCGCAGTGAACAAGGAAAAATTCTGCGTCAGCACCTTGTGATTACATCACTTATCAGTCTGCAGGCTACTGGATATCTTGTTCACAATTTTAGCAATATTGTGACCAATGGCCGAGTTAGCTCCAGCGTGTGTAGCTTGATCTGGAAGGCCATAATATAGTTTACTGACTTCACGATTGTGAGGAGACGAGCTCTGGTGCTTCGGTCCCAGGACCATTTCTCCAGTGGCTATTCCTCGTCATCGCCTTCGCTTGTTTCGCCATTCTTCAGCAATGAAGGGATACATTTCCTGAAAATCTGTCAAGGAAGAGTCGGCCTTTCAGCTCAATATATCTTGCATAGACTTTTCAATTATGTCCCTGTACCCTTCCAAAAACATCCTATGGGTCTTTGAGGAGAAATCAAAGAACAAAAAATTCGTTGAGGATGTTCGTTTTCGTGCAAGATGATGCGATGCAGGGATTCATTGTGTGGTTGTAGCAGTGAAGATTGAATGCTTTTTGAACTACAGCCATGATTCTTCCTTGAAAAACCCCATTCGCTCTTTTGACGTTATACTACCCCCATCATAATGGACCTGCCCCCGCATCTTGCATATGTCAAGGCCATGTTGCTTTAAAGTAGATATAATAACATTTGCTGTAGCTTCTCCTGTTGTGCGCTCCAGATGAATTCACATTCATCTGTAGCCCACAGCAGGAAAAGCGAAACAAATAAATATCGATGAATTCAAGATTGTTCTGATTCACAAAAATGACAGGTTGACAGAATATCTCTGTTAGTGTAATTTTCCTTTGGCTCATCTGCTATAAATGAGCGTACCACGTATACATGTTATAGCGGCTCTGTTACCTGGTATGATCAGTGATTTGTATGATTTCATTTGGCATTGTACTACTTTAGGTAGGTCGGAGGCGATGTAAAGGTCCCTTGCTTTTGCTGTAGGAAGAAGGAGGCCTTGTCGAGGTCCCGTGGTTGTGTGGCAAGCGAGGAGGAAACATTGGTGTCTGGACCACTGACAGCTGACGTAGGCCCAAGGGAAGGGTGACACGTCATTGTCCCATAAGGGCTGCCCAGGTGAGCACTTTATGGAAACACGAAACAAATTATATCAATTAAAGAATTTATTACTTATATTTTCTATTCTTTGGCCACTTTATCAATATTTTTGAATCTCACCTTCACTCCTCCCAGCCCCAGAAAGTGTAGAGAATTTTGCATCGGTTTCCCCCGCCCATTCGATGGTCCTGATGGTCAAACGTTCTAAGATAAGGACAATCCCATAGAGATCTTTCAAGTTCCTGTAGGCCCTCCTGGCCTTGTAGTACTTACTAGTGACGGGTTACTGTAGGTCAGGTCCAAAGGAAATGTCGTCTGGAATCCAAATATGAGCCATTCGGTCACCGTAAGTCATGAATACAACACCCTTTTTATCTCATAGATTTCCCCAGTCACAACTCTGCATTCTCTTGCATGTTTCCTCACGGAATCTGGAATAGAAGAGTTACTGTTGTGATAAAGCAGCCTGGATGATTTCAGGATCAAGTTGGGGACTTGTGAGTCAACCTCGTGGTTCAACTTTAATCCCTGTTGTGGCGTCAGGGGAATACCACTCTGACGTCATCCTAATGTGATACTAACATGGACGCATAGGAGAGTTCCTATTGGCTTACATTTCCCACTTTTTTGCGAATCGAACTTCAATATATATATATATATATATATATATATATATATATATATATATATATATATATATATATATATATATATATATATGTATATATATATATATATATATATATATATATATATATATATATATATATATATATATATATATATATATTCTTTTTACAGCAAAATTATTCACTGACTGGTCACTCATATCCGTATTTCATTCATTGCAATCACGTTGTCTATCTTTCTTATCGAAATATTGGAAAAGCTTTGGTTCGCTCACTTGCATGCATGGTGAGCCACTAGTTCATGACCTGGGTGCTGATACAACCACGGGACAGGCATCCCATGACCTTGGCGCTGACGTAGTCTCGTGAGGGACAGACATCCATGACCTGGGTGTTGACATAACCTCGTTTGGGACAGCCAGATCTGCGTTAATGATACACAGCTTTCCTTTTGAAAGAACTGGGGAGATGTGTAATGTGTCGGGGATATACGTTAACACAGAATGACCGTGATGTTATGACAGGTTGGATAGATGGACGGGTAAATGAATGAAATTAGAAATGGATGAATGAAGACATTGAGACAAGCAGGGATCGATAGATTGACGTAATAAGTATATAAGTAGATGCCAGTGTAACTACATCATACTTTGCTCTGTCACTCCAGACGGCTGGATGTTACTGAACTCTGTAATTACATTATTTGTTCAGTCATATTTTTTACACTCCTCTAGCCCTCATAAAGGTAGGCCATGGTGACCTTTGGCTGATGGTTTTATTTTGCGCCTCTTTAATAATTACGTGCTGTGCGAGATGATTTTGTTGTCACTGTTCTCATGCAGTGATGCCGAGCATGTAGTAAACATTACTGTATGGATAGTGGAGGATTGTCAGTGATAGCAAAAAGTTACTGTAATTATCAACTAGGTTGTTAGTATACAAAAAAAGGAAAACTAAACGCTGTAGTCTGTACCGTGTTAGAAAAAGCTGCATCAATATGGATTACAAAGATCATGCTGAATGGTAACGTTTAGTGCTTTAAAAATATTTTTTCTTTTTTATTGATAGACTGAATTGTTTGACTTATTACATAATGATAGTTTTCTGTGGTTCTCCTCATTCACCAGGTAGGACGTAAACAGGAGCGAAAATGGACTGTTTAAGGGGTTAAGAGGTTTCAGTGCCCGTCAAATAGAGCGTTGTCTTGTCGTCGGCCGACAATTATAGAGGTGTCACCTTTTCAGACATTATGAACAACGATTAGAATTCAATGCTCAGAAAGTAGTCCATCCTCGTACAGAATTTCTCGGCAATATCTTTAGAATTGTCCTACGAGTCCTTTATATATATATATATATATATATATATGTTGAGTATTCCTGGTAAATTATATGGGAGGGTATTGATTGAGAGGGTGAAGGCATGTACAGAGCATCAGATTGGGGAAGAGCAGTGTGGTTTCAGAAGTGGTAGAGGATGTGTGGATCAGGTGTTTGCTTTGAAGAATGTATGTGAGAAATACTTAGAAAAGCAAATGGATTTGTATGTAGCATTTATGGATCTGGAGAAGGCATATGATAGAGTTGATAGAGATGCTCTGTGGAAGGTATTAAGAATATATGGTGTGGGAGGAAAGTTGTTAGAAGCAGTGAAAAGTTTTTATCGAGGATGTAAGGCATGTGTACGTGTAGGAAGAGAGGAAAGTGATTGGTTCTCAGTGAATGTAGGTTTGCGGCAGGGGTGTGTGATGTCTCCATGGTTGTTGTATGGGGGGGGGGGCATTTCTTTCGTCTGTTTCCTTGCGCTACCTCGCAAACGCGGGAGACAGCGACAAAGTATAATAAAATAAAATATATATATATATATATATATATATATATATATATTTTTTTTTTTTCCGCTGTCTCCCGCGTTTGCGAGGTAGCGGGAGACAGCGACAAAGTATAATAAAATAAAAAAAATATATATATATATATATATATATATATATATATATATATATATATATATATATATTTTTTTTTTTCCGCTGTCTCCCGCGTTTGCGAGGTAGCGCAAGGAAACAGACGAAAGAAATGGCCCAACCCACCCCCATACACATGTATATACATACGTCCACACACGCAAATATACATACTTACACAGCTTTCCATGGTTTACCCCAGACGCTTCACATGCCTTGATTCAATCCACTGACAGCACGTCAACCCCGGTCACACTAATATATATATTAGTGTGCATAATATATATATTAGCGTGCATAACCCCATATTTCCCAGCATTTTCGCCTCTTGGCGTAAACCTCGTCATATGCTGATTACGTCTCTCTTTAGGTTCTTCCATCACTCTTCCGCTTGCATTGAGGACATCTGCACTAACACATCCTGGCCAACTCTTCCCCGAACACTGGTCTCACCCACCCTGCCGACACCCTCCGCCCACCATTCCTCTACACTGATGATAAACCCAGTATTTCAGAAATATAACTTAAAGACAAAATGGTAAATTCGATGAAGCCTTATTACAAAGCAAGATAATGCTTTCTTAATCGATTTTACTTTTTTCAAGTTATGTTTTTGGTATACTGGATTTATCATCAGTGTATATTTGATTTGATGGAGTGTATAGAGAGTGGTGGGCGTGGGTGTGAGTAAGACAGCATTATTTTTCTCTGAGAAATGGCGGTGGATTAGTTCGTATATTATAATCTGTTCATACGGTGTGGATTGGTAGGTCCAAAGACTTTTACTTTCATGAACTGTACGACTGTAAATCCGTAAACTTTCTTTGTGATCTGTAAGTTCGTAATGTCGGGAAAGTTTACAAGTGATGAGTTTCAAATTTGTTAAATCTTACCAAGGCAACATAGGTTACATACTTGAGAAACTTAGTTTGTTTTCTTGCATAATATATGTCTTCAAATTTATAGACTTCATTTATTCTTAGACAGGGGTTGCAAATCTGTAGACCTTTAGTCGTAAAACGCAGTTTCGCAGAGCCAAAATATTGTTTATGAAACGTGTTATGTCTTTTTTTTTTCATTTATGAAATATGAATACTAGGAGGCTCGTATTTCATGAGAAGCATAGGATGCAAGTCCATTGACTTTTTCTTCTTAAAAGTTGACTTACTGATTGTGAAATGGGTCATAATGATTCGTTATTTTTTTTTTTTTTTGTATTTGAGTTGTAAGACTGAAAATTCTATTTTGAAAAACGCGGGTTGTAAGCATGTAGACTGCAGTTTTTAAGTGCAAAGTGTTTTCAGTTGTGAAATATGGGTTGTAAGTCTGTAGACATCTATTTTGAAGTATGGGCTTTAATCTCTTATAATATTATCAAATGGGGTTTGCAAATCCACTTTTTTTTATTGTGAAACATAGATTATTATTGTTTATGAATCGTGGTTTCCAGTGCCATAGACATTTTTTTTTTCTGAGAGGTGTTTTACGACCATAAGCATTTTTACTTATGTGGATTTTTTTATACCCATATATTTTTATTTACAGTATGTACATCTGCACAGCGTTTGATTGTAAAATGAGAGCGTTGTATATCCAGACACTTAATCGTGAAATCTGGATTGTAAGTATATAGTTGTGTTTTCTTGTGTAAAACATGTGTTGTAAGCTAGCAGAACATTTGCAGATGATAAGACCATAGATTTGTTTGTAAAACACAAGTTGTCTGTTGTGAAACGTGGCTTTTAGATCTGTAGAATGTTTGCTTTGAGACATTTTCCAGTCGAGACTGAAGACTTATGGAGATTAAACACATTATTCCGTTCATCGTTATGACAGCATTCAGGAATTCCATATACGAGATTCTACAAATAGAATTATTTGACATCTGGCGTGTATTCAGGATTTGGTTAAGTGGAGTAAGGTTTACTAACTCGCTAAGATAATGATATGCTCAAAATAAGAGTGGTTTGTAAAAACGCATTGTTTTACAGAACTTGGTGCTTTTAAAGTTATCTAGTTGATAAATCTAATCACAAATATTAATCAAATCCTTACAAAACTGATTACAGCCTATTGTAAAACGTTCACTCATCACATTACATAATTCAGTCACTGAGAGGGTCGTTCGTACATCTGTTATGTACCCTGTTTCCTCTTTTACTCCCCCTCCAGCATGATGAATAGAGAATGTACAATAACCACCATTCTATCGACAAAAAAAAAATGTCAATTGCGCCGCCCTTGACTGTGCTGCCTCAGATGTAACGGCCGCTGCAATGTTAGGGACCTACTTTCCCCTTCATACCTCCATTGTCTCCCTTTCACCCTTTATGTTAATGTTACTAAAGAAGGGGGTGATGTGCGAGGGGGTAAAACAGACATATGCTCCCTCTGAGAGGCAAACGAGTAGGATCTCATTCTCACTGTCTTCTACGTGGTCTCAAGTCGCACTTGGAACCAATGGTAGTCACCTTCCAGCTCATGGCCATCACTGAGATGTTTTTATACCTACTTCCAGTGGATCATCAGCCTGATCGTCTTAAGATCCACAGGGTTCACCCCTCCGAGAATCAGATTCACAGACACGATGGCCACAGCGCCAGTGAGAGAGAGGCTCGGTGAAACTGGTGGTAGTTGAGCAGTAACGTCAGATCAGTGGCTGGCTATACAGCCTAGGTTCGGCCGAGGATTTTAGTGGTCGTCTGCGGAGCGAGGAGACACGTATGTCCGACCCCGATGACGGACGCGCTGCAAATGTTTTGGTATGCAGAAAACGTACAGCATTGGCAAAGGCTGACGATGCCTCGCTATGCATTCTAACTACTTGATATTTGTACCTGTCCTTTTTTTTTCTTTCTTTCTTTTTAATCTGTCAGACTCCTGCTCTCTCCATACCTCTCGTTTTACAGTCTTAACTGAAATCTCTCCTTTCCGGTTTATCTTACACATGTGTCTTTATGATTTGTCATTCAGACATATGGAGGAAAAAAAATCGTTTTTCATTATATGTGGATAAATAAACATCAAAAAAAAGCAGAAGTTTGTATTTTTTTTCTTTTATAGATCTGAAAGATAGTGAAGTAGTGAGCATGAGGATGAAATTGCATCTGAGTCGGATTATGTCCGTCAGGATTTCGTGTGAAGGACGAAATTGCCGTCATTATACTGCCTCGGTAATGATGTGGTCTTGCCGTAAAGAATAGTTTGCTGGATCTTTTTCAACAGCGATGACTGCTCTTATATGTATAATCAGCATGTTCTGTCATGATTTTGGCGTGGTGTAAGTTCGCCCAACGAAGCCTGGCAAATAAAAATCTTTGCTTTAAGACGTCAGTTGTAAGAGAAGAATATGACGCGACCAACCGGTAATTAATTAATCTGACGACTCACGCAGACTGATGATTCATATCTTCCAACCTTGTGACTAACAAATCGGTGCTTTATAATGTTTCATTAACCATCATCAGCTTTTAGTCATTATTTCGCAGTATTTTTTTCTCTCATATATCCAGCATTTCCTTTTCTAGGTCTTGTCTACAACTCTCTCTCTCTCTCTCTCTCTCTCTCTCTCTCTCTCTCAGGAAATGGCTGGAAACAAGTACTGAAGAAAAAATCCCAAGTTTAGTTTATTCTTGCTTAATGTAATGCTTCACCGTAAGCGGGCTCTAATATGTACATACATTTCCATCGGTGGATTACCTCATTGTTCCATGCCTATATTCTTTTCATGATCTCTTTCGGTTTGCTCAATTAACATTTATTTTCACAAAGCACCGACCCACTTTTGACCCTTACGTGACCTTTTTTTTTTTCTGATATGTGTATCTTATCAATACACATAATCCAGACAATGATAGCCAGGTTTTTATCGTATAGAACATCCACCACGTAATCAAAATCCTCATTTCAGCTCCAACAAACTCATGTTCGCCATGGAATATTTTTTTTCCAGTTGTCTTACAACTACAGAAAAATAAATTTTCCTGTTGTACCCACATAGGATTAACGTAGATTATATATAAACCTATTGAGTAACGTCTTTATTTTATTGCACCGTACGAATCCATTCAGTAATACATCTAAGATAAAGCAAAGATGAATTTAACAGAGTTCAGTTGGTATGTACATGAAAAAATTAATTACTAGTGATAGATATGATTGTTAATTGATATCAAGTACACTAAAAGCTTCCTGCTACTTGGTTTTAACAATTTGTGACAAGAGGAATGATTGTCTTCATAGCTAACTACTGAAAATAAAAAATGTGTAAATTTTTTTGTACATAGATAAACGTTGAACCCTTGATCACGAAGGGCATAGGTGTACTGGATCCAATTATATACTGGATCCACTTCAGGGAAAAACTAAGCATTTATGCATTAACCTTACAGACTAATTGTGTCTACTCAACGTCCATGTTTGACATAGTGAACAGTTAAGTTGTAGTTTTTGTTGTCTAATGATTTTAACCCCATTCACTTATGCCGGATAACTGCAGTCGAACGCTAGTTAGGCGGACGTGCTATAAATCTAATCAGATTTTTTACGAAACGGTATCAAGTGTCATGACTTACGCAATGTATATTACTATTTTGTCTTGTAGTTTGTTGATAATTCAGCATCATTTTGCAATACAGTGTGCCAGCTTACGAGTCGGTACCAGCGATAGCTCTCTGCTCGTGAAACAGATACCCCTCAAATATCTAAAACATCTATGCATCTGCACACTTTATGTGCATATTTAGAAAGTTTCTGAAGATTTAAACAGGCTCTTGTCTCTCATTTTACTCGGTAGGCACCTGGCATTTGGTCATTATGTCAAACTCATATCTCTCATTTTGCTCGGTAGGCACCTGGCATTTGATCAGTATGTCAAGCGTTTTTTTTTTTTTTATCTTTATTCCTACCCCAGTTTCATATCTTCATTCCGTGCTTTCAGGCTGAAAATCTAATGCCTACATACCTGCTCATTATTTGGAAACAAAATCAATAGACTTGTTTTATGTGGTGTTGATGGATAATGTTACGCTGGCATTTTTTTTTTTTTTTTCGCCATAAATGCAGAATGTTTTTCCACCTTCATGATCCCTTGTGGGTGCTTTTTGTTGCTCAAAGAAAAAAAAGGCTTTCTTATTTACTCATAACATCTCACACCTAACTTCAAATACTTCTGTTATATCCCCACGCATTCTGGTGTCGTGCAACAAGTGTAAGTTCAGTACCTGAAGTTGTCTGATATCAAACCTTGTTGCACGCTGCTGAGCTCCAATTCAATATCAGGTTACCGAACGGAATTTCCAGATTCAAGTAAGGGTCTTATCATGGCACAATTTACACTTCTAACCATGTTACCATCAAGGTGCAGAAGATTGCTCCTATCACACCTGAAATACTCGTAGTTGCTTCTTTTCTAACCAAACATATAAGTGAATCTTCCTCACTCGCGTCTTAACAGGAAGACTGTACCATCTCCCACCATCATCACTGTCATCTCTGCTACTCTTTACTATTGTTTTACAGCAGATGTTTCGCCAGCGCTCTGCCGTCCATCTTTCAAGAACAAAGCAATGGCATCGCTGTTTAATTTCTAAATTTTGATTCATTATGCAGTTAACAATTAAGTTTCTTTGACATTTACTGTCAGTATACATAAAGGAGTGAGTTTTACAATAAATGTTCCTTTGCGCTCTGTTGTTCATCCCTCACGAACAAAGACATTGTTTTTCCTTATCTCATATTAGTTTAACGTAGTTTATACGTCAGTTGCTTTGACATCTGTTGCAATACTGTGAAAGGTCTGGAGGTGAAATTATTGTGTCCACATATACTACGTCAGTGGCATTTCTTTCATTAATATAGCTATAGAAATAGTTCTAATACGATGAATCAATTATGAGACTTACGCCTTAACTTCAAATGACCAAACAAAAATTAGCCTTATAATCAGATACTCTACCAAACAAAAGGAAATAAAGTTTGAGATAAAAAGGGTAGATGATATTCTGTACTAAGCAGCCTTTATATCGTTTCATAACCATCTAGGAATAACTGACTCGTACTGGGTGTACTTCAACTACGCATGCTAAACTATTCACATAGTTGTGTCCCCTTTTGTCTTCAGTGAATAAGCAAAAAAATTTTTGTGTTAAAGTTTCATTACCTTTGAATGAACTCGAGCAGGAAGAATAAAAGGGGTATCACTTTTCTTGAACGCATATGACAGGATGTTTTAATAAAGATTATATCCTGTTTGTCATAAATTTTTACCTTGTAACACAAGTTCTCAGAACTCTTTGTAAGTGACGTAATTAACAAGAGGATCCTACAGTCACAGCTGAGACTCATGACTCGGCCAAGGAAGTTAAAAGTCACAGAAACCTCAGTGGTGCTGGCTGCAGGAGGCCGAGCTAACTCGTGTTACATTGACTTTTAACTTCCCTGACTAGACTTCACCATCACAACACTGCGCGGAGGAACATTTTAAAGTAGTTCCGTACAGAATATAGTAATTATGCCTAAAAAGTGCCTAAAGTAGGAGATATTTCGTGTGACGGTGAATTATTCTAATGTGATTATATTTTCGAGTGAATTTTAGTCATAAGAATGTGAAACATGTCTATAGAAAATAGAATTGTTAGGGGCGGGCGGAGGAGGAAATGGGCGAAGGGTTGTTGTGTGGTTGATCCTGAGGGGTGGAACGTCATTGTTGATATTTTGTGTGTTTGGGCATTTAATTTTCGTTTTAAGTCTTCATTAATACTTAATTGTACAGGTAAGGATGAAGATCTGTGTGCCGTATATCAGTGCTAGCAAGAAACATGTTTCAGATGTGTTAAGAGCTATGAAAAGTGCTCGTAAACATTTTGTTATGTGTCTTCCGCCCGCCCGTCACTTCAAGACCAGCTGATTAGAGAACTGGATTTGGGGTCTGGATTGCTTCTCTCTGCAAAATAGTTATATAAGTACCCAAATAACCGTTTACAGCAGTATGTGTAGTATGTTGACATTCTTAAAACTTCTTATATAAGGCATTTATTTAACAGGTAGTGTGTATAAATATCGCCAGAGTTGACAGACGTGTGGTCATTTTAATTGAGTTTTTCAGTTATACTAATTTGGGTTCACTACGTAGGTTTAAGCACCATGATTACTTTGCGAAGTGAAAACAAAATTTTTAACTTTAATTTCGTGTTTTTACTTCTGTAATTTCGTCGATTTGTAAAAAAGGAAAGATTTGCTCCATTTCATTCTTGCCTGTTGGCAGAAACGATTATTTCGCAGCTTAATTTCTGTGCTGATCAAGGTACTTTTAATATGGGTAAGGTTATGTTATGGATAAAGCATCAGTTTAGGGGCACCACTCTTATCATGGATTAAGTGATACTTTTACAGTGGTAGCCAAGTGTTTTTAGAATTTTATAAAAGTAGTTGATGAAAGTCTGGTTTAGCACCTCTTCCTTATTAAGCAGTATGGAGTTATCTTGTTTTGCAGTGCTAGGGCAGTGTATGGAGATTATACTGGATTAGGGAGTATGATTTGAAGCATCTTTGGTAAAAGTCTACTTTAGCTCCACAAAGTTGTAGTCTTTGGATATTTAGTTCTTATTCTGTAGTGCTCATATAGTGTTGAGAATATAGTAACAGTTAGGGAGCATAAGTTTGAGTTTTGTTTTATTGTATGATATAAGATAAGGTGATCGGTGGTATATTAGGGAAATTGCGAATTAAGTATAATTAGTAATAGCTACACGTAAAAAATCCACTGAACCTGTGAAAATCCTCTCTGAACTTCCTCAGCAGGCAAGACATATCTATAAATTTGATATTCCGGTGTAAGTATGCCAGACACATCGATAATTATGTCCTGCACAAATGATGTCAGGTGTCACCATATAGATGACTCAATGAGCGGCCATGCGACCCCCAGCAGCATTCAAATTTAATGTTTGTATATCTCTTCTATCATTTTGGCATCTAGGTAAGGTTTTTTTATAAGTTCTGATTTTTTTTAAAGTGATGTGCCTACTTTTACAAAAAATAATCCCATATTTTTTTAATATGCATAACCAACACTATTGTCACCTTATTTAAGATTTATCGTTTCATAAGATGGCTGCTCATAATCATGCCTCAATTTTTATTTCCCATAAATACATTGGCTATGCAGAGCTAAACGGCTCCCAATTTTAATTGAATGATGCAACATAAGGTGATATTAGTGGTGATCGTACTTATATTTGGAAAAATGTTGGGGTCTATACAGGAAAAAAGGTAAAACGCTTGTGAAATAAACTTTAGTTGAAACATACCCATCACACAGTCACACCATTGTTGTACCTTGCACGAATTGGTACCAAATGTCAAATTAGATCACACCAAATGGCCATGTGATCCCCAGCAGCAAACCATTTCATTTATGGGGTGTATTTTGGCTTCTAGATGAGGTTAGATAAGGTTCCCAAAGGTTATGTTGAATTTTTTACAATAGTTTTATGCACTTTTACATTAACCCACATATTCCTTGATATTCATAAACCTCATTCCTGTTTCCTTATTTGGTGTGCTTCAAATGATACCCTCGATTTTTTTTTTTTTAAGCACATAAATTATTGACGAACAAAATCACCCGATCATTCAAAGCTAATGGTGATGTGGAAGTAAACTTGATGTACTTAGTGTTGTGATGTGATGAGTGTTATATTCTAAGAGGGTTAATATCAGGGAAAATGTGAGGTTAACATAAAGTATGCAAATCTCTCAGAGCCAAAATTTACTGTGATTTTTGTTTTTTTAGTCAATATGTACATACTATATGAACATCTGTGTCTGCAGCCACACATGTGGGTACAGAACGTTTGATCCCAGGCTGTTTTGTGTGTTGGCTGATCGCTAAAGTTTGAAATGGCCATACCCATAACTTTCATATTTTTTCAAACAACTTAAAAGGTAAGGTAGATTTTGATTGGTAGGTAAAGTGTTTCATGGCTTCTGTTGATTCCCATAGATATTTTAATCTTACCTTTTTTTATTACATTGTAAACCACTACTGTATTTCATTAAAGTAGAAGAAAACAAAAATCCCTATCACTGCATAACTCTTAACTCTATAAACACTGAATTACTACTGCTGAGTTATATCTCGTATTCCCAAGGAAATAGACTGGTGTCCCTTAGCTTGTACGATGATTTACCTCCATTACTGGAAGTGAAACCCCCGTATTTTACAATTGAGCTTGTGAAAAACCGTATTCAGAATCATTTACCAGGTGTGAATGAATTTAAGAGTAATACTACAACTATCCTTTGTAACTAAGAGCATTTGTAAGAAATTGATGTGGCTGCATAAATGATTACTAGCTTTTTTTAGCTAGGATTCATGATACAAGCACTATTATCGTAATGATGGACAAGTGAAAGAAATTAGGTATTTTAGCTGCTATTGCTGCTTAGGAACTTGGACAAATTACTAGTTTTGCTTCTCATCAAAATTACCTTTGGATGGTGGTTGAGTGACTTTGTTGTGCATGTTTAGAGAATAGTAGTAGTTGATAGGAAAATTTAGTTAGGAACATAGGTATAGTAGGTAGGAACATTAGTTAGAACTAGTCAGTAGGAACATAGACAGGAGCCTCTGCAAACACTGCTCTAGAATTGCTCTCTGCCAGTGGCCTGTTAAGGGTGGGGCACTAAAGGCTTGGAAGCAACACTGGAGTTCATTAGTTTTGGAGACTCTGTTGCCATGGCCACCCCCTTGAGGGAGTTCCAGTTGGGAACAGGTGTCAGAGATATAGATAGATAGAAAGTCTAAAGAATACAATAAAATAATTGGAGTATGATTTAGATGATTACCATTTGTTGTACAGATGTTCAATGATATTATGTAATACGAAGTGTTAAGGTTATGAATATCATGGAAAATCTGGTTGGGATCAATTAATGTAAAAAACTGTAATGTTATTGTAATGAGGGACTAGTAAAGAAATTAGTTATTATAGCTGTTATTGCGTATTAGAAACATGGACAAATTATTAGTCTCCTTGTACATCAAAACTAGTTTTGGAAGATGAGTGATTTTGTTTTGCATGTTTAGAGAATGTGATGCAGTGTGATTTAGTTGATTACCATGTGTTGTACATAAGATATTAAGTAATGCAAAAGTGTTGAGGGTTTGAATATCATGGAAAATGTGGTTGTGATGAGTCTGTAGAATTTTGGTAACCACTTGTTGGAAATCAGCAGAATCAATA
This sequence comes from Panulirus ornatus, assembly GCF_036320965.1. NCBI lineage: Eukaryota > Metazoa > Arthropoda > Malacostraca > Decapoda > Palinuridae > Panulirus > Panulirus ornatus. Next base: position 21,258,867 of record NC_092279.1, read on the forward strand.
AGACTCCACTTAATTTTCTGTTGAAGTTAAGATTTACAATAAGAATATGAAATACTAATACCAACATAGATGTGATCTGCTGCGTGGGACCACATCGAATGGCTGTAGTACTTGCAGGGAGGTTGGATGGTGACATGAACTGGTGCATGGTCTTTTTGTTTACGTTTGTAGGCTGTAGATTCAGTGCTTAATCATGGTTGTGTCTCGTATATTTCAACTAGGAAATTGAAAATTTTGAGAAAGTCCCAGCTGCTAGGGTGGTTAGGTAAGGTTTTCATTGACTTTCTTCAATTTTTTCCAATGCTTCATTAATGTTTTCACCAATCAAACTTAAGTTTTCTAATATAGTCATCAACACTCATATTGTTTGATTTTAAGGGATGAAATATAATGCTACAAATCATGCTCCATGACTTATTCTGTTTTCTAAATATTATAGCTACTGCCATTGTAAAACAGAAGCACGCATTATTCAAAATTAATTTTTATGTTTAATTAAGCAGTTAGATTTTCAAAATTGGAGTACACTGCACTTTGTGATGGGCTTAAAAAAATTCACAAAATGTGTTGAAAGTAGCTGAAACATGCCGGAACAACATCCAGATTGATCAGGTTGTGTTAAGACAAGCTACTAGTAGAACAGTGTGTGATATAAAGAAAGACTAGATTAATACCCAAAGAAAATTATTATTTTGCCATAATGCTGTCACTTGTATTGGTCTACCAAACACCCATATACATCTTAAATAAAGAATTGATAAAGTTAAAGAAAAAAATATACTCCATATCAAAAGTATAAGATTGATAAAGGAAAAAAATGTCTCCCATATCAAATGAAAGAACATCAGAAAAGAATTATAAAGCAACCAAGAAACAAGTGATATAGGCCTTAACCATGAAGAAATGAATTGATTATGGTTTGAGATAATTGAAAACAGCCCAATGTAGGGTTGTTCATGCAAGTGGTGATGTTACCTTATTGATCTCTTTGCTTTGGTGCATTTGCTTTTTATATTACACAAAATCCACCTTGTTCTACTTGTTTCCACTGTTTCTTAAGATATTTAAGTAATTTAGTTTGATTTTGACATTTGTTGTGATATTATTATAAGGAGTCCCTGTCTTATAAATGTTTAGCTTACAGACACCCATACTTATGAATGTGTTCCAAAAAAAAAGTTTAATTTGTCCAACATACAAATAATTACTCATGAACCACAAAACTTCTTAAAGGTACATTTTTTTTATTGAGTTGCCTGATTTGATGTTTTAATGATATTTACTTACAATACTTAGTACATTATTTGTCAGTTATAGGTATTTAATGTAATTTTGAACAAAGTCTCCATAATTGATATTTTCTGACTGTAAGCAATTCAGTTTTCAAACAATGCTCAAAGAGTATAACCCATTCGTAAGTTGGGAACCTCCCGTACATCCTGTATATGTATTTCATAGTTAATATTACTTATATCAGCCCTTCTTTTAGTATTACTGTTATCATGATTTAGCACTGATATGGTCATTGATTACTTGTTTTTATGATTCTTCATTTTCCTATAAAGTTACAAAAAAGTAAGTGAAATGATGATGTCAATCCAATAATCTTGATGCAGTCTTTTTATTAATACAAATCTCATTGAGTGATGATGACATGATGGTTGATAGCATGTTTGCATAATTATTCTGACTTTTTAAGGACATAAACAAATTGCAGTCAAGTGAAATGATGACATGTTGACCCATTGATCTCAGTATGAATGTTGTCAGGTTGCAACGACACAATGATTGATAGCTTAATTGATGAGATACTTCTAATCCTTTTTCCATAACTGCACAAGGAATATGCATGAATGCTTATTAACAGTGAAATTGACGATGAACTGCCCGAGAAGGTGTGGAAAAATTAAAACAGGTTGATGGAAACAAGGAACAGACTGATGCCATCCATACATGTGTATTCTCCAATATATATCGGTGGTACAATAAACTACAGATGTCAAAAGCAATGCATGTTAGTGACAAGAAGTACATGATTTACATTTATATAGCCATGGAATTGCTGTCAAGGTGATAAATATAAACCATTAAGTAAAGTTTTATTCATAATGATTTATCTCTCAGCCCAAGAGGGTATTTGTAACTCTTACATTTACTTGATTTTATGCTTAATGGTACAGCCTTATCACTTAAGGTGACCAACCAAATTTTGTGAATGATATGTATGGCTTTAAGTGACCCAGAACCAAACATATTACAGATCATTAAAGAAGAATGCAAATTATATTTCAAAGATATTAAACAATTGTTTTGTACATTTAAGATTATTATTTCTGTCCATGAGGACAAGGAAGACAGAATGATAAAATGACTATGCATCCAGGGTATTTTTTATGGACTACTTAAGTTGAATAAATCATTGATAAAGCTGTTGATCATTGTCATCATCACTCAGCAATAGTCATGTTAATAAGGTTGGGATGAGATAACTAGGTTGATTTCTGTCATCATTTCATTTGTTTTTAGATTTTTTTGTGTGTTTCTGTGTATTTATTGAAGTGGAATAGATCATAAGACTAGCTATCAAGGTATCATTTATAATCCTTTTTATGATGCTCTCATTTCCAAAGAGATAATATTTTTAACTTCTTGAGTTTATTATTTAAGATATCTGTTCGTATTTGGGAGCCCAGTCAGGTGACGTACTAGGAAAAAAAATTTCTTTGGCTTCAAATTTCTTCTTATATCACACAGTGTTCTACCAGCTTGTGTGATCACAATTTAGGCAATTTAGATGGTACATTTCGGTTATTTTTGGTGTATTTCAGGGTTTTTTCTTATCACTATGTGAACAGATATAAAAGTATTCTCAAAATATGGTAGTTATGAAACATTATTTGAGAGCTTGTAATATTGTGTTATATTTGGCAGTGTTAGTTAATTATGTGAATACAGTAACACCTGCAGGTAGCAGTTTGTACTGATTTTTTTCTTATCCTATGATGATTAAATCTCAAGTGTGGAGGTCATGGAAGATGAGGCAAATGTGGGGTTAATATGAATATATGATATTTAAAACATGTTTAGAGATTGACAGAATGAATGGAAATGATACCTGCTTTTCCAGTGGAACCAAGAATAAACATTATTATTATTATGCTTGATTACTGTTTCCCACATTAGCGAGGTAGCACCAGGAAACAAAGAAAGACCCATCCACTTATATACACACATATACATACGTATATGTACATATCAACATATACATATGCATATGTACACTTGTACATGCTCATACTTGCTCTCCTTCATCCATTCCCAGTGCCACCTTGCCCCACGGAAACAGCATCACCACCCCGTGTCTGCAAGGTAGCACTTGGAAACAAATGTAAAAGGCCACATCCACTCACACTCATTCTCTAGCTGTCATGTGTAATGCACCAAAACCTCAGCAACCTATCCACAGCCAGGCCCCAAGAACCTTTCCATGGTTTACCCCAGACATTTCATGTGGCCTGGTTCGGTCCATTGACAGCATGTCAACTCCAGTATACCACATTCTTTGTAGTTAATGTTGATTTGATTTCAGTCTGACTCCACTGCTGTTAGTTAGAGCTTTGGGTATTGAGTGTTTTTGGTTTGCAATGGTTTTATACCATTTAAATGTAGACAATAGAATTGGCAATGGAGTTATATTCTGAACAGATGTACAAACTCACCCATGATTAAATATCATGCCAACTTCCCACAAATATAAGCAGACATGCCAAATTGTGGCCATACCTCCATCCAGCCCTCTCACATTCAGCCATTTCATTTCAACTCTAGTAGCAGCAGCCAAAATCATATGGGGTTTTCATTGGTCTGTTGAATTTTACAAGGGTTTCTATCTTTTATTACATTTATGTAATACAAATAGAATCTGTAACTGTTTACATCTGAACTTGATATAATGATGATAGATACCTGGAGATCTGTTGTTGTAGCATCTGTCATTGTAAGAATCACTGAAACTCATTCCACAAGGGGGGTAATTTATATTCCTCACCATAAGTATCCCCGGTCTACCTCATATGTCCAGACTGTATGTACCTGAAACTGTCGTTTACCATCAATATACCACACTAATATGATGTAGTTTACACACTATGATTTAGCAGCTTTTGCAATATTTAAGGTAAATCAAATGAAATTTGATGATCCTAAGAATGCTGTTGATGAGGAGTTGAATTAGTGGAAGAGTGGGAAATGGTTGGAGTGAAGGTTGATGGGAGGAAGGGGAAATGGACTTGCACTGTAATACTAAAAAGACATAAGTATGAAATGACATTCTGTGTGACATCATCTGCAAGAGGGATGTTGGTATAGACATTGCTGGACTGCCTGCAAGTTGCTGCACTATGAACTAGAAGTCACCATTGCTGAGGTTGTATTGTCATAAGTGGATGAAAATGAGTAGTGTTGCCAAGGATCTTTCATTTCAAAGGTGTCCATCATTTCATCAAGTTCTGTTTAATTTTTATATGTAGCCAAAATATAAAATTCTGCGTAAATGTTTTTAAGTTTTTAGATATTTTTTCGTGCTTTTTAGAAATATCAGCTGAATACCAATTAGGTTCTAGTGGTGTAAATTCTACGAAATCAAATCCCTGCACTTGCTAGAACAGCCACAGATTTGCTGATAGCTGCATAAAAGGGGTCCTGGGGTTGTAAGATACTTTTTTGAATAGCACTTGTTTTGTTTTTCCTACTTTTTTGAATAGCACTTGTTTTGTTTTTCCTCATGTTATTTATTTTTTATTTTTTGCTTTGTCACTGTCTCCCGCGTTTGCAAGGTAGCGCAAGGAAACAGACAAAAGAAATGGCCCAACCCACCCCCATACATATGTATATACATACACGTCCACACACGCAAATATACATACCCATACATCTCAATGTACACATACACACACATACAGACACCTACATATATATACATGCACACAATTCACACTGTCTGCCTTTATTCATTCCCATTGCCACCTCGCCACACATGGAATAACATCCCCCTCCCCCCTCATGTGTGCTATGGCGTGAGGAAAAGGCCCCATTCGTTCACACTCAGTCTCTATCTGTCATGCAATAATGCCCAAAACCACAGCTATCTTTCCGCATCCAGGCCCCACAGAACTTTCCATGGTTTACCCCGGACGCTTCACATGCCCTGATTCAATCCATTGACAGCACGTCAACCCCAGTATACCACATCGATCCAATTCACTCTATTCCTTGCCCGCCTTTCACCCTCCTGCATGTTCAGGCCCCGATCACTGAAAATCTTTTTCACTCCATCTTTCCACCTCCAGTTTGGTCTCCCACTTCTCCTCGTTCCCTCCACCTCCGACACATATATCCTCTTGGTCAATATATATATATAGTTTTGGAAAGAGGGGCAAGTATGAAGTCTGTTGTGGATGAGAGAGCTTAGGAAGTGAGTAAATGTGAATAAGAGCAAGGTTATTAGGTACAGTAGGGTTGAGGGTCAAGTCAGTTGGGAGGTAAGTTTGAATGGAGAAAAACTGGAGGAAGTAAAGTGTTTTAGATATCTGTGAGTGGATCTGGCAGCGGATGGAACCATGGAAGCGGAAGTGAATCATAGGGTGGGGGAGGGGCGAAAATCCTGGGAGCCTTGAAGAATGTGTGGAAGTCGAGAACATTATCTCGGAAAGCAAAAATGGGCATGTTTGAAGGAATAGTGGTTCCAACAATGTTGTATGGTTGCAAGGCGTGGGCTATGGATAGAGTTGTGCGCACGAGGGTGGATGTGCTGGAAATGAGATGTTTGAGGACAATATGTGGTGTGAGGTGGTTTGATCGAGTAAGTAATGTAAGGGTAAGAGATATGTGTGGAAATAAAAAGAGCGTGGTTGAGAGAGCAGAAGAGGGTGTTTTGAAATGGTTTGGTCACATGGAGAGAATGAGTGAGGAAAGATTGACCAAGAGGATATATGTGTCAGAGGTGGAGGGAACGAGAAGTGGGAGACCAAATTGGAGGTGGAAAGATGGAGTGAAAAAGATTTTCAGTGATCGGGGCCTGAACATGCAGGAGAGTGAAAGGAGGGCAAGGAATAGAGTGAATTGGATCGATGTGGTATACCGGGGTTGACGTGCTGTCAGTGGATTGAATCAGGGCATGTGAAGTGTCTGGGGTAAACCATGGAAAGTTGTGTGGGGCCTGGATGTGGAAAGGGAGCTGTGGTTTCAGGCATTATTGCATAACAGCTAGAGACTGAGTGTGAACGAATGTGGCCTTTGTTGTCTTTTCCTAGCGCTACCTCGCACACATGAGGGGGGAGGGGGATGGTCTTCCATGTGTGGCGAGGTGGCGATGGGAATGAATAAAGGCAGACAGTGTGAATTGTGTGCATGGGTATATATGTATGTGTCTGTGTGTGTATATATATGTGTACATTGAGATGTATAGGTATGTATATTTGCGTGTGTGGACGTGTATGTATATACATGTGTATGGGGGTGGGTTGGGCCATTTCTTTTGTCTGTTTCCTTGCGCTACCTCGCAAACGCGGGAGACAGCGACAAAGCAAAATAAAATATATATATATATATATATATATATATATATATATATATATATATATATATATATATATATATATATTCTTTCTTTTCTTCTTTCATACTATTCGCCATTTCCCGCGTTAGTGAGGTAGTGTTAAGAACAGAGGACTGGACCTTTTGAGGGAATATCCTCACCTGGCCCCCTTCTCTGTTCCGTCTTTTGGAAAATTGAAAAAAAACGGGAGGGGAGGATTTCCAGCCCCCCCGCTCCCTTCCCTTTTAGTCGCCTTCTACGACACACAGGGAATACGTGGGAAGTATTCTTTCTCCCTTATCCCCAGGGATATATATATCTTCATAAGTGAAGAATAATGATAATGACAATAGAGAGAAAGAGCACTGGAGTTTTCAGAGATAGGTTTCATGAATGTAGCTGCCCCTTATACTAGTATAAAATGTGTAAGTGGAAGCATACACAAAACATCACATATGATTTTGTAGTGAGTGTCAGCTTTCTTGTAAGGGTCGTGTTTACTATTACAGTATTACCATATAGTAGCTCTTACTTAGTTATTTTTTGGCAGCATGATTTGGGAAGATTATAAGGTTAGTTAATCTACATTATCACCTTACGCTGGGTAAACTGGTGTGAACATTTATATTTTTGCTCCATATTTTGTGTTATTTATTGCATTTGACTTTTTTTATTTACTCTTTTATTTGTTTATGCCTTGTATATGATATAGCAACTCCAGACTCTTTTTTCCTTAGGCTCTTAAAATAACTTAAGGCTAAGGAATACAGGTTCTGGGTATGTGGGTTAAGTTGCACCAGGTGAATCATGGGTGCAGTTAGTAGGTTTCCTACCATGTGTGGTGGAGTTTTACAGCCGTGTAAGGTGATCAGGCAAGGCTGCCTAGGGAATGGCCTTGGCACAACTGAACCATCCATTGAAAACTTTTCTTTACAAATAAGTGAATTTCATGGAACATTTATGTTGATAGACACTTCAGACTATGATTAATGTAATTCTTCTGAAGTGAAAATGTTTCATGTTTGTTGCCTTTACTTGTCCATCAGCTGACTTGAATTGGACCTTTCAAAAACTATATTAGTCATTTAGAAACTTTATAGATTGGTGTTGCTTTCTTTTACATTTTTTCTTTTTCTTTTTTTTTTTAGCTAAGTCATCATGGCACAGAGAGGAGCTGCTCAACGACCTAGTGGTGGTGGCCAGGGCAAGATTTGTCAGTTCAAATTAGTGTTGCTGGGAGAATCAGCTGTTGGAAAGTCATCTCTCGTTTTAAGATTTGTTAAAGGGCAATTCCATGAATATCAAGAATCTACTATTGGTGGTAAGTGTCTTCTGTAAGTATTTCATATATTTACCTCATGGCAGTTTTTGAGATAGACCAAGCATGAGATATTGAGGTTTGGCCTGAAAAAGGGACAATGATGAGATTTGAGCGCAGTGTATTATAAAATTGTATTGAATATTAACTGAGGTTTGCCAGGAGGGACACTGAAGATGAATGTAATGTACTTCAGTAATGTAAATATGAATATAATATACTTATGTAGTGCATTATACCTGAATATCAAGTGACTGATAAACATTTATGCTTGAGTGAATTTTGGTACTGGAAAAGGTGACAGTTATGCACAATTAGATAAGGTGATGGTGAACTTCAACTATGTAGAATGATCCACCCCTTCATAAGTGCAAAGGATCATTAAGGTAGAAAGAATGTCATAAGATTTTAAGGATTGAAAGTAAATGTGAAAATAAAACCTAAAATGGCATTACTTGAAGTGACTTGGCATATCACGAAGTAAGTGTTAAAGGCATAGAGTTATGGTGTAAGAATATTATAACTTTCTTTGTAGATGTCAAGTTATTATTTGTGAAAAAAAAATTTAAAAACTCCATTGCAGCGGCCTTCTTGACGCAGACAGTATGTTTGGATGACACTACTGTAAAATTTGAAATCTGGGATACAGCTGGACAAGAACGGTACCACAGTCTAGCTCCTATGTATTACCGTGGTGCTCAGGCAGCCATTGTTGTGTATGATATAACAAATCAAGTAAGTCTTGTCTTTATCATTTATTGTCTTTCACTGCTGGTACTTTTCTTGGAGCCTTGCTCATTTCATCCCCATCTCCCTTTAACTTTTTAAAAATACTTCTATACTTTTTTGTCATTATATGCTTTTAGATTTTGTTTCCAAGAAAGTAAATATCAGTATTAGTCTTCCCATTTGTTAGGGCATGTGGCAGGGAGGGACATTATACAACACTGATTACTGTTGGTTGTGTTACTTTTAACCCATTGATTGTGGCAGACCCATATATTATGTATACACCTACTACAGGACTATTCAGATTTTTTTTCATGCTATATAAGAGAAGAATTTTTTTCAAAAACACAATATATTTGACTCTGTAGTAGATCTGTACTCATGCAAGTGATGAGCTGCACAGGTTAATACTTTTTCTGACAAGTGAAGGCTGTTGATGTAGCCAACTCTACCAGACATACAGTGCTTCCCCAGCCTCATGACACAATGTGTATGCAATTACTGTACTAAACTAGTTTCATCTCTTTCATATTTGTATTCAATTCACTAGACAATAATGCTATTTTCCCTATTGCTAATGATTGATGTTTTAGTATTTACCATATATTTACCAACATGGCAAGGGCAAAACATGCTGAAAACAAAGCCATCTCAGGTAGAAAATATAAGTAAAAGAAAGAAATTAGAAATTGATCAGAACTCCATAAGTGTTTGTAGACCTAACTTTTATAAGAAGGGAGAAGACAAGATAAGGAAGAGAATTCTAAAGCTTAGCCAGTTTATTTACATATTTACACTACTATTTTCTAATTTTGGTAATTGCTTTGAATATGGGACTCAAAACATGGTTGTGCTCACAGAGATGCATCTTATTCAGTACACATGTATTGTGTGGACTCTCTTCTTTGCACTTGAGGAGTGTTGGCACAAACATGACACTTGCACCAGGGATGATTGGAGATGGCTGTGTTTTCCTAACAAAACCATATTGGTGATTTGTTTGTCGCTATCATGCCCATCAAATCACCCAAAACACTTGAAGAAATAATCCAGCTTCTCAGAATTCATACTGACAGAACAAGCATGTGTTTAACCTTAATTTCCTGTAAAAAAAACAAATTTTTGTGCAGAAGAGGGTGGATGTGCTGGAAATGAAATGTTTAAGGACAGTATGTGGTGGAAGGTGGTTTGATCGAGTAAGTAATGAAAGGGTAAGAGAGATGTGTGGTAATAAAAAGAGTGTGGTTGAGAGAGCAGAAGAGGGTGTATTGAAATGGTTTGGACATATGAAGAGAATGAGTTGGGAAAGGTTGACAAAGAGGATATTTTTCCAGATATTGAGGGGACAAGGAAAATCAGGGGACCAGCTTAGAGATGGAAGAATGGAGTGAAAATAATTTTTAGCAGTTAGTGACTGAACATGCAGGAGGGTGAAAGGCGTGCTCAGGATAGAGTGAATTGGAATGATGTTGTATAATAGGGTCAGTGTGTCATCTGTGGACTGAACCATGGCATGTGAAATGTCTGGGGTAATCCATGGAAAGGTCTGTAGGGCCTAGATGTGGATTGGGAACTGTGGTTTCGGTGCATTACACATGATAGCTTGTGTATTGGTGAGTGGATGTGGTCTTTCTTTGCTTGTTTACTGGTGCTACTTCACTGACAGAGGGGCGGCGATCAGGTGTGGGGGAGAAGAGAATGTATGTTATCTTTTTTTTTTCTTCGTGCATTTGCACTGTTTCCTGTGGGGCTGGACGGTGTTGGGAATGGGTAGGGGCTAGCAGGAATGAGTATGTGCATGTGTATAAATGTTTATGTATGTGTGTATATATATTTATGTATATGTGGCCTTTTTTTACTTGTTTTCCTGGTGCTGCCTCACTAAAGCAGAGGATAGCGATGCTGTTTCCTGTGGGCTGGGGTAGCACCAGAAATGGATAAAGGCAATTATGAATATTTACATAGATTTGTATATATGTATATGCATGTATATGTGTGTGTATGGGCGTTTATGTATATATATGTGTATGTGAGTGAATGGGCCATTCTTCGTCTGTTTCCTGACACTACCTCACTGATGTGGGAAACGGTGATCAAGTATTATGATGATGATGATGATATATGTATACATTTTTTTTTTTTGTGTGTGTGTGTGTGTGTGGATGTCCTTTTTTTCTGTTTCCTGGTGCTACCTCACTGACTTGGGAAACAGCAATCAGGTCTGAAGAAAAGATTGTACATTGTTTTAGAGGGAAGTTAGCAACATCCATTCTTGCCCCCAAGGCAATTTATGTGGCATGAGAGTGCACCACCCCTCCTTCCACTGGGACCAGGATCTTTTTCATCCTCACTGCTGGCAATATCATCGTCATCATCCTTCTGCCTTCATGAAAATTGTGTCCACTTAAGTCACTATCACTAGCCTTTAAAATGTTGAAGTCAAGCATATCTACTAATGGGATTTTTTACATGGTTTGTATGAGGTGAAGTTGTTATATCGTATGTTTCAGCACTGTTATGGTTACTGGCCACTCAAGTGGAAAACAACATAGACTAATTATACAGATAACCTCAGAGATGCTAGTAAGTATATTCTGAATGATTATCATCCTTCCGGCCACAAGTGGACTATCAAAAAATGAGATCCTACTTGTGAGATATTCATTCTCCCAGAGACAGAGTGTCCAATGTATGGGATATCAGCAGTCAGTGGGTTAACCATGTACATTATGACATTTTTATGTATTGTACCTGCAAGTGTTTAGCCATACCAAGTTTTGAATAAATCAGCATTATAGCAGATTTAGAATGTAAAAGGAATAAATGGGAAAGGTAAGTATTTTGAATTGAGAGAGATTTTTAGGAAGAGTTGTGTAATGTATTTCTAAAACAAACTTCACTGTGGTAGAAAGGTTGTAAGGAGTGGAGTGAAAGTTATGAAAATTTATTACTACTGAAATCTGTGGTAGTGGAAGAAAATTTAGTCGTGTGATATACTATGGTAGTTTTTTTGGTATTTTCTTCATGAATATATGATAGAAGTATTCAGCAAGGGAAAAAGAATTTTAAGTTTTCTTTCCATAATTGTTATTTTAGACAATGGCAGCCATATAAGGGTTGACCCTCTGACTAAGAATTCCTTGCTTAAGTGACAGTTTGGTTAGAACATGCAAATTTAAACTGTAGAGTAGAGGATATTAGGATTTATTAGGGTAAATAACTTAAATGTTGGGTCAACAGTTTTTCTACCCATTGGTAATAGCTATAAGGAACAAAGTGGACTTATCAGAAAACAGATAGGCAGTTTGCTGTAAAGTTTACCAGACTATCGTGTTTGCACAGCATATGATATATGAGAATTGTATTGAGCAGCATAGTAGATCAACCTTCCACAAGGAACTTAGTTGTGGGATGGCTAAAAGACAACCCTTAAAAACTAATGCAAAATGTACATGTGATGAATATCTGGAAATAATGGACCACATGCTCAGGTTTCAACCAAAGTGAATGAACTGTGATGTCAAGTGAAGTTTTTTAATGAGAGTCAAAACACTCAGCTCCATGCAATAAGGGAATTGAAAGGGAAAAATATATACATACACAGTGATCTAGACCAGATGAAAAACAGTACAGTAAGTTTACAATGATCTAGTACTCAAGAGATTCAAATGGAATATCCCAGTCCAGAAAAGTGAGGTTGGGTTTGAGGTAAAATCACCCCACCTCACTGCACCAAGTCCACATAGCAGAAAGACCACCAAAACAATCAGCATTTCCAGAAATTAGATACATTAAATTCATTAAAGAAAATATTTTTTGCTATGCCATTTCCTACATAGTAAGGTAGTGCCAGAAACAGATGAACAGTGTCATATGCTCACATCCACACTCTATATGTTGTGAAGGATATACTGAAACTAGAGTCTGAAACCAGTTGTATTGCTGGAGAAATTGGAAGGTATCAGAAATATACATAGGGAGTGTTAGATGACCTTTAGTGCCAGAACAAAGCCATTGAGTAGTTTAGGCCCATAACCCTCACAAGGAAATGCATATTTTCTCCTGCCTTATAACGTCATTGTTTCAGACTTCAGGAACTTCAGGGAGCCATGACATAAAAAACTGAGCCAATGTGTTTTACATTGAGAGTACTCTGTGAGGTCATCTACATAAGGACTTTTTTTTTTTTCATAAATGTGTCTTTGCTCTGGAAACTGTTAATAAGTTTTGGTGTACTGCACATAACAGCTAGAGAATGGATGTGAGAAAATACAGCCTTTGTGTTTTCCTGACTTCCTCACTAATGCAGGAAACATGGATCATTTGAAAAAAAATCTCACCTGTGTTATTTCAAGGAAAATATGTAATGAGCTTATGTATTTTGACTATTTGTAGGCCTTTACATTATAACATAGATTTGGCAAAATTCAAATAGCATCTGTGTGAAAACTGGACAGTCAAGTGGAACATCTTGACAGGAGAAAGATATTGGTTATTTAGGGTGGTTAAAGGGAAGGAATAATTGACCATTAAATAGCATTCTAAATGAATTGATTGTACACTAGTAAAACAGCTTACATAATTTCATGCACTAGTTTTTACCACATCTGTTTAGATATCCGACTTATCCATTGCTTGGAATGTATGGGGAAAAATTATCCTCACCTCTTTACTTGTACAGTCACCCTTATTATAGGTGAATGGCCACTAACCTGCAGGTCTTGCCTATGTTCTGACCCCACACAAAATAAGTAGATTGATTAGTGACTTACCTGAAGACAAGGAACTCTCATCATATGTATTTTTGATGAGGAAAATGAAGAATGATAATATGATGAATGTAAAGTAACAAGTGATAGTTCTTTTAGTGGGGTTATGTGTGGAGCAGGAAGTCTAGAATAGGAAATGTCCCATCTTCCCTTGCATATTATAATTGGTGAAGAGATGAAATATTAAAAAGAAATACCAGTATCCTCCCAACATGTGCTAATCACTCTCCAACTTCACACTCATGTTTAACATGAGTAGTGCCATGTTTTGGAATATATTCAATGTTAATCACCAACAGTGATGTTTCTTTCTATGAAATAAGAGTACAGTAATGTGGAACTAAGTTTATCATAAAGAAATTATGTCTTTATTAACGTTCCCACACATGCCATTCTCTCATCCTTCACACACTTAATATGATTAATCTTTTTAGAAATATTTGTGTTATTCATCTCCTGTTATGTGCTTGTGTATGAAATAACAGTACAGTTGAAAAAAGTTCAAGAAAAGAAGGAAATGTTTCTATGTCCTCACTTTTTGGGAATAGTAAGAAGTATCAAACTTGTTTGATCAAACCACTTAACACATGTTGCCCTCAAACACTTCATTTCCAACACATCCACCCTGCTCAGCACATCCTCATCTGCATCCATTCCTAGGCTGTAACAGTGCAGTCCATTTGTCCGTTCATTAACCTCACATTATTGTATGTCACCCTCATGTTTTCTGAATCTGTCAAAAAATATAAGTTATATAAGTGAAACTGTACACACTAGGCCCATGCACACAATATTTATAGAATGGTTCTTTATTCACTTAGAGAAAACAGGTGTTTATGATGGAGAGACTGAATGAACAATATTATTTCTTGGCAATCTCTGTGGAAATAACATCGTTATTAGTTCAGTTTCCTAAACTGTTCCCCTTCTGTAGGACACATTTGGCCGAGCCAAGACTTGGGTGAAGGAACTCCAGCGGCAGGCATCCCCCAACATTGTGATTGCTTTGGCAGGTAACAAAGCAGACTTAGCCAATAAGAGGATGGTGGAGTATGAGGAAGCTCAGACTTATGCAGAAGAAAATTCACTGCTCTTCATGGAGACATCTGCTAAGACTGCTATGAATGTTAATGATATCTTCTTGGCAATAGGTGAGTGAGATGAGATACATGATTTAATGTGAAAGTATGCTTTATTGTGTTAATGGGCATCAGGTTTATTAAGTACATCTTTTAAGTATAGTTTCTAGTTACTTGACAGATAAAAAGTGAGAAATTAATAGAAAGGGGGTAGAAGACTGTGCAATTTATTGTCATGATGTGTCTAGTGTCTAGATATGAGATTCACATGAAAAGATCAAATAAGATTGAAATAGGCAATGAAGGGTAGGGAAGTGCCAATTTGAATATTGAAGTGAGTGGAAAGGCAGGAAAAGATCTAGCACTGGAATGAGGCACGGAATGTGTTGATTTCACAATTTGATACGCAGGTTAAAAAAAGTTAGGAAAGCTGGATGTGAATCCAAACCCAGAAGAAAAAAGTGATGAGAAAATAGTTACACAGCTTAAGAGAAAGAGATAACAGTTGAGAGATGAAGACATTATGAAAAACAAAAGCAAGAATTGTGAATAAGAGACTGGTATTGTTCATGATTAGACATTGAAATTAATCAGAGGCATGAAGTTGATACAATATTTTAAGCATACCAGACACAATAAAAGTGAAGGTAATATGAGTAAACTTATAGAGTGCTTAGATTTGATGCAGTCCCTGCAGTTAGAAACTGAGTCAACACTAACAAAAGTGGAGGATAAGTGTCTAAGGTAAATAAATGATGATGTGATTTTAGGATGACTAGATGACAAGATATGTAGATCCTCAGAGATCATTAATAGATTCAGAGAATGAGTGATGTATTTATAAAGGATTGAGAGAATAGATTTCCCAGACTTACTGGGATGGAAGCATGAAATATAAATGTTCATGTGAATTCTAAATGCACATGTATTCAGGCTTTTGAAGAAGTTCGGCCAGGAGATGATTTTTTATGATCTATTGATTTTTTGAGATTGCATTGAATCTTGGTAAGCTATGCAGTTATAAGAAATGCATTAAATCTTAATAATGCAACATGTTTTCCAGCCAAGAAACTGCCTAAGAGCGACAGCAATGCCAGCGGTTCTCCTAGGGGTGATGTCAGCCTGTCTAATAACCAGCCAGCACAGGGTGCTGCTGGCTGTTGCAAGTGATCACCTTTAGCACAGGTAAGGTTGCCAGTTGGTGAACTTATGACACATTTTTCTGTTTGGTTTGGGTGCTAAATCATATCGGAAGCATTTTCTTGTTTTATGCAGACACACACACCCAGCTCCTCACATCATACGTAAGGCCAGAACTAGTATGTGCCTTTCATGTATGGTCACTCACCTGATGAAGCACAAAAAGCAAATAGATTAGGTCTGGAGGAGAACAACAGTGACAATATTAGAATTAAGAGAGTTGCTTTACAGAGAAAGGTAAGAGGCCATAAATTTTCCACCTTTGGAAGGGAAAAGATTGAGGGGTTACCTGATCACAACTTCGTTTTCAAAATAGATTGATGTTGATAGTGAGACTGTGTTCATATGTGCTCCCTACCAAAGTTATGATGAGAATGGTTTTTGAAGATGATGTACTTGCAGCTTATGCCTCACCCTTCATCTCAACCCTCTCAGATACCAGATACTGAACCATGCAGATGCTGTGACCTCTGGCTTGACCCATAGAGAAGCTGTGTCTTCTAACTCAGTCCATACAGATGTCTCACCCTTGGTCTCATTCCCTTTAGCACCATATCTTCTGACTTTACCCATGTAGATGCCTCACCCTTGGACTTGACCCCTTCACACCCCACTTCTGATATGAACCATGTAAATGCTTAACCTTCAGACTTCACCGCTTAAGACACCATGTTTTCTGCCCTGCCACATGCAGATGCCGTGTATTCTGACTCGATCCGTGGAGATGCTTTATCCTCTGACCATAATTTTCTCGAGGAGCCTCGTGGAACATGAAAGCATTACTTTTCTGGTCAGTTAGCATAGGCTGAACACATGTCAGGCATAGTCTTCCAGGGTAATCCTAGAGATAATGTTGTGGTTCCCATCCAGTTAGTAGCTTTAGGTTAAGGTGTTCCCCATGATATTATGGGTGTTATCATAGATCGTAATGAAAATGAATTCTCAAATAGCAGTTAGTGCAGGATTACTTACGGGATGCTACAGGAGAACTGAGTTTGATCTGTGTACTCAGCAGCTTTGCGGTCTAGTTGACATGAACACAAACAAGGAAATAGTGTGTTGTCGAGTGGTACAACATGCTTCTAGGTTTGGTAGTCAGAATTATGCTAAATGCAACTCTACTGAGTGGGAAAGCAGTGTCAAACAAATTGCAGTAAATGTCGCAAAGCCAGTATCAAGTGCAATTGTTGGAGCCACAAATGGGAGTAAGAACTGAATAGATTCTACAGTGCCTACATTTGTTTTCTTATTTTGCGTCCATATGGTAATCTTTTTAAGTTGTCTGGTTTTAATGAATATAGATATTGATCTGTAATGACATATACACGTATGTATTTTATTCCTTTCTTTAAGACAGTTAAGACTGATAAATGTAAACCTTAAAAAGTTTCCTTACCCATAGATATTTTATTGGTATGAAGGCCATCAAAGACCGACCTGTAAACCTGAATAAGATTCTTATCTTCATTATATAAGCATGATTTAGCATCAGATGTTACTTTCAAATATGTCTGTAGCTGTCTAATAACATCAGCATAACACAGCCTGACAATAACAACTGAACCATGTAAACAGCCAGGTTACCCAGGCACAAACACAGTGAATGGCCTAATTCTTTCAGTCAGTACATCCAAATGTGAACTAGAATATTCAGTCACTTTGTAAATTGTATGAAATTTTCAGCTATTTTGTAAACTGACATAGTGAGCTGAGCACTTCATAAATTGCATGAAAATTTCAATTATTTTGTGAACTGCTTAACTTTCAAGTGATTGTAACATGTATGAGCATTGATTATAGATTTCATTACTTTCCCCAGATTTGACACTCAGCTTCTTCCACAGTGATTGTATTGATGATTTTCAGATTTTCTAATACTTGTAATGTAACTGAAATTTCTTTTCTTTACAGGTGAAACAATGTGATGCTAGTGTAAGTTATGATACCCAGCTGTTGGTAGCTCACTTTTCCCCATTGGACTTGAAGATTGCAACATTCCTGGGTTCAAATTTATGCATGGGTCTGAACTTTTAAATTAAAAGTCAACAAATTCCAGAAATTTAGTCACTCCTCAGTTACTTTATATGTATCGGGTTTTGAGATTCAAAACCTTAACCATAATGGTACTCACTATTAAGCTTGATTTTTTCTTTTTTTTTTGAATAAAATCCTCATCATCAGGAGCGTATTGATCTTTTGTGCATTTTTGAATCACTTGAGGCTCTCTTTCAGACTGCTTGACTGCAAGGCACTGAACAAGAGAGGCCTCATGGTAAGAGCTCACAGATACTTTGAAAATTTTCTATAATTTGATTTTCATTTGTAATTGGTATCATTTGCACATCGTAATGTCATTCCCATTATTTATCAATTCTTGTAGCTAATGCCCCTACCCAAACTTGCAAGTGTAAATGTTAGACATTTCTAAGAAACTTTTGAACACCATAGGTTCACAATGTGGTTAGAATGGTGTTTCTTGCCTTCCTGCTAAGTCATAGTATGAGGAACGTATTGCCTCATCAGTTAAAATCTGCTCACCAAAGTGGAAGGAGAGAAGAATGTCATGTTAATACAGCTTATCAGTAATATATGGAACAGGTAGTTAAGTGTTGTACAGTATATTGAATGCATGTCCTCTGTATTAGGGTTCACAACCCACAAATTCTACCATCAGTCTAACATGGACAACTTATGTGAGGAATCGCCACACTCTAAGAGTTGATTTCATGCTAACATGGTCATACATGGAACGGTGAGCATTTGTTATTCACTTCGCATTTTTGTTTACAGTAAACCATCACATTTAAAAAGTCCAGTCACGTCTTATGCCTGACCATGATTGGCCATGTGATAATAATGTATATTATCTATTTAAGTTTCTTTTTATAAAGTAGGGAAGAATTTCTATGTCACTTGTAAATTTATTTGTTTTGTTAACTGTAAAAGTAAGCAAGATTGGATTTGGGTAGCTAGACAAAGGGTTGGCAGCCAGTAATGGGATATACATGCTATCTAAGTCCTAAATATTGTGGTTAAGTCACTTTACTGTGATATGAAAACAGTTGTATTTTAACTTAGTGGAAGGAATTAATATATAAAGAATCATGACTTTTATAAATTACAATATTGCTGCATGTTGGAGATAAGCCTTTTTAGTGCCCAAATCTAATCCAGCTGCCACATGAATCCCTTTTTGCATCCTGGTACTTGATGATGCTAATGGCCAATAAATATGTGCTGTAATGAATGAAAATGCCCATCTGTGGTGTGCCGATCAAACAGTTATGGCAGTCATGTTTTTACTTTCAAATATTTTATGAGCCCTCAGTATTGTATTAGATATGTAGTTATAATTTTCATCATATGCAGTGCTATTTAAACTATATAATTTTAGCAGCTTATTAAAAAGCATTCTCCTCTGGCTTGTGATGGTCAGATTATAGTTTGTCACCATGGCATGACCATTGTGAGGCATTAAACCCATTGATATGTGACAACACCAGCAGCCGTGAATGTTAAATTGAGTTTTATTTTCCTCTGTTAAAACTCAGTTATCCATACTAAAGTAAAGGAAAGGTTAAACTTGATTGGCACGTCATATTTGCTCTGCTCAGTTGCGCTTGGGGTTGCTCAGTCCTTGTGCTTGATTGAAGTATGGCATCCATTTGGGATATTATCTGCGGTCGTCAAGCCAGGCACAACTGATCACGTTTGTGTGTACACTGAACTCCAAAGCTCAGCAATCTTGTACAGTAAAAAGTACCTATTATAAATAAAGAAATTAAATTAGAAAATAGTTTTATTCCTATGATTTAGCTGACAAAACACAGCTCATCTGCATACAACACGTGGTAACTTTTTCTTTGTTTAAGTATTACCACAACCACCCACACTTCTCACCTCATACAATAAAATCATCCAAGAAAACATCAAATAACCACTGGTATCACAGAGCCATGACATGATCCCATGTATATTTCAAACCACCCATAAACCATTGCCTCCATTATGAGAATAAACAGAATACAGAAGTCTTCACTGCCCCACCATTTTGGATCAAAGTTTACCAAATTGATTATCTGTTCACTTATCCATGTGTCCATTTTGAATTCATAAATGTTGCACACACCTATTTTCTCTAATAATTTCTTCACTGCTTTTTTCAGTGTTAAATGCCAGTAAACCTAATAAGCCCTCTACCCTTCCTGAACTCAGCTTGTACTTCACCAACAGTAGGTTTACTTATCAATTTACGTATATCACCAAAAGTAGGTTTATTTGTCAATTCACAATGATAAGTCACTGACCTATCATATACCATGTCAAGAATGCTAAGGAGACATATTCCTCTATAATTCATACACTTCCTTTTATTTCCGTTTATACAGTTGAACAATTACTTCCTTTGTCCATTCATAAGGCACTTTATCCCTTTTCCATGGTACCACACACTTTCCAGGTTCACTCCACTGTAATATTAATATCACATACTCTTCAAAATCTCTCTAATCACTCCATCAATAACCCCTGTTTTACCATTCTTTTAGAGCTTTACTGCCCTTTTCACTTCTTCCTTTGGCTTATCTCCATTCATATACCAACACTCCACCTCAACTCCAATGCTTTTGTCAGTATAGATGTCTCTTTAGCATCATTTCTATTAGTTCTCTACATATCCTTTCCAAATCCAAACCATCCATAGTCTAGCTTTCTTTCAAACATATTTATTATACTTTTGCTCACACATACCTCTCTTCTACTCTTATTATTCTCCATCCAGACTTTCAACCCCTTACACACTACAACCATAATTATATAGGCTATGGTATGGGGACTATCCTTTTCATACAGTTTGCTTCTTCCTGCCTTCTTTTAGATTGGAAGGCATGCTTCATTGGTATGCACATCAGTCTCAAGTCACAAGCAACTATATACTTAATGTAAGCAATGTACATAATTTTTACATTTCTGATATTTGCCCCATTGTTATGGTTGTACCATACAATCAGGGATGGGTTTAGTAGGGGCCATTGCATACCTAAAGGAAATTTTCAGGGTCCTTCTTGAAATGTTCAGCCTCCACATCATCTGTTTTCTTGCATTGGTTTTGATTTATAAGGTGTTGGTTTTCTGTCTTCTGCATCTTAATTATGATTGGCTATCTATGACCTCATTACTTTAATTTGCTTGCTGGCACATATCCTTTGATTCCCATCCTCATTATGCCTTACACCAGCATGAAAAGAGGTAATTACAAAGCGATAACCAATGAAAAATTGCTGTGTGAAGTATTTGCATTTTGCGTGAAGTGTGATAATATATAACGAGATATATTTCTGCTTGTATTACATAATGCTTCTTGTATGTACAGTGATGATAAAAAAATGAAGTTATAATGATTATATGTAGTGATCCTATGTTGTTGAACTACTGATGAAACAGATAGCAACAAGTGATGTTGGTGATAAAAAAAGTTAGGATGTATTACTCTCATGGTAACCACTGCTTAAGGAGTGGTGAAAGTTCTAGCAATAGAGACTGAATATCAAATATTGACTTAGGTAGGGATATCTGAGCATTACTCGAGGCCTATGTGTGGGAGAAGGTGGGCTGTGGTGTTTTATGTTAAGGTCATCACATTTGATACTGTTAGTTATCACAGGGTGGGTTGTAGGGCAAAGGTTCTGGGAGCATTGAAGAATGTGTGGATAAAGAGGTCATCTGGAAGGATGAAATGGGTATGTTTGAAGTTATAGTCGTCCCAGCAATGTTGTACAGGTGTGAGGCATAGGCTGTGGATGAGGAATTGCAGGGTAGAGTGGTTGTGTTGGAAATGTTTTAGGACCATGTGGTGTGGGGTGATTTGATCAAGTAAGTAATAAAAGGGTAAGAGAGTAATGTGAAAATTAAAAAATGTGTGGTTGAGAGAGGTAAAGATAGGGTGCTGAAATGGCGTTTACATTTGGAGAAATGAGTGAGGAAAGGTTGACAAGGAGGATATATATCAGAAATGTAGATGATAAAGAGAAGGGGGGGTGACCAAATTAGAGTTGGAATGATGGCATGTAAAAGATTTTGAGTGACAAAGTCCTAAAGTTGAAAGATGTACACAGTACTGGGTGAATGAGAGTTGGTGTGAGCAAGTATCAGTAAACTTAGGGAGAACAAAATGATGTTTTGAAGGAGGTAAATAATATGCAAAAAAACAACAAAAAGGTACATTGGTGAAGGGTGCAAAAGGGGAAGTGGTAACAGTTAGTAATGAAGTGAGGTGATGGAGTGAGTATTTTGAAGGACTTGAATGTATTTGGTGATAGGGTGGCAGATGTAGGGTGTTTGGGTTGGAGTGGTATGCAACCAAGAGTGTCATGGAGAATGATTGGATGAAGGGAGGAGTTGTGAAAGCCTTAAGTATGATGAAATGAGGCAAGGTGGGTGGAGTTGATGCTATTGCTGATGAATTTACTAAGAAAGGGGATGACTGTTTTGTTGAATGGTTAATTAGGATTTTCAATGTTTGTATGGATCCTGGTGGGGTGCTTAATCAGTGAAATGCATGTATAGTGCCATTGTAGAAAGGCAATGGAGATAAAGATGAGTTTTCAAACTACAGAGGTGTAAGTTTGTTGAGTGTACCTGGTAAGTTGTATGGGAGGTAAATAATTAAGAGTTGAAGGTATGTACAAAACATCAGATTGGGGTGGAACAGTGTACTTTCAGAATTGGTAGAGAAAGTGTGGATTTAGGTGACTGCATTGAAAAGTGTGTGTAAGACTTACTTAGGGAAATGGATGGATTCTTATGTGGCATTTATGGATCTGGAGAAAGCATAAGAAAGAGTTGATAGAAATGCCTTGTGTGGGTGGAAATCTGTTAGAAGCAGTGAAAAGTATTTATCAAGAGTGGAAAGCATGTGCACAGAGGATTGATTCCAAGTAAAGGTTGGTCTGTAGCAGAGGTGTGTGATGTCACCATGACTTTAATTTGCTTATGGATGGGATGGTGAGGGAGGTTAATGCGTGAGTCTTGGTGAGAGGGGCGAGTATGCAGTTGGTAGGGAATGAGAGGGCCTGTGAAGTGAGTCAGTTGTGTGCTAAAGATACAACACTGGTGGCAGATTCGAGTGTGAAACTGCAGTAGTTGGTGACTGAGTGTGGAAGAATGTGTGAAAGGAGGAAGAAGAGAGTAAATGTGAATAAGTGCAAAGTTATTAGATTTAGCAGAGTTGAAGGACAGGTTAGTTGGGGTGTGAGTTTGAATGGTGATAAATTGGAGGAAGTGTAGTGTTAAGATAGGTGGGTGAGGGGACAAAGGTTCTGGAAACGCTGTAGAATGTATGGAGAGAAAGATCGCTATATGGAAAGACAAAAATGGGTGTTTGAAGGCTTGATAGTAGTCACTGCCCAACGACTTGCTTCACTCTCCCACAAGTTTACTCACTCCCTCCTTTACCTTTTATTATTCTTTTTCCTTCTCTCCCTTTCCTGCCCCGGCATTTGATCCTTCTTAGTATAGCATCACCTTTACCACCATCTTTAATGGCCTAACTCACCACCACCTCCTGCCCCGCCAACAAACACACCCTGCATCCCGCAGTGCTTCGTCTCCCTCACCAGCCACTAAATTGCTCTTAAGGCTCACAAGTTCCTTAACCTTCCTTCCCCCTCCACTATTTTTGATAGGGTTAAATGAAAGGAAGAAGAGGAACGGGAACATTGATACCCTCATGCACAAAAAAAAAACTCAGACCACCATCGTGACCACCCGCCCTTGTAGCAAACACTAAACCTGCGAGCTCATGGCACGCCTCCTCCTTCCAAGAACCGCCCCTCTGTAACACTCTACCTGTCCCTGTCAAGTACACCTGTTGGCAGTGACGACGTAGTCTTTCCACTTCGTCCTTCCTCAGAAACACAGGACTTTCCCTCTGTAACAGAGAACCTTCCTAACATATGACTTCCCAGTGACTAAACCTTCCTCTTTAACTTAAAAAGACCTCCCAATTGAACAATATCTTCCCCATTGACACAAGTCCTTCACAGAAATACATAGGCTTCCCAAGTAACACAAAGCTTTTCTCAGGAACACAAGACTCCAGTAAAACAAGATCCTCCCTAAGAAACAGTAACGAAAGACCTTTCTCCAGTATCACAAGGCTGTCCCCAGTAAGACAAGACCTTCCACACAAACATAAGATCGTCCCCAGTAACACAAGACCTATCCTCGGTAACGCAAGATCTTATACAAGGGCAACACACGTTCCTTGCTAACGTTTTCAACCATCCTTGGAACATCGTTACTGCAACACATTTTGCACGGCTCGCCATGTTTGAGAGCCTCATCAACACCAGCGGTAACACGCTGCAGATTTGTCGATGTTTTTAGCCTATGGGTGATGTGATAACATTACGTAAACTTTCGGTAAGATTAAAGATGGCAAAGAAAAAGAAGTTAAAAGGTAGTTCGGTTGATGCAGAGACAAAGAGACATACAGAAACTTAAAAGTAGATCCTAAAGGAGAGGGCGTAAGAATAAAAGGTAGTTCAATGCCGAACGGAGAGAACAGATACCTCAATGTTTTAACAAGTGAAGCTAAAGTACAAGTTTCTTGTTTATATTCATATTACATTCTGATCAGATTGGGATGTTCGTTATCTTTACCGTAATTATGCTGGAATTTTTCAGTCAGTTTGGTTGTTTGGAACTCAGTAAAGCATATTCGGCTCTCTCTCTCTCTCTCTCTCTCTCTCTCTCTCTCTCTCTCTCTCTCTCTCTCTATCTATCTATCTATCTCTTCGAGTAAGTTACCAAGTTTGAATATGACTTTCCTTCAGTTGAGTCACCAAGAGTTAAAGACGACACTGGTTGATTCACAAGGCTTAAAAACGACTTTCCTTCCGTTGAATCACCAAGGTTGAAAACCTTTCCTTCCTTTGGTGAAGGCATCTGGGACAAAAAAGTACGTGGCATAACGCAATGTTCGCATTTGCTGAGCATCATTTTAGCCGCCAGTTCCAATATATTTTCTGCAGTTGTTATGTCTGCTTTACTCTATATTGCGAAAGGCTTGGAGAATTGTGCGTGTGTTTGAAGAGAAACTTATGCTTTCTCAAGAAAAGGTCTCAGGGAGTGTGCTGTCACGAATAAACGAAATTATAACCCTCTCCATCATCCTCCCACTTCCAAGTTACTTCTTTCCACTTCTAATAGTATACCCCCCAGATCCCTCCCCCATTTCTTTTTTCTTTTAACAATTACTGTGGATGGTATATGTCTACACCACATGCTGAATCTCCTCACCTTTCTCTCAGTGTTAGCTTCCTCACCAGTAGTGTACTCATGTCACAGACATTTCAGTTTACACACTACTGTGTTTACTCTGACATACGCTCCCCACGACCCTAGCAAGATGATCTGTTATGTCCACACTTTTGTCGTCCCTTCATACATTTTTTCATGCTTGCCGTTTTCACGAAGTAAATAACGCAAGGAGCACACGAAGAACGGCCTCATTGACTGTGAACTACTAAAACCCATATATAAAATGCCCTGAAAACTAGAGCCTCATTCAAGGTGACTTTCCGTTCGCTGTGTAACGTCAAACAAGCTAATTCCACACACACACACACACAACGCCACGTGATTATTCTGCCGTTTGATGGCCGGCATATCTCACACCCTCCGTTTTCTGGTCTTGTTCTATTTTATTCTTCTAACACAAATTACCATACTAAACTTATCTGTTTTTTACATATTTTAGATATATATATTTTCACCATATTTACAGCTTGTCTTCACTTCTTTTTTTGTCTCCATATTTAAGGCATGATCTTGATGAGGTCCTTTATCTGTGACGGTAGCCTTTCTTTTACAGAAAAAAATAAGTGTAACGCGTAAAAGAGGTATAATTGAGGTCAGGTAGTTTGGTGATGGGTGTATTCAACTGGTGAGACAATGTCAGGACTCCACAACTGCACGTGGGTTAGTCTTTTGTTGAGTGTTGTGATGGCAGAACATTATCAACAGCTAAACGTTTAGGCGTCGAATACACCACTTGTGTGTGGGTGTGAGCTGCAGGACGGCACAGTGTGAAGTTGGTGTTTGTTTAAATTGCAAGAGGATATGTGTGTTCGGTAAACGGATCCTTTGAGTACTTATGGAGCTAGGAAACTGCCTGCACATTATCTATATGATGGTCAACATCAGTGGATAAACTAAGGTGAGTACGGCCTCCCTTGACATTATCTGTATGGTGGTCTATACCAAGGGACAAATTAGGAACGTCATTCTTGAAATTTGTGGTTTGCTTGAAATACCTGTAGATTAAGATCGTTGTCCGAACGTCGGATTTACGTAGTACATTGTAGCGATTTACGTAGTTTATTACATTAAACAGCTTCATACCATAAGTTATGTAGTAGCTAATGTATGGTATTAGGTTATGCAGTGGTTTACAAAAAGTTTCTGTGTATGCTCAAGAGCAATGGTTTCGACGTGTCGAAGGTGACTATTGTTATAAGTTTCTTTGAATAAGTTGGTATGGTGATGTCAAAGGGAGTTACCTGCTAGGGAGGTAGAACATGCTGCTATTATTCATTTTATACAACTCGTGTACTCCAAACATTATCATGTGAGTGGTTGTTATTTGGATCTATTTACTTGAGTTGTAGGATATATGCTTTAGCAGCTTTGTAGAGATGTGTGAATCGCTAAGAAGTTTCATTATAACATAAGATTGATTTCAAGTATTTGGTCCTCATTGCTGGGTGTATGTGGTTCTTCCTGCATGTTGAGTAATTTTGTGGTCTTGGAGCAACTAGACATAATTCTTAAGGCTCATTTTACAGTTTGTTGAGGCTGTTAATAATGTTTCTGTTATGTAGGAACAAATCTGAGTTTGGTAATCTATTAAAAGACCCTATATGAAGCTAAGTATATTATTTTTGCATTTCTGTTTATTGCATAATCAGATTTGTACCCTGCAGTTTTGTTGAAGCAGAGCATATGAAGTGATCAGGGAATACCTTGGGAAGTTTCATAATGCTTGATTGTCGATAGGGAGCTCTGGTTTCAGCGCATTATACTTGACAGTTATACAGTGGATGTGAGCAAATGAGGCAATATTTAACTTGCTCCTGATGCCACCTCATTGAGAAATGGCAAATGAGTATAAAATAATGTATGTACATAATGTAGAAGGGTGAAATGCATACACGAGAGAATGAGTCTGAATGGTTTGGTATACAGGGGTTGATGTAATGATCTGAACCAGGATATGTGAAGTGGCTGGCGAAAACCATGGAAAAGTCTGTAGGACCTGGTTATGAATATGGGGCTGTGGTTCTGGTGCATTGTACACGATAGCTTGAGAATGGATGCCAGCAAATTTGGCCTTTCTTGTATTCTTTTCACTACCTTGTTAACACAGGAAAAAGCAGTCAGATGTAAATAGATATACATTTACATCCTACCCCAAGTCCCTTCTGTTTTTGTCGGGCTCCTACAGCACTCACGAAGCCAGCCACAGGTTGTAAAGTGTAGTCACGTGTGCACATCTGAGTGATTGTTCTGTATGCTGTATATTGCGTGGTTTGCAGTTTTTTTATATTTGCCTTTGAGAGGGTGAATGACAAGGCAGGCAAGGGTTACAGGCTCCAACTGCAAGCAAGAAGTCTTCTTCAGTAAGACTGTATCATCATCTGTTGAAAAAAAGTATTGTTGAGGACTATTCCATCCACAAACAGCTCTGCTTAGCTTACTCCCTTTTGGAGTGCATCTCCAGAGCCAAAAGAATCCCATAAGTGGTTCTAAGGTTGAATAATAATACATTTATATACATATATATATTATTATTTTTTTTTTTTTTTTGAGGAAACCGGGTCGGAAAAGCGAGCCTTTAAGGGGAAAATCCTCACTTGGCTGCTTCTCCTCTCTTCTAAAACGTTTATACATATATATATAGGTGGCAAAGGTTTTCGGTCCCCTACCACTGCCCCTAAGTCACCTTCTTTGACATGTAGGAGTTTGTGGGCAGTATACCTTTTCCCATATCCTAGGGGATAATATATCCAGATTTCACCCATCGTACGGTCCAGCAGCCAACAACACATTTCTTCTTGTGAAGTGTGTTGCAAGCACAGGTGTATATTTTGTAGGAAATGAGCCAAGTAGTAAAGATTCATTGCGTTTGACATCTGGGTTGTTAGAAACATTTATGTCATCTTCATGATTATCCTCAAGAACACGACTGAAATCCCAGAGCTTCACACAATTATCCATCCCTCCTGTTTAAAGTAAGAAAATAAAAATCTTTAGTCATACCACTTCCAAATCAGTAATCTATTTCACCATAGCACTTGTATGATATCACTGTGTTCATTAACTTTACCCCCTCACAGTCAGAGCTACAGAAGAGTAAATCTGTATAAATTTATGTTTTGTTTGTTTGGCATCTCAAAAATGTAACATATACTGAGCCAGAATCAATTACAAGAATTACAAATTAACTCACCAGAAGCAAGAACATTACAGTCTCTTGAAAATGCAATGGTATAGATTGTTGAAGTGTGTGAAACCATTTCTGCAATAAGATGCCCTTGCGCCAAGTCCCATACTAAAACACGTTTATCACCACCAGCAGATGCTAAGAAGCGTCCACAGGGAGAAAATGCCAAGGCATCGATTACATCCTGAGGAAAAATACTTTTTGTGAATTTTTCTTTTAATAGCATCTTAAAAATATGTGTTAAGAGGTACAGATAAAAGTATGGCTTTTTTTTTTTTTTGCATAAATTAATGACAGGTTTTATAAATGATACGAAGGTCTGCAAGAGGGCTAGGTAGGGATTACATATATTTTTTTTTATACATATTTGCCATTTCCCATATTAGCAAGGTAGCATTAAGAACAGAGGACTTATCCTTAGAGGGAACATCCTCACTTGGCCCCCTTCTCTGTTCCTGTTTTTGGAAAAGTAAAAGATCTGATTGCATTTCCCACTTGAGCGAGGTAGCGCCAGGAAACAGATGAAGAATGGCCTATCTACTGTTTCCTGTTGGGCAGGGGAGTGGGGCCTGGATGTGGAAAGGGAGCTGTGGTTTCAGGGCATTATTGCATGACAGCTAGAGACTGAGTGTGAACGAATGGGGCCTTTGTTGTCTTTTCCTAGCGCTACCTCGCACACATATGTATAGTATAGTTAAAAGAATAGAAAAAATTAATATTACATAAAAGTGTTAAAGAAACAAAAAGTAATACCTTTAATACATTTTATGCTAAAGTTAAAGGTATGTCCACTACTTTTATGATTAGGCAATCTCGTCACTCAAAATATATCAGATCATGACTCATAAGAACTGGATTTTATGCAATTTTCATTCTTTCCTAATAAAACAATGAGGAAATAATGATTCTAGACCTTTCCATTTTAAAGAGATTATACAGTAATGATTCAAAATGATCATAGTGTATGACACTTCATCTGGCATCTTCCCATAGTTTCTAAGTGGGTATTAGCCACATAAGGGACAACCATTATGGTATTTCTTTCCTTGAACAGTGAAGCTTTTATTTTATTTTTATTCTTATGTTTTTTGTAATTCCTGCTTCCTATGATCTTTCCACCTTTAGGAGTCAGATCAATTCGCACCCTTGGAGCTCTGATTAGTTTCGTTTTATTCTCGTGAAATATTTTCTTTTCACTTGATATGGCCATGGACTTCCGTGGTGTAGCAGTTAGCATTGCTAACTGTGACGCATTCACAGGCAGCCCAGGGTTGAGCACATAGGTCCGAATCCTGGTTGTGGCAGTCAGTCCACAGTCAACCCTGTTCATCCACCCCTAGGGTTTTGTTGATGAAATGGGTACCTGGCTCAAGCTAGGGTACACATATATAAATACACCCCTTCCTGCATACTTCTGAGTTCCACTCTGACCGACCAGTCGTATCTCAAAATGGACATAACTCAGATGCATTTCAGCTTCGCATGTGGAATTTGTATATCTGTACAACATTCTTTTTTTTTTATTATTATACTTTGTCGCTGTCTCCCGCGTTTGCGAGGTAGCGCAAGGAAACAGACGAAAGAAATGGCCCAACCCTCCCCCATACACATGTATATACATACGTCCACACACGCAAATATACATACCTACACAGCTTTCCATGGTTTACCCCAGACGCTTCACATGCCCTGATTCAATCCACTGACAGCACGTCAACCCCGGTATACCACATCGCTCCAATTCACTCTATTCCTTGCCCTCCTTTCACCCTCCTGCATGCTCAGGCCCCGATCACACAAAATCTTTTTCACTCCATCTTTCCACCTCCAATTTGGTCTCCCTCTTCTCCTTGTTCCCTCCACCTCCGACACATATATCCTCTTGGTCAATCTTTCCTCACTCATCCTCTCCATGTGCCCAAACCACTTCAAAACACCCTCTTCTGCTCTCTCAACCACGCTCTTTTTATTTCCACACATCTCTCTTACCCTTACGTTACTCACTCGATCAAACCACCTCACACCACACATTGTCCTCAAACATCTCATTTCCAGCACATCCATCCTCCTGCGCACAACTCTATCCATAGCCCACGCCTCGCAACCATACAACATTGTTGGAACCACTATTCCTTCAAACATACCCATTTTTGCTTTCCAAGATAATGTTCTCGACTTCCACACATTCTTCAAGGCCCCCAGGATTTTCGCCCCCTCCCCCACCCTATCATCCACTTCCGCTTCCATGGTTCCATCCGCTGACAGATCCACTCCCAGATATCTAAAACACTTCACTTCCTCCAGTTTTTCTCCATTCAAACTCACCTCCCAATTGACTTGACCCTCAACCCTACTGTACCTAATAACCTTGCTCTTATTCACATTTACTCTTAACTTTCTTCTTCCACACACTTTTCCAAACTCAGTCACCAGCTTCTGCAGTTTCTCACATGAATCAGCCACCAGCGCTGTATCATCAGCGAACAACAACTGACTCACTTCCCAAGCTCTCTCATCCCCAACAGACTTCATACTTGCCCCTCTTTCCAAAACTCTTGCATTTACCTCCCTAACAACCCCATCCATAAACAAATTAAACAACCATGGAGACATCACACACCCCTGCCGCAAACCTACTTTTTTATACTACTCAATTTCTATCATGATTATCTCATTTTTAATTAACCGGCTTTATTATGTGATTCTGTACTTTCTTTTTACATTCTATTTAAGATTCTTTAGTTCATATTTCTTCAATTTTATTTTTCAATTTTTCGTTTTTTTCTGGTCATATGTATGGATGAGGATTAGGTGCATAGCATTAAAGGGATGGCCTTGATTAGGGCCTCAGCTGATGCGAGAAACAGCAATTATGTATAATGAATAATAATAATAATACAAATAAAATGGAACATAAAAAGATTGGGTATGTTATTACTTGTGCCATATCAAAATAAGGAATGTTTCAAATTTCTTAAATGTTTACTGGGTCATAAGCCTACTGCAATGATAAGTTAACAATAATCAGTTGTTCAGTCATCTGCAGTGATTTGGTCACTAGCCATGATTAATGAAAAAAGTTTTAGGTAATTTTAATAAGGTAGGTTAGCACTCATACATTAACTTGATTGTTAGGCTTGGAAACTACAAAGGTGGATTAGTTTAATGATAGTACTTTCGACAAAACTTGCACGTACCTTATGACCTGTTAGAACTCTTACACAATTTCCATTAAGTGCATCCCAAATTCGAATACTGCGATCACTCGATCCTGTCGCTACATAGTTGCTATTTGGATGGAACTGTACAACCTGTGGAGAGAAACAGTAAATTTCTTTTTATTTAAACTTGGACAAATAGGGAAAAAAATCTGCTATCTGGAGATGGTCAATGACTAGTATCTGCTATTAATATACTGACTCTGAAAATATCTTAAAAACAAATTATTATCAAGTTGCTGCGGGGTTAGAATGAGAGAATCGAGTCTTTTAGATATTATATTTCTAACTTCTGTAATAATCATAATTCTAAATAAAAAAGATGAAGTTTCAAAAAATTATTCAGACTGCTTAAACTTTTAGGGAACACACTAGTCTAGGATTAAATTGTCTTACTTTTTAGAAAAATCAGTGCTATATAATATCAGAAAAGGTTTATGTAATTCGTACCTTAATACATCAAATTTACTACATGCTTTTCTGCTTCGAGACTACCTTCCTTATATGACCAATTCTACACTCTTTCCCTATTAGAATACATTAACTTACATCAACATCAGAGAAATGTCCAGCAAATATTCTAAGTGGCTGATGGTGATCTGTTGCCCACAATCTACCAGTTCGATCATGACCACCAGAAGCAAAGTAGTAACCATAAGGTGCAAAACAAACGTCCCATACAGCAAATACGTGTCCTTTGTAAACAACTAAGCACGTCCATGTCTGTAGACTCCATAAACGAACTAAAATGGTCAGATTTGAAACCAAAAATTAGTAAATATAATAATTATAATTTTCTTTTACTGCCTAAATTTCTATCCCACCTTACAAAATACCATTAGGAACAAACAATCATTAGCCTTACTTGCACACATTCTGTATACAGCTTTAGCTGTAGGAGGTAGGCAAATGAGAAAGGGTAGTGAGTGGTGGGATGATGAAATAAAGGTGTTAATGAATGAATGGGTGGTAATTATATGGAAGGAATGCAGAGGGCTCAAAAGAGGGTAAATGAGAATTGGGGTGAGTGATCATCCCTAAACTTCAGGGAGAATAAGATGTTTTGGAAGGGAGTTAATAATATGAAAAACAAGAGAACAGTTAATGGGGAAGTGGTAACAGATAGTGAGGAGAAGATGGAGTGAATATTTTGAAGGATTGTTGAATGTGTTTGATGATGGGGTGGCATACATAGGATGTTTGGGTTGGGGAGGTACACAAAGTGAAACGGTCATAGAAATTGGTTTGTTGAAGAGGGAAGAGGTGGAAAAAGCCTTGCATAAGATAGAATGTGGCAAGGGGGCTGGAGTGGCTGGTACCGCAATTGAATTTCTAAAGAAAGTAAGTGACTGCGTTGATGACTGGTTAGTTAGGATTTTCAAAGTATGTATGGATTATGGTGAAGTGCCTGAGGATTGGCTGAATGCAAGTAGAGTGTCATTGTATAAAAAATGAGGGACAGAGATGAGTGTTCAAAATAAAGAGGTATAAATCTGTTGAGTGTACCAAGCTGTATAGGAAAGTAGTGATTGAGAGGGTGAAAGCATACACAACAACTGATTGGGGAGGAACAATATTGTTTCAGGAATGATTGCTTTAAAGAATATTTGTCAGAAACAGAGAAACATTGGGATTTGTAGGGGTGTTTATAGATTTGGATAAAGCATATGATAGGGTGGATAAAGCATATTGGGTTGATAATGATGCCTTGTAGAAGGTCTTATGAATATATGCTGTAGAAGGAATGCTACTAGAAGCAGAGAAGTTTATATTAAGAGTGCATGGCATGTGTTAGAGTAGGTAGAGAAGATCAGTGATTTCAGGTGAAGTTGGGTATGTGGGTGTTTAATTTGTTTATGGATGAGGTGGTGAGATATATGCAAAAGCCTCTGATAGTGGTGAGTATGCAGTCTGGAGGGGGTGAAGGAGCTTGAAAAAGGAGTTGGTTGTTGTTTGCTGATGGCAGCACTAGTAGCAGACTAGAGTGAAAAACTGAAGAAGCTGGTATTTGAGTAGGGCAGTGTATATGAAAGGATGATGGTAAGAGTAAATGTGATCAAAAACAAGGCTATTAGGTTTACCAGGGTGGATGGCCAGTTTAGTTGATTTAAGTATAAATGAAGAAAATTAGGAGGAAGGGAGGAGTTTAGATTCATGGGAGTGCATGTCATGAATGGAATAGTGTAAGTAAGTCATAGAGCAGGTGAGGGAGGTGAAGATTCTGGGAACATTAAGGAATGTGTGGAAAGAGAGGACATTACTTGGGAGGGCAAGAATGTATGCTTGAAGGTATAGTAATCCCAATGTTGCTGTGTGGATGTGAAGCATAGGCTATACATGAGAATGAGAAGGGTGAATGTTTTGGAAATTAAATGTATGTGGACAATATATGGTGTGAGGTGGTTTGATTGAATAAGTAATGAAAGGGTAAGAAGGTGGTGTGGTAGAAAAGCGTAGTCGAGAAAGGTATGGTAGAAGCATATAGATGGGGAGCTGAAGATGGCGTGGGCATATGGAAAGAATAAGTGATAAGAAGTTGACGAAGAGGACATAAGTAACAGAAGTGGAGGGGAAAAAGGAGAAGGAGGAGACCAAACTGGAGATGGAAGGATGGAATGAAAAACTTCAAGGATGGTTGGGGCTTGAACATGCAGGAGGGTGAATGGCATGTACAGGGTGGATTGAATTTGACTGATGTGGTATACAAGGGTCTCCATTCTGTCAATAGACTGAACAAGGGGCATATGAAGTAGCCTAGGGAAACCACAAAAAGGTCTGTGGGGTCTGGTTGTGGATAGGGGGCTGAGGTTTTATTGTATTACATATGACAGTTAGAGAATGAATTTGAGTGAAAAGAGCTTTTTCTTCATCTGTTGCTGGCATGATCCCACTTGCAAAGGTAATGGCAAACAAGTATAAAGAACAAATGTAGGTTCAGCATATAGAATGAGGTGGGCAGGAAAAATTTGTGCATTATCAAATCGTGTTATATCATAACACCTGTTTCCATATAAGGGAATGGAGACTGTGAGCCAAAAAAAAAAAATGAAATACTCAAAACATGTGAGTAATGGAAATAATGTATCAAATAATACTCAAAATGCCATCAAAGCAATGAAAATAATAATACATACATACATACAGGTATCTACCTGTTTGTCATCCATATTTCTTCAGGACTCTTGGGATAGTCAAGGTATGATTTATTCCTATATTATTTCTAAATGTGTAAATAATTATTAATTCGTGCATTAGGTGAGAACCTAACGAAGAGACCTACATAGAAAAAATATGTATAGAATAAACTTAAAGTAATATTAACAGAATGTGCCCTGGGTATTTCAAAGATGAAACCTATTATATTTCTACAAACTGCTGAGGTGCCTTTCAAACAATCTTTGCTGACATCCATCAGTTTCAATTATTTCTGCAAATTGCTGATGCACGTTTCAAGCAATCTTTGCTGACATCCATCAATTTCAGTTGGGTGATAGTGCCCTTTCTGAGAAGTTCTCTCACAAAAGAATCTGCAACTGTGTCAGTCTTCACATGACCATCAGAAACCCAGATTTCTTTATCTGTAACAACAGTTTTTCTTACTCCAGCTGACAACATTTCCAGATATTCCTTTTGATGAAAAGTTTGAGTAAACAACAGATCAAATTTGTAAGATCTTTAATGAGGAAAGGCTTCATAGGTATATTGGTTTGATTTTTCCTTAGAAAAGGCATTAAGTTTCTAGACAAATTAATAAAGAAATGGAATATGGCTCGGATCCATGGGCCCTACTAGGCGGGAGAAACTGTGTCATATGATGGATGGAGGTTTTAAAGATTCTTTATACTGACTGTCTGTACATACTGTCAATATAAATCCATGTCTTGATAGCTCTCTCTATAAAAGATATGTTTTCTATCCACCAATGACCACAAAATGAAAGTGGATAGCTCTTTCTATAACATATGTTTTCTATCCACCAATGTCCACAAAATGAAAGTGGGAAGTATGAGGATTGTTGAGCAAGGTGTAATCTTCTCCCCTTGCTATTACATTATGGAAAGGTAGTGCAAGGCTCACAATAGCTTTTCCAAT
Organism: Panulirus ornatus; assembly: GCF_036320965.1. Classification (NCBI taxonomy): domain Eukaryota; kingdom Metazoa; phylum Arthropoda; class Malacostraca; order Decapoda; family Palinuridae; genus Panulirus; species Panulirus ornatus. The sequence goes on from NC_092279.1 coordinate 21,294,372, forward strand.
TCCAAAATGGTAAAGCCACCCTTTAATGCATGATGTAGCATATGCAATCCATTACTGCTGAACATCACTAGCTGCAAATCTCTAAACTGATATAAACTTCCAATTTACATTTGGACCATCAATGGAAAAAGGCATGTTTTACAAGTTCAGTAAAGCTACAGAATCATGTTCTATTTCAAAAGAAATACAAGTGACTCCAAACTAAATAATTTGATATAAACCTACATGGTATATAACACTGACAAGGTGTAGTAAGTGACTATGGTGATTTGTTGACACAAACATATATAACTAAGTGTACAAGTTGAACAGAACTACAGGGATCTCTTAAATTACACTTATTTGATTTGCACTATTTTCAGAATAACATGCATGGTCCATTTACACCTTTTTTAACTAATGTAATCTTATGTTTGGAATAACATGATCAATGGGCTGGCAGCACGTTGGCTTGGTGTTGTTAGCAACATGAGAGAAGAGCATGTATGAGTGGCATGGATACAGTCTATAGTCATGGATAGATTCAGTATTTTGTGTGGCAGAATACTGTATATTGCATAACGTTTTAGCACTTGTATCATGACATTAGTGTCTTTTAATCTCCTGGTACCAGTACCTTTTAGCAAAATGGTAAGAGCAACAGACAGTAGTAGGTAGGAACATTTAGGTAGAAGCATTATGTAGGAATAGTTGGCAAGAATACAGGGCAAGAACATTAGGTAGAAGTAGTCAGTAGGAACATTAGGCAGAAACCTCTACAAACACTTGGCTAGACTTGCCCTTGCCCTTTGCCAGTGACCTATTAAGGGTGAGGCACTAAACGCTAGGAAGTGGCAATGATGTTCACTGGTTATAGAGACTCTTTAGCACCCCCTTGGAGAGTTCCAGAAGGGAACACGCTACAGAGATAGTATATACTGTTGTATTTCCCAAATTTCCATTACTTTCATTATTTGATTTATGTGTTTTTGAATTAAGCAACCATTTTCTAGAACTTAACTAACATAAATTGAGAGGTTCCTGTACTTGCGAACAAAACTGCTTCAAAATTTAAATCAAGAAAATAGAAAAGGTGACTTGAGGACAAACTTGAGACCTTTTTTATGACCTGAAACAGCTATTTTCATGATAAATATGGCTTAAAAAATATGAAAATCAATATACCATTTTTCAAGAATCTACAGGAACAGTGCTGCACACTAATTTTTATCCAATTACAAGAGGACCTTTAATTGGTCTCCCTTGCTACTTTAATCAATACCAAAAGTATTAAACTTCACTTCTTAATACTTATAATCATCCAAAACTTCATTTTCTTTACCATCAAAACTGTTAAATCATTATGACATCCCGTATCTTTCAAAACTAAAATCTTACTTTTACTAATATATTTTTAAAATGTCCTTCCTACTTGCATCATCAAACTGATATATGATTCTCTTCAACTTCTCCCATAATTCAAATCTTTTTTCAAAAGATTCACCTGACAGTGTTAAAAGGTCACTGGAATACTAACTTGTGCCATCCTCTCCACAAGTGAGAAGCAAGTTACGGTCAGGACTGAAGCAGCAGGCATAGACTGGTCCAGAATGGCCAAGGAGAGTACGAACTGGTTCTGCTGTCCTGTCATCCATCATACGCACTAGAACATCATCTGTAGAGATACATTCTATGAGATCTTGTCATCCACCATATGCATAAGAACACTCTCTGCAAAGATACATTCCCAGAGATCATACTGTTTCATAATAGAAACAAAAAATTTAATTCTTACACTTGAAAGACTTCTTTCTGAATCTGAACAACTGATAATCTACAGAAAACCTGTCCATGTTAAAAAAAAAGCTTCACAGATCCTAATGAAGTGAAATTTATCACATAAAAGAGTAAGAATTTCCTCTAATGACTGAGTATTGGACATTCACTAATCACTAGAACAGACTGAGATCCACAAATTCAAAATCACATCCACTGATTTGCTAGAAGTAACTGTACCCCTTTGTGATGGCATGCTCTACTGCAAGTAAAGTCAATTGGAAAAAAGGAAAACAGTTTCATCTAGAAATTTCAAGCTCACTTTTTCCATCTTTATCCTGATCTTGATTACAGCAAAGCCTAAAAGTTGCATGGGCCCTATAAAGTGGTCCAAAGACTGTATACAGGTACACCACTGGCTTCCCAGCACTATTGGTTCCAAAGTCTTACCGGATTAATCATTTTGCCTGACCAACCGTAATCACGTAATAATAATTCATCAACACACCTCTAACCCATTAATTATACATCTCCCGTGTGTTTAAAGTATACCATGGACTGCTAGAAATTTAAACAAATATTAAATGTTTGAGCACCCTAAGATGGTAAGTCTCCTTAGATTGTTTGAATCCATTGGTGTATCTAGGGCATGGCAGGCAGGACAAGTGCCCTGGGCGCCACTTGAAGGGGGACACCAATGGCGTAATGGCATCCTGGATCCAGACAATGATTCAGATCTTAAAGGTTTAGATTTCTTGACCATGAAAACATATCTTTGGCATTTGGAATCACATTGATATCATTATTAGTTCAATAGTTATTCACAAAAATTTATATTTCTGTAATGGCGTCCTGGATCCAGACAATGATTTGGATCACTCCCAAAATCTAATCAATTGGTCCTTGTGTCATTTCTGACGTTCCCTGAAAATTTCATCAAACTTTTTTCATAACTTTTGTTGAAAGTTGCTCACAGACAAACAACTGCTAGTAAAAACATAATCTCCTTGGCAGAGGTAATAAAGATAAAAAATAGTGGTGTCGTATGTTTGGACTGGGGCACAATTTCAGTGCTTGCCATAGGCGCTATATCCCCTGAATATGCCCTTGTTTGAATCCTGTGGGTCTCTTCGTCTTCTGTTGTTAGGCTGAGCAGAGGAAGGTGGATGTGTTGGAAATGACTTATTTGAGGACGAGGAAGGTAGATGTGTTGGACATGACATATTTGTGGACAATAGTGGTGTGAGGGGGGTTTGATCAAACAAGTAATGAAAGAGTAAGAGAGACGTGTGATACAATAAAGACTATGGTTGAAAGATCTGAAGAGGATGTGCTGAAGTGGGTTGGACATAAAAAGATAATGATGTTACTCTAAAATTGTCAATATTTTCAGGGAAACAGGAGCATGGCAATAAAAATTAGTAACACTGTTTTCACATCTCACTTCTTGATATGAGCAACATGAATGGAAACGTCAAAACTAATTTCAGGGGACTAATACATCAATGGGCAAATAAAGAGATCACTGTCTGTTTTCAGTGGAGTCATACCAGATTCTTTATCAATGTCATTCAACTGCTCTGCAGACTTCATGCATCGTAGTTTGCTGGGTGTGATGCTCTGTACTCGGATTTGTGAGTCTGCTGTACCATAGGCAAGAAGACTGGAGTCATCAGATATGTCTACCGCTGTAACACTGAAACAAAATCTCTGGTTACTGAGAACCTTACATATTCATGTAGCTTTATGGTCATTTATGACAGTAAAAAGACAGGAAATCATTCAGCTGTATATTATGGAAGGTGCATTAAACTGTAAAACCTGGTCACATTAATGATGTGGGGTAAATATGAACTACAGTATTACATTTTCCAACTGACTGTAAGGGCAAACCTTTGGGACAGAACTGAGATCAATCTTAAGCATTCTATTGGTGGAAACAATTTGTCAGTGTTGAGCTCTAACATGAAAAGACGAGAGATGAATGCATTTCTCATAGTGTATCATTTTCTTAACAGAATTCATGAAAATCAATATACACTCAATTCTCCATAATACACTTTAATTTCTTGATTTTCATACTTATACCACACTTGTTAATAATTTCCTACATTAGTGAGGTATCACCAGCAACAGGCAAATAAGCCTACTTCACTCATTCATTCTCTAGCTGTCATACGCAGTGCATTGAAATCACAGCCACCTATCCACATCCAGGCCCCACAGACCTTTCCGAGAATTTCCCCAGATGCTTCATATGCTTTGGTTCAGTCCATTGACAGCACATCACCCCATGTATACCACATCAATGTATACCTTATTTGCTCTATCACATGCAAGCCTTTCACCCTCGTGCATGCTTAGGCCCCAACCACTCAAAGTACTTTTCACTCCACCATTCCATCTCCAGTCTGGTCTCCCCTTTCTTATATTCCTTCCACTTTGATACATATACCTTATTTGTCAGCCCCTTCATTGTCTAATAATTTCATCATACCCCTCTTCAGCTCTCTCTCAATCTTAAGGTAGGGCTACTTGTATTAGAACATTCTCAAGGAAGTCCTAAATGTGTGTGTCACAATGGTTGTTCAGTTTGTTTATGGATGGGGTGCAGAGGAAGTAACTGCAAGAGTCTTGAAGAGAGGGGCGAGTATGAAGTCTGAAGGGGATGACAGGGCATGGAAAATGCATCAGTTGTTTGCCAAAGATACAGCACTAGTAGCAGACTTGAGCAAAAAAAACTGCACAAGTTGGTGACTGAGTTTGGAAGAGTGTGTGAAATGAGGAAGCTGAGAGTAAATGTGAATAGAAAGCAAAGTTACTAGGTTTAGCAGGGTACCAGTTTGAAGTCTGAGTGAAGAAAACTTGGAGGAAGTGAAGTGTTTTATATAACTGGGAGTGGAAATAGCAACAAATGGAACCATTTATGTGGAAAAGAATCATACTATGGGTGAGGGAGTGAAGTTCTGTTTGAAGGTGTAGTAGTCCAGATAAAATTTTATGGAAGGAAGGCATGGGCTACAGATAAGGCTGTTTAGTAGAGGGTGAATGTATTGAAACTGAAATGTTTGATGACACTTTGTGGTGTGAGGTGGTTTGATTAAGTAATGAAAGGGTAGGAGAGAGGTGTGGTAATAAAAAGTCTGGCTGAAAGAGCTGAAAAGGGTGTGCTGAAAAGGTTTGGACATTGAGAGAATGAGCAAGGAAAGGTTGAGAAAGAGGAGAATAATTCTAATTCTCTCGTAGGTAAATATGAAAATTACTTACTTTCCAGAAGCATTTAGAAAGGTGTAAAAGCATATTGATGGAAGGGTGTCCTTGGTTAACGTCACTCTCTTCAGGGCATCTCTGAATGCTTTTGCCTTTTCCATTTTATCAATATCACGCCTGAAAAATTCCTGAAACATTAGAATATGTACCTGGGCTAAAATAAAATATTATTTTGACAAATGTTTCCAGAAACTTTCATTCTATTGATGAGTATTCATTATAACCTAAATTCTTTCCATGTAAAAACATCTCTGCAATCCCAGTCAACAGTGAATATAAAATAAACATTTAACACTACAGTTTAATCAAATATCTTCCTTTCACATTTTACCTACTGGCCTCACTCTGAATTTTTTAATCAAATCGGTTAACAAACCAGTATCAACTCTCACATTCCATAGGGTTTTCAACAAGCACATTCAGGTTTTCAGCAAAAGCACCTGTAGGAAATGCCTTTATATTTTAATTCATTCTAAAGAACTGAACTTGCCCTCCCCACAATCGACTTTATCAATGGCCATAATGCAGTTTTTCATGTCAAGTGCCATAAAACCCCACATCCACTGTAAAATCTGCACATCTTCTATAAGTCATTACTGATCCAGACTTTTAGCATGAAATAGGGTACCACAGGTGGCTTAACAATTGATTTCAGCTATGGTCACTACAGGAACAAATGCCATGAGATCTTTTACCAGTGTTTTTGGAACCATGGCACATCAAACCTCACCAAACTAATAATGTAAATTGTCAACCTGGCCAACTTAGTCCTCATATCCTACAAGGACTCGTGTATAAACAAATATTTTGTGTGCATACCACCATGCTTGACAATACACTGCTTAAATATACTGATGGATTTTTGTGGGAAAATAGTTAGGTTGGCATGACTAGTTGTTTATAACAACCACCACCTTATTCACTCTCAGTGGTAAACTTGGCTCTACCCACTTCGACTTTTAAAGTATTCACATGGTACTGAGACAGCTTGTCCAATGCTGAGCTCATGCAGTAATCCTCTCCAACTCCAAACCAGTTCTTGCAAAACTCTCAGAAAAGAGTAACCTGCAGGAAATTGTTCCAACAATCATTCTCTCCCATGTTTATTGAAGCTTATAACAGTGACAAACACCTCCAATTTCTATGTATACCTCCACATGTTGGACATAGGTATCATTCAAATAATCTTGTTAATCATGCCTGCTTGCTCCCTGGGCCCTACATCCATCTCAGTTTAATTAGAGGTATAGTGTGTACCAACCATACCACATTTGCCTGTAAGGAAATGCTACTCAAAAATATGCACAACCAGGTACCTGTAGTATTAAGTACTTTGATAATGTCATGTTAAGGAAATATCAGTATAGAAGGCACTCAACTTAGGGTACAAGTATATGTGGCAAGTCATGAGAAATGATGATCTCGAACATGCTAAAAGATAACTGTTCTGCACCCAATAATCAGAAACTAGGAAGCTATAATAGTAAATGTAAAATAAGTGATTTTAGACCTCCAGGCCTACAGTTTTGACAACTATGTGACTAATGATAGCAATATTCTTGAAGACATTCTAACACTACATCCAAAATCTGCCATGCCTTGAGCTATATAAACATCTGATGTAATCATGCCCAGTGTAAGCACATTTTGTAACTTTAATTTTTGTTGTTCCCCTCTGGACCTTTCCTATTAGCACTCTTTTTTAAGTGTGATGCCAAACTTAAGAAGTAAATTCTAGTGTTGGCCTTCAGAGTGATGTGAACAATCTGCCAAGTATTTCCTTATTCATGAACTTAAATGCAGTTCAAATATTTGCTAGCAAACAGTTGGTCTCCTTAACTGTTCTCTTAAGGTGGTGCTCTGGTAATGGTTTAGGGACATGTCTACTCCCAGGTCTCTCTTACACTGTTTCTGGCAGGATATTGCCTGTCAGGTGAAATTCATATCAAAACCTTGATTCACTATGACCCATCCTAATTAGTTTAAGTTTGTGAATTTTACATGGTTTCTTTCCTACAAAGGCAGCATTAAAGGCAACTCTTTGATGCCTGAAACTGTGACAATGGCTGATACACACCCTCTGTCACCACTTTATCACCCCTTAGAGTTCTACACATTAAATTCAGCTTTATTCAAAGCCATATAAAACATGTTGACTCACTTTTCACACTTATGATTTACTTTCACATGTATTTCTTTCATTTCATTATGGGAAACAGAAAATCTGAGTGACAAAAACCCTCCTTCACCACTCCTCTGGGGAATCAATGACAACTTCAGTATTACACATAAATTATATATTAGCTCACTTCTTTTTATATACTCTCAATTCTTACATGTACAATTTTTATTTCCTAATAGGAAACGGAAGATCTGAAGGATGCACACCCTCCAAGACCTTCCTACACCATTTCTCCATCATTCCCCAGGGGCATCTTTGCATCAAGTTCAGCATTATACCATGGCAAGATAAGGTATGTTTGCTCACTTTTTTGTACTTATACTTTACTTTTACATGTATTTCTTTTATCCTATAATGGCAGACAGAATTATGAAGAGCTTTTTTTTTTCCAAATTATGAAAAAAATTTCTCGTCCAGTTTGTACAGTGAGGAGAGGAAGATTTAAAGTACGTACTATTGCTACATTGTTATCAATGCTGCTTTATCAACAGCAAAATATAAACAAAAATTCTGTTGATTTCACTGTAGCCAGTCCTTACAATTCTGGTAATGGAATTCTATTGCTGGGTGGAGCATTAGGATCATTCTTCTTACTCTTTTGAAGTGCATCTTTTTTGGGCTTCTTCTTCTTTGGCTTATCTCCTTCCTCCTCTCCCTCTTCTTCTTCCATTGCAAGGCTAGGTAGTTCAGGTTCCTTCAGTAGTCCATAAAAAATCTTGGATTTGTTAACTGGAAAACAAAACTACCATGAGTTGGTAGTTGTAGCTTGTATCCATTAGTAATATGTGACACACAATTAACAATTACCTGCTGATTGAATATGATAAAACAAGTGTTGTCTCCACATGTCAAGCTTATATTTTTAAAGATTCCTCATCCAAGTAGAGTAGGGGATATGAGAGGAGTTTAAAAAAATAAAGAGGCCCACCTGTTTGGAAATGGTCAGTCCCATCAAAGTCATCAGTAATTACAGCAGTCTTTAATGTATAAGATCACATAACTTCAAACAAAAAAGTAAAGGCAGTTCACCAACCTTGTTTTGGCGCCTCTCCTTCTTGTGCTCCTGCAGTTGCCAGGACCTGTGTACGAGTACGAGGTACACCTTCATAAACATCCAAATACAATCTGTCATGAATAATCCTTGGCACTGGTCCCCCACCACACTCTGTAAGGTACCGCTTCAAGTGTGAATATGTATCCCTGGACATTCTCACCGTGAACTGGCTCGATCTGCAAAATATGTGAATAGTCAATGCTTTTATCATATTTCTCTATCATTTAACAAAAAACAGGATGTGTCATCAATTACTAGTAAATAGACATAAAGAAAATATTTCATTAACTTGCACTGTAATATTTCTGAGTTCATCTAATCAACAATAAATGACAAAAGAGAAATTTAATTACATGAAAGCAGAGTATGTGAACCCTTAAACAGCAGCTGACAAATTCATGTGCTCTTACAAACTAGCAACCGACAACAGTTGATGAGCTAACTTTTCCCAGCTGATTTATGTCAGTAGCCTATAAAGTAGGTGTCCCTTTCACTGCTATGAATGTGTGAGGAAAAAAAATTCTTGCTGAGAAGAGTTTCAGGCTTCCTGAAGGTGTTTCTCTCAACAGTCTCTGTTGGTTTCAGACAACTCTGAGACTTAACTGGGAATAAGGAATGATGTTCTTCAGCAGTAGTCTTCCAACAAACAATCAAATTTACTTTTTGACAGAAACCTAGGAATTGGATTGATCTTAAAACTTTCACTGTGGTAGTTAAGCAAAGTACACTGTGTGTGGGATATTCTAACAAAGGCATCCAGCTCATTCTATCCCATGTTGATGTCTCAACCTCCTGAATATCAAACCCCAATACTCCTTGTCTTTATCCTTCCACAACTTCCTCTACCCCATGCTCCCTCTCCTTCAGACACATAGATCCTCTTAGCCTACTGTGGTTATCACACCGGGTCAGTTTTCTCATTCGGACTGCTTACTACCACATTTCTCTTACACTGTCATTTCTTTCACAATTAAACTTCCTCATACCAATAATTCTCTTGAAGCTTTTCACTTCCAACTCATTACCCCTCTACCTTTTTGAATTCAGAAGCCAAGACACACACCCATACAACACTGTCAGGACCACCATGCTATCAGATGTACCTTACCTTAACCTCTACTTCCATATGCTACCTAATGCACCCAAAACTTTAGTTCACTCTTTCTCCTTATGATTCTTTTCAACCCCAATAATTCCATCTACTACCATGCCCACTCCCACATACTTACAGCAGCCACATCTCCCAGATACATAAGGTACTCCACTCCCTTGAAGTCCTCTCCATTCAAACTTACACTCAGTCTGTTGTTTCTACCCCCAGCTCCATATGTTGCCTTCCTTTTCCTTAATTTCCACTTTTCAAACACTCTCCCAAACTCTGTCATCAGCTTCAGGAGTTCTATTTAGCCAACAGCCCATCAATGTTGATGGACAGTCATCCTCTCTTTGTGTGTCTTCATCTTTATTCATTTTTACACCTGTATTCCTTTACAGCCTTAGTGAGGTAGAATTTGGAACAGAATATTGAGTATTTGAGAAAATTCCTTATCCCTTCTTTTCCAACTTAATGGTAATACATGAGGGGAAGATTTCCAGGAGTCTGTTTTTATCCTTCTCAGTTGCCTTCTACTTCATGAATAAGATTAAAGCATAGTGTTCTTTCTACCATATCTCCAGATATTATCAAAGTGATGAATCACACTAAAATTAAATGGATTAAGGTGTAACATTTTGGGGATGGAAACAAGTGATGGAAAATTACTACAGATAATACATAAATATTCTGACTTGCCTAAAGTTATCCATGATCTGATATCCTGTCATGTGGTCCCGTGATGTCACCAATGAAAGCTTGTGTATATCTTCACGGTAGTAGTCTTCTTGCATGTTACCTAGTTTCTCTAAAAATGATTTGGCAACCTCCTCATGACCGTTGTACACTAGTTCTAAATACATATGTACAAAAACTGGGTACAGCACTAAAGAGGCTTCATGCTGTAATTGATAATCAAAGAATTAAAAAGATAAATCTTGTGGCTCAGATATTTGAAAAAATATAATGGGCAAAGTGGAAGTAACATCATAAACCATACTGAATTTTTCAGATGGGCAGTACTGGGCAATGGTTAAAGGCACTGTTACCCACATTAAGGTCACAGATAGAGAAAAAATAAAACTGTCCCTAATTTCAATCAAGATACTGAACATACCTATCTAATTCTGGGGTCTCCGTCAAGGATGCATGAGATCACAATGTGTTGTTTAATACATTTAAGGATGAGGTGGTGAGGAGATACATACAAAGGTGTACAGTTTGCTAGGGGCAGAGAATGTGAGCAAGGCATGGAAGGCAAATAAGTTGTCTGAGGACATCATGAACCTATTGGTACACGTATGTAGGTAGGAGAGATGGCCAGAGAGCATTATTGGATTATGTGTTAATTGACAGGCGCGCGAAAGAGACTCTTAGATGTTAATGTGCTGAGAGGTGCAACTGGAGGGATGTCTGATCATTATCTTGTGGAGACTAAGGAGAAGATTTGTATGGGTTTTCAGAAAAGAAGAGTGAATGTTGGGGTGAAGAGGGTGGTGAGAGTGAGCTTGGGAAGGAGACTTGTGTGAGGAAGTACCAGGAGAGACCGAGTACAGAATGGAAAAAGGTGAGAACAATGGAAGTAAGGGGAGTGGGGGAGGAATGGGATGTATTTAGGGAATCAGTGATGGATTGCGCAAAAGATGCTTGTGGCATGAGAAGAGTGGGAGGTGGGTTGATTAGAAAGGGTAGTGAGTGGTGGGATGAAGAAGTAAGATTATTAGTGAAAGAGAAGAGAGAGGCATTTGGACGATTTTTGCAGGGAAAAAATGCAATTGAGTGGGAGATGTATAAAAGAAAGAGACAGGAGGTCAAGAGAAAGGTGCAAGAGGTGAAAAAGAGGGCAAATGAGTGTTGGGGAGAGAGAGTATCATTAAATTTTAGGGAGAATAAAAAGATGTTCTGGAAGGAGGTAAATAAAGTGCGTAAGACAAGGGAGCAAATGGGAACTTCAGTGAAGGGCGCAAATGGGGAGGTGATAACAAGTAGTGGTGATGTGAGAAGGAGATGGAGTGAGTATTTTGAAGGTTTGTTGAATGTGTTTGATGATAGAGTGGCAGATATAGGGTGTTTTGGTCGAGGTGGTGCGCAAAGTGAGAGGGTTAGGGAAAATGATTTGGTAAACAGAGAAGAGGTAGTAAAAGCTTTGCGGAAGATGAAAGCCGGCAAGGCAGCAGGTTTGGATGGTATTGCAGTGGAATTTATTAAAAAAGGAGGTGACTGTATTGTTGACTGGTTGGTAAGGTTATTTAATGTATGTATGACTCATGGTGAGGTGCCTGAGGATTGGCGGAATGCATGCATAGTGCCATTGTACAAAGGCAAAGGGGATAAGAGTGAGTGCTCAAATTACAGAGGTATAAGTTGGTTGAGTATTCCTGGTAAATTATATGGGAGGGTATTGATTGAGAGGGTGAAGGCATGTACAGAGCATCAGATTGGGGAAGAGCAGTGTGGTTTCAGAAGTGGTAGAGGATGTGTGGATCAGGTGTTTGCTTTGAAGAATGTATGTGAGAAATACTTAGAAAAGCAAATGGATTTGTATGTAGCATTTATGGATCTGGAGAAGGCATATGATAGAGTTGATAGAGATGCTCTGTGGAAGGTAGTAAGAATATATGGTGTGGGAGGCAAGTTGTTAGAAGCAGTGAAAAGTTTTTATCAAGGATGTAAGGCATGTGTACGTGTAGGAAGAGAGGAAAGTGATTGGTTCTCAGTGAATGTAGGTTTGCGGTAGGGGTGTGTGATGTCTCCATGGTTGTTTAATTTGTTTATGGATGGGGTTGTTAGGGAGGTGAATGCAAGAGTTTTGGAAAGAGGGGCAAGTATGAAGTCTGTTGTGGATGAGAGAGCTTGGGAAGTGAGTCAGTTGTTGTTCGCTGATGATACAGCGCTGGTGGCTGATTCATGTGAGAAACTGCAGAAGCTGGTGACTGAGTTTGGTAAAGTGTGTGAAAGAAGAAAGTTAAGAGTAAATGTGAATAAGAGCAAGGATATTAGGTACAGTAGGGTTGAGGGTCAAGTCAATTGGGAGGTGAGTTTGAATGGAGAAAAACTGGAGGAAGTAAAGTGTTTTAGATATCTGGGAGTGGATCTGGCAGCGGATGGAACCATGGAAGCGGAAGTGAATCATAGGGTGGGGGAGGGGGCGAAAATCCTGGGAGCCTTGAAGAATGTGTGGAAGTCGAGAACATTATCTCGGAAAGCAAAAATGGGTATGTTTGAAGGAATAGTGGTTCCAACAATGTTGTATGGTTGCGAGGCATGGGCTATGGATAGAGTTGTGCGCACGAGGGTGGATGTGCTGGAAATGAGATGTTTGAGGACAATGTGTGGTGTGAGGTGGTTTGATCGAGTAAGTAATGTAAGGGTAAGAGAGATGTGTGGAAATAAAAAGAGCGTGGTTGAGAGAGCAGAAGAGGGTGTTTTGAAATGGTTTGGGCACATGGAGAGAATGAGTGAGGAAAGATTGATCAAGAGGATATATGTGTCGGAGGTGGAGGGAACGAGGAGAAGTGGGAGACCAAATTGGAGGTGGAAAGATGGAGTGAAAAAGATTTTGTGTGATCGGCGCCTGAACATGCAGGAGGGTGAAAGGAGGGCAAGGAATAGAGTGAATTGGATCGATGTGGTATACCGGGGTTGACGTGTTGTCAGTGGATTGAATCAGGGCATGTGAAGCGTCTGGGGTAAACCATGGAAAGTTGTGTGGGCCTGGATGTGGAAAGGGAGCTGTGGTTTCGGGCATTATTGCGTGGCAGCTAGAGACTGAGTGTGAACGAATGGGGCCTTTGTTGTCTTTTCCTAGTGCTACCTTGCACACATGAGGGGGGAGGGGGATGGTATTCCATGTGTGGCGAGGTGACGATAGGAGTGAATGGGGGCAGACAGTGTGAATTGTGTGCATGGGTATATATGTATGTGTCTGTGTATGCATATATATGTGCACATTGAGATGTATAGGTATGTATATTTGCATGTGTGGACATGTGTGTGTGTATACATTGTGTATGGGGGTGGGTTGGGCCATTTCTTTCGTCTGTTTCCTTGCGCTACCTCGCAAACGCAGGAGACAGCGACAAAGCAAAATAATAAATAAATAATTAGTACACTATGAACAAAAACTCCAGACCAAGACAGGATTTGGGTGAGTGTAAGAGGAGAGAGATGAGAGTAAATGTGAAGAAAAAGTCATGAGGTGGAGCAAGGGGATGACATAAGTGACTAGAACAAACCGTGTACTACTGGCAGACATTTCTAAATCTGGTGATCCAAAAACATGAATATTCTCCGTATTCCAGCTATAAGTCATCAGCTTTGAGTAATTCTCCAAATCTAGACTTAATCTGGCTACTGATGCTCACAGTCAACTAGAATTAACTGAAAACTGCATAAAAATTTCCTGTGAAAATAGATATGTACAAGTAAGTAAAAATGTATTTTATGCTTTTCATTGAACATTCCAGATGAATTACTGGTAGAACCACTTTGTTAGAGAGAGAGAGAGAGAGAGAGAGAGAGAGAGAGAGAGAGAGAGACTGAACTGTGTTGTCTTAGAGTTTGAAAACTAAACTCTTGAGGACAATACGTGTTGTGAAGAAGGCTTATTGAGTAAGAAATGATTGGGCAAGAGAGGTGTGGTAATGAGAATATGGTTGAGAGAGGTGAAAAGGGCATACTAAATGTACTGGACGTATGGAGAAGATATGAGAGGAGAAGCTGACAAAGGGTACATGAGTATGAAGTGGAGAGGACAAGGGGAAAGGGGAGACTGAACTAGAGATGCAAAGATGGAATGGATAAGGTTTGAGCACTCAGGGCCAAAACATGCAGGAAGGTGTAAGCTTTGCACAGGATACAGTAAACTGCAGCAATGTAGTATATAGGGGATGACATGCTCTCAGTGCTCTGAACCAGGGCACATGAAGCAGTCAGGGGAAACCACAGAAAGCTCTGTTGTATCTGGTTGTGGATAGGGAGCTGTTGTTTCAGTGCATTTTACATGACTGCTAGAGAGTACATGTGAGTAAATGAGGCCATTTCCTTTGTTCCTGGTACTGCCTGGCTAATGTGGGAAACAACATTCAGTATGAAAAGAAAACATATATTCTAACTACAATAAACCCACTGAGCAATATTTCAGAAATCTAGAAATTTCATATACTCACATATATTGCATGGTTTTAATACATATGGCTGAGTGATAATCAATAAACACCTTGTAAGCATCCAAACTTTTCTCAATAAATGCCTGGAGACTTTTGTATGCATCTTCATACTCTGCTGGGTCACCTTCACTCTTGTAGGCTGAAAGGACACTTGAAACCTCAGCATCACCACCAAGGCCTTGTTTTGCTTCTTCCACCTTCTCATAAAAATTTGACTCTTGCCTTAAAAGTTCTTCAGTTCTCTGTAACGTCATGTGATTTAGAAAGATGAACTACCACTAGTAAATGCACTTTTCTGGTGCACTACAATAAAGTTAATTTGGTTCTGTTACTTTCATTCTTTGAAATAAAATAACAATGAAAGAATACTAAAAGGTCTTGACCCATGTAAGGCTCATGGGCCCGATGAAATTTCACCATAGATGTTAAAGATGTGTTCAGATACACTAGACAAACTTCTCTAAATAATATTCAAGATGATGATGGAGAGGGGCAGAGTCTCTAGGGTGTAGAGAAAAGGGCAAACATCAAGAAGAGGCACTGAACCTCACTAGTTCTGGAGAATCTATTGCCTTAACCATTCCCTTAAGGGAGTTCCACAGGAGAATAGGCATCAGAGATTTAGGCAGAAAAATTTCATGCAATCCAGATTAAATGTGTAACCTGTGTTAGTCCATTCCCACTTAAATCCTTTGAGTATTTTAAAACATTCTATTATCTTGCCTCAGAGCCACTTTTAGCTTAGAGAGAGCTAATTCATTTCCTGAAGTCTGTCATCAAATGGAGGATTGCATCAACTTAAAGGGACCTTGATAGACCCCAAAGTTGTTCTGATTCATGGTTGATGAAATACAATAAAGTAAATGTGCATTATTGAGGATGGGCCACAGAGAAAGAAGACCTCAGTATGATTATTATGAAGCAGGAAATAAGGAGTATGTGTGTTAGACTTGGGAACTGACACTGATCCCATCCTGTTGCCAGAGTCCCACACTTGAGAATAGTAAAGGAGTACATCTGTTTGCTAGAAATATTAGAGCTGTATTAAGGTTCATGAATAAGGGAATATTCAGAAAGCTCTTCAAATTCTACATAAGGGCAAAACTGTAATATGCTAAAGTTTGGTCACAGCATCTTAAGAAGCACAAGGAGCTAAGAGGGAAAGTATAGGTAGAGAAGATAGCAACAAATATGGTACCATACTCAAAAAAGCTGAGTTAAAAGGAAAGGCTTAGGTCTCAAATTTCTTTAAGATGTAGGGATAGAACAACCACAGGACACAGCATGAAGCAAAAAATATGTGAAGTGAGGAAGTATATAGTACAAGACAGGTGGATGAATGGAATGAATTGAACAGACATGGTAAATGCAGAAAGAGTACAGAAATTTACATGGTTGAATGACAGCAAAAAAATTCTAGAAATGGGGCCCCAAGAGTGTAAAACTCCCTCGTCATACAGTGGTAATAACACTCAGCAAACTATAAACACACTTGATGAATTAATATCAGGAATTGAAAGCAGACATTATAATCTTCATTAAGATTTTAAAAATCATAAATTTTGGTTACTACAGGAAGTTAGGGGAGGTTTTCATAAGACCTGCTTACTTCTTGAAGTGTTTTTCCTGCTATTACCTTTTGCCAGACCTTAGTTGCTTTCTAGAAATATTTAATCTAACCTAACACAAGAATTTTCTTTATAGTACTTCCACCATCATCATAAAATGAAATATAATGTTGCCAATTACATTCTCCCAATCTAAATTTAATCACTCCTATTAAGTATGAGGAATTTATTGACATGTACCTTTTACAAATCCAGAGGGCATTTCAGTGGTATCCCTAAACCGGTACTTTACCTTAGCCTTTTACACCTTTGGTGGGTTGAAAGAATGTACAATAAAAGTCAAGTAAACATACTATATTCTTTTTTGAGGAGGGTTGTCTTACCGAATCATTTTTACCACAAAACAGAGTAACTTTAAGAAAGTGGGACTTTCCTTTTCCACTCTTAAAACCTGTCTTCTGATAATAAATGTTAATCATAAGGTATGAGGGAGAGGAAGAATGTGGGGTATAAATATTGTAAAACACAAGTAAATGTAAATACATAAAATAACATCGTATTCTAATGCTCAAAACATGTTGTGGCTTCTATAATTGAGTTCTAGTCATTATCAAAACAAGTATTCAACTGTGCCATGATTCACTTGGTTAGGAAGATGAACAGCGAGTTCAGTAGAATGTGTAAATATAGGAATCAAACGCTGTTTGGGGTAAATTTGGTGAGCATCAGTTTGAACTCCTAATTCATAAAGACATCTGAACTTGCCTAACATATCTGAAACATTATGATGAATTGCGGCATTCAGTGGAATGCATAATTGATAAAGGAAAATGGCTAACCGTAAATTCTACAGGCAGGTTTTCTTGTATTATAACTTCCTTAGTTTGTATGTTGATATATGAACCAAATAAAGCTCTATGGAATCTGAACAAAAACTAGGTGGTTTTTTCTGCCATTTGGGGATGTTAATTTACCAATTTCTTTGCACAGCGGGGACATATAAAAACCAATACTGGGACACCTTGGGCATCCCTTTTGTTCATTCGTTATATTTTAGATTTGCAAGAAAGTGTTACACTCCCAACTATTCGTCCTTTTTACCACACGGTTTCCCTCCACTTCAAAGCCCAGACCACTTTACTATATCTTCAATCTGTTGTTGTTAGAAGCACTACACATTAAATCCCTCAGTATTAACTGTGCTCAGTGTGAAAAACCCATTGTTACTATTTCGTTAAGTTTTATCATTTAGAAGTGCATGTCCGTCTTCATGCTTTTACCAAAGGTAGTACGAGGAAAGAAAAATACTTTCACAACAGGTAGGATGGGGAAAGAAAAATACTTTCAACAAAGGTAGTATGAGGAAAGAAAAATACTTTCAATACAGTACAAGAAAAATGTTAAACCTATGCTTCCAAAACGGGATTTCACCTTGTTTTTTTACTAGAACCCAGAAATATAAAAGGACAAGGAGAGTATATTTTCGTCAAATATTCGTAAGAAGTCCACGAAATATCGTACTAGGAAGCAAATGTGTACATTTGACTTTTGACTTTATTACCTTCATGTTATTTTTCTTCAGAAACTGCAACACAGCCACAAGTGTGTTTCTATCAACGGATGCGGCATGATCCCCCATTGTCTCAGTTTTTACATCTGGGACAGGTTGCTGGTGATTAACGGCCGGCATTACTGTGGCCAAATTTTGCGAGGGGACAGTTTGCATTCCTGCCCCTGCTACTCCCACCGTGTTCACCACGTTCACCATCGTGTGATCCGTGTTGTTCATCACCGCTTGGTGCGTTGTCAACTGCTGACCCGTCTGAAGGTCCACCCCAGCCAGCCCATTAATAATAGTGGGGTTAGCAGGAGTCAAACTGGCGTATGTAGGCCCTCCCGCGTCTGACATGTTTACAATCAAATCATCACCAGGCGAGAGTACACGATACTCAATACCACAATGTTAACATAAATTGTTAAAATATATTGATAAATTTTTACATATGATTTTAAACTGCAAAAGTTGGGAAAAAATACTGAAAAATTATGCAATTTCCGACCCATTATTTGTTGATGAACCTGACATTAATATAACATATATTTAAATGACATGGCAAGTTAATCGATAAATAACATTACAAACAATCATAGATATATATTCTATGTGATTGATAATTTCTAAATTTGGTGAATTTTCGTCTTTGCAAACACGCTAAAATTATATATTTGATGGAATGTTTATGACGAATTATTTTGAAAGCGATGTCGAATGCTATGACGTCACGTCCGCATAAACAACAGGCCTTCCGTGCATCTTGGCTTTGAGGCAAGTCGTAGGATTCGTATAGTGGTTTGTGTTTATCCTGCATCATCTGACATATTACATATTGGATGTTGATATCAAAGCTGTTATAGTTTTATCTGTCTTTCAGGTTCATACTCGGGCAGGATGCGAGCTAAGGTAAGCTGATTTTTCTTTAAATATGTGCGTTACATTGTAATGGTTGGCATGTCTGAGGATAACCAAATTTCTTTATAATATGGGTTTAAAGGAATTTCATTAATGGTTTATCCTGATATGTAGCGTAGATTAACTTATCATACTTAAGTGATAGTGATGATTTTTACGATATGGAAAATTTGTAGTTTTGTTGGCCCTTGGTCATGTCCATTATAGTGTCTTCTAGCAAAGTGTTTCATTACTAAAGAGAAAGTTTGAATCTATACGAATATGTCGGTGGATATGCTACACTTCCTGGAACTGGAAGCAGTCCTAGTGTTCTGGAGGCTTTAGGGACCATTTTGAGATCTCATGAGCCACATGTAAGATAGGGTAAGCTTAGTTTGTGAAATTAGCTCAGCATCATTGTCAGCATGATGGATTAATTATTAATCTCATGAAGAAAGGTGAGAAAGACTGAAATTATACACGCTTAAGAGGAGGGGGGGCTAGAGGGTATATGATTGAAGTTATTAAATGGGTGGAAGGGTATTTATAAAGGTTATATGGAAATAGTTCTTAGAATGGCACCACCGGATAGGACAAGAAATAATGATTTTAAATTAGAAAAAAATAGTTTCAGGTCGGATGTAGGTGAACATTGTTGGTTCGGGAATAGGATAGTAGATTTATGGAACAAGCTGCCAAGTACAGCAGTGGAAGTTAGGTCTTTAGGTAGTTTTAAACGAAGGTTGGATGTGTTTATGGTACCATGTGGTTGGTTGTAGAGTGGACAGACTCAAGACCTGCCTAGCATAGGTCAATAGGCTTTTTGCAGTGTCCTCACTTATGTTCCTATGTAATGGACAGGTGAGAAGCTAGATTTGGAGCACAATGGAAGTAGTGGTGACAGATATTCTATAATATCGTGGATATTATATGTTGAATGTTGGGATAGCTGTAAGGAAAGCGGACGTGCTGTTTCTAGGTGTTAGATTAAAACAACATTGGTAAGATTAAAACAACATTGGTACAAAAGGATTCCTTTTTTTTTCATGAAGTAGGAATGAAACTGAAGAGGAAAATTGAGGTAAAAATGCTCAAAATCAGTGGTTCACAGTTCAAGTAATGCATTAACACTTTTGTTGAAATCATCAAATAGAAGTTAAGACTGTGGCTTATTGATACTATTGCCTTTATGCTGTGCATGAAGACTTGGGAATTGTGACTGTCCTGCAGATGGTTGACCAAAGAAACGTTCACATGGCACTTACTCTGGTTGTCATCATTCTTCAGTGCAGACTTGTTTGGTTTAGAATTTTCTATTCTTTACATGTTTAAATGCCTCCATGCTCCGTAATCTGTGTTTTGTACATATCTAGTGCGAGTTCAGATATGTATATTGATTAAGGGCTCGAGATTAATGTTTTGGAGATCTTTCCCACATGGTCAACTTCCTATCTATAGAGTCTGAATCACCGATATTTTACTTGCTGAAAAACATAGATAAGTGGAATAGCTTTTTGTAATTAAGAAATTTTGATAATGATAGAACTCGCAAGACATCTTAAGCATTAATAGAGGCACTTTTTCATATTTACGATTTATGTATTTTACATATTTACTGTATGATCCCACATTTTCCATCACCTTCATAACCCCTCACATGAGTTAACAAAAGATTTTTTGAGTGAAAAATGAAGATCCTTTACTTTAAATCACTTTACAGTGGCAGTAATGAGCACTGATTCCATATGAATAGAACAGATCATAATCGTACAAAACACTTATACCTATATTGTGAAATGTTATTTTTGATAACCACATTAAAGCTATCGAAGGCAGATGTGTTTTGTTATTGAATGTGTTTTATATATATATATATATATATATATATATATTATTTATTTTATTTATTATACTTTGTCGCTGTCTCCCGCGTTTGCGAGGTAGCGCAAGGAAACAGACGAAAGAAATGCCCCCCCCCCCCATACACATGTATATACATACATCCACACACGCAAATATACATACCTACACAGCTTTCCATGGTTTACCCCAGATGCTTCACATGCCTTGATTCAATCCACTGACAGCACGTCAACCCCGGTATACCACATCGCTCCAATTCACTCTATTCCTTGCCCTCCTTTCACCCTCCTGCATATTCAGGCCCCGATCACACAAAATCTTTTTCACTCCATCTTTCCACCTCCAATTTGGTCTCCCTCTTCTCCTCGTTCCCTCCACCTCCGACACATATATCCTCTTGGTCAATCTTTCCTCATTCATTCTCTCCATGTGCCCAAACCACTTCAAAACACCCTCTTCTGCTCTCTCAACCACGCTCTTTTTATTTCCACACATCTCTCTTACCCTTACGTTACTCACTCGATCAAACCACCTCACACCACACATTGTCCTCAAACATCTCATTTCCAGCACATCCATCCTCCTGCGCACAACTCTATCCATAGCCCACGCCTCGCAACCATACAACATTGTTGGAACCACTATTCCTTCAAACATACCCATTTTTGCTTTCCGAGATAATGTTCTCGACTTCCACACATTCTTCAAGGCCCCCAGAATTTTCGCCCCCTCCCCCACCCTATGATCCACTTCCGCTTCCATGGTTCCATCCGCCGCCAGATCCACTCCCAGATATCTAAAACACTTCACTTCCTCCAGTTTTTCTCCATTCAAACTCACCTCCCAATTGACTTGACCCTCAACCCTACTGTACCTAATAACCTTGCTCTTATTCACATTTACTCTTAACTTTCTTCTTCCACACACTTTACCAAACTCAGTCACCAGCTTCTGCAGTTTCTCACATGAATCAGCCACCAGCGCTGTATCATCAGCGAACAACAACTGACTCACTTCCCAAGCTCTCTCATCCCCAACAGACTTCATACTTGCCCCTCTTTCCAAAACTCTTGCATTTACCTCCCTAACAACCCCATCCATAAACAAATTAAACAACCATGGAGACATCACCCACCCCTGCCGCAAACCTACATTCACTGAGAACCAATCACTTTCCTCTCTTCCTACACGTACACATGCCTTACATCCTCGATAAAAACTTTTCACTGCTTCTAACAACTTTCCTCCCACACCATATATTCTTAATACCTTCCACAGAGCATCTCTATCAACTCTTATCATATGCCTTCTCCAGATCCATAAATGCTACATACAAATCCATTTGCTTTTCTAAGTATTTCTCACATACATTCTTCAAAGCAAACACCTGATCCACACATCCTC
Organism: Panulirus ornatus; assembly: GCF_036320965.1. NCBI lineage: Eukaryota > Metazoa > Arthropoda > Malacostraca > Decapoda > Palinuridae > Panulirus > Panulirus ornatus. The sequence continues at coordinate 21,316,178 of NC_092279.1, forward strand.
TACCACTTCTGAAACCACACTGCTCTTCCCCAATCTGATGCTCTGTACATGCCTTCACCCTCTCAATCAACACCCTCCCATATAATTTACCAGGAATACTCAACAAACTTATACCTCTGTAGATATATATATATATATATATATATATATATATATATATATATATATATATATATATATATATATATATATATATAAAATGGGAAACAGAAGAAGGAGTCACGCGGGGAGTGATCATCCTCCTCGAAGGCTCAGAGTGGGGTGCCTAAATGTGTGTGGATGTAACCAAGATGTGAAAAAAGGAGAGATAGGTAGTATGTTTGAGGAAAGGAACCTGGATGTTTTGGCTCTGAGTGAAACGAAGCTCAAGGGTAAAGGGGAAGAGTGGTTTGGAAATGTCTGGGGAGTGAAGTCAGGGGTTAGTGAGAGGACAAGAGCAAGGGAAGGAGTAGCAATACTCCTGAAACAGGAGTTGTGGGAGTATGTGATAGAATGTAAGAAAGTAAATTCTCGATTAATATGGGTAAAATTGAAAGTTGATGGAGAGAGGTGGGTGATTATTGGTGCATATGCACCTGGGCATGAGAAGAAAGATCATGAGAGGCAAGTGTTTTGGGAGCAGCTAAATGAGTGTGTTAGCGGTTTTGATGCACGAGACCGGGTTATAGTGATGGGTGATTTGAATGCAAAGGTGAGTAATGTGGCAGTTGAGGGAATAATTGGTATGCATGGGGTGTTCAGTGTTGTAAATGGAAATGGTGAAGAGCTTGTAGATTTATGTGCTGAAAAAGGACTGATGATTGGGAATACCTGGTTTAAAAAGCGAGATATACATAAGTATACTTATGTAAGTAGGAGAGATGGCCAGAGAGCGTTATTGGATTACGTGTTAATTGACAGGCGTGCGAAAGAGAGACTTTTGGATGTTAATGTGCTGAGAGGTGCAACTAGAGGGATGTCTGATCATTATCTTGTGGAGGCTAAGGTGAAGATTAGTATGGGTTTTCAGAAAAGAGGAGTGAATGTTGGGGTGAAGAAGGTGGTGAGAGTAAGTGAGCTTGGGAAGGAGACCTGTGTGGGGAAGTACCAGGAGAGACTGTGTACAGAATGGAAAAAGGTGAGAACAATGGAAGTAAGGGGAGTCGGGGAGGAATGGGATGTATTTAGGGAATCAGTGATGGATTGCGCAAAAGATGCTTGTGGCATGAGAAGAGTGGGAGGTGGGCTGTTTAGAAAGGGTAGTGAGTGGTGGGATGAAGAAGTAAGAGTATTAGTGAAAGAGAAGAGAGAGGCATTTGGACGATTTTTGCAGGGAAAAAATGCAATTGAGTGGGAGAAGTATAAAAGAAAGAGACAGGAGGTCAAGAGAAAGGTGCAAGAGGTGAAAAAAAGGGCAAATGAGAGTTGGGGTGAGAGACTATCAGTAAATTTTAGGGAGAATAAAAAGATGTTCTGGAAGGAGGTAAATAGGGTGCGTAAGACAAGGGAGCAAATGGGAACTTCAGTGAAGGGCGTAAATGGGGAGGTGATAACAAGTAGCGGTGATGTGAGAAGGAGATGGAATGAGTATTTTGAAGGTTTGTTGAATGTGTCTGATGACAGAGTGGCAGATATAGGGTGTTTTGGTCGAGGTGGTGTGCAAAGTGAGAGGGTTAGGGAAAATGATTTGGTAAACAGAGAAGAGGTAGTAAAAGCTTTGCGGAAGATGAAAGCCGGCAAGGCAGCAGGTTTGGATGGTATTGCAGTGGAATTTATTAAGAAAGGGGGTGACTGTATTGTTGACTGGTTGGTAAGGTTATTTAATGTATGTATGACTCATGGTGAGGTGCCTGAGGATTGGCGGAATGCGTGCATAGTGCCATTGTACAAAGGCAAAGGGGATAAGAGTGAGTGCTCAAATTACAGAGGTATAAGTTTGTTGAGTATTCCTGGTAAATTATATGGGAGGGTATTGATTGAGAGGGTGAAGGCATGTACAGAGCATCAGATTGGGGAAGAGCAGTGCGGTTTCAGAAGTGGTAGAGGATGTGTGGATCAGGTGTTTGCTTTGAAGAATGTATGTGAGAAATACTTAGAAAAGCAAATGGATTTGTATGTAGCATTTATGGATCTGGAGAAGGCATATGATAGAGTTGATAGAGATGCTCTGTGGAAGGTATTAAGAATATATGGTGTGGGAGGCAAGTTGTTAGAAGCAGTGAAAAGTTTTTATCGAGGATGTAAGGCATGTGTACGTGTAGGAAGAGAGGAAAGTGATTGGTTCTCAGTGAATGTAGGTTTGCGGCAGGGGTGTGTGATGTCTCCATGGTTGTTTAATTTGTTTATGGATGGGGTTGTAAGGGAGGTAAATGCTAGAGTCCTGGAAAGAGGGGCAAGTATGAAGTCTGTTGGGGATGAGAGAGCTTGGGAAGTGAGTCAATTGTTGTTCGCTGATGATACAGCGCTGGTGGCTGATTCATGTGAGAAACTGCAGAAGCTGGTGACTGAGTTTGGTAAAGTGTGTGGAAGAAGAAAGTTGAGAGTAAATGTGAATAAGAGCAAGGTTATTAGGTACAGTAGGGGTGAGGGTCAAGTCAATTGGGAGGTGAGTTTGAATGGAGAAAAACTGGAGGAAGTGAAGTGTTTTAGATATCTGGGAGTGGATCTGTCAGCGGATGGAACCATGGAAGCGGAAGTGGATCATAGGGTGGGGGAGGGGGCGAAAATTTTGGGAGCCTTGAAAAATGTGTGGAAGTCGAGAACATTATCTCGGAAAGCAAAAATGGGTATGTTTGAGGGAATAGTGGTTCCAACAATGCTGTATGGTTGCGAGGCGTGGGCTATGGATAGAGATGTGCGCAGGAGGATGGATGTGCTGGAAATGAGATGTTTGAGGACAATGTGTGGTGTGAGGTGGTTTGATCGAGTAAGTAACGTAAGGGTAAGAGAGATGTGTGGAAATAAAAAGAGCGTGGTTGAGAGAGCAGAAGAGGGTGTTTTGAAATGGTTTGGGCACATGGAGAGAATGAGTGAGGAGAGATTGACCAAGAGGATATATGTGTCGGAGGTGGAGGGAACGAGGAGAAGAGGGAGACCAAATTGGAGGTGGAAAGATGGAGTGAAAAAGATTTTGTGTGATCGGGGCCTGAACATGCAGGAGGGTGAAAGGAGGGCAAGAAATAGAGTGAATTGGAGTCATGTGGTATACAGGGCTTGACGTGCTGTCAGTGGATTGAAGCAAGGCATGTGAAGCGTCTGGGGTAAACCATGGAAAGCTGTGTAGGTATGTATATTTGCGTGTGTGGACGTGTGTATGTACATGTGTATGGGGGGGGGGTTGGGCCATTTCTTTCGTCTGTTTCCTTGCGCTACCTCGCAAACGCGGGAGACAGCGACAAAGTATAAAAAAAAAAAAAAAAAAAAAAAAAAAAAATATATATATCCATACTATTTGCCATTTCCCGCATTAGCGAGGTAGCATTAAGAACAGAGAACTGGGCCTTAGAGGGAATATCCTCACCTGAGCCCCTTCTCTGTTCCTTCTTTTGGAAAATTAAAAAAAAAACGAGAGGGGAGGATTTCCAGCCACCCGCTCCCTCCTCTTTTAGTCGCCTTCTACGACACGCAGGGAATACATGGGAAGTATTCTTTCTCCCCTATCCCCAGGGATAGTGTATATATATATATATATATATATATATATATATATATATATATATATGGATTGAATCAGGGCATGTGAAGCATCTGGAGTAAACCATGGAAAGTTGTGTGGGGCCTGAATGTGCAAAGGGAGCTGTGGTTTCGGGCATTATTGCATGACAGCTAGAGACTGAGTGTGAACAAATGGGGCCTTTGTTGTCTTTTCCTAGCGCTACCTCGCACACGTGAGGGGGGAGGGGGATGGTATTCCATGTGTGGCGAGGTGGCGATGGGAATAAATAAAGGCAGACTGTGAATTGTGTGCATGGGTATATGTGCATGTGTCTGTGTGTATATATATGTGTACATTGAGATGTATAGGTATGTATATTTGCGTGTGTGGACGTGTATGTATATACATGTGTATGGGGGTGGGTTGGGCCTTTCTTTCGTCTGTTTCCTTGCGCTACCTCGCAAACGCGGGAGACAGTGACAAAGCAAAATGAAAATATAAAATAAGATATAGGGGGATAGGGGATTAAGAATACTTCCCACGTATTCCCTGCTTGTCGTAGAAGGCGACTAAAAGGGGAGGGAGCAGGAGGCGGGAAATCCTTCCCTCTCGTTTTTTTTTTAATTTTCCAAAAGAAGGAACAGAGGGGGGGCCAGGTGAGGATATTCCACAAAGGCCCAGTCCTCTGTTCTTAACGCTACCTCGCTAATGCGGGAAATGGCGAATAATTTAAAAGAAAGAAATATATATATATATATATATATATATATATATATATATATATATATATATATGTATGTATATGTATAATTTTTTTTTTCCTCCATATTTGTGAAATTCCAAGCTAGCATCAAGAAGAAATGATTGAGCCTTGGAGGAAAAATCCTCACTTGGCCCCTCTTTCTGTTCCTTCTTTTGGAAAGTAAAACAAGTCGGGGATTTCCAACCTCCTGCTCCCTTCTATTTACATCACCTACAACACTAGGGAATACATGGATAATTCTTTCTCCCATATCCCAAGTATAGTGTGTGTGTATATATATATTATACACAGTGTTTAAAAATGTGTGGAAGGCGAAAATGTTATCTGAGAGCAAAAATGGGTATGTTTGAAGGAACAGTGGTGCCGACAATGTTATATGGTTGTGAGGCATGGGCTATAGATAGGGTTGTACGGAGGAGAGTGGATGTGTTAGAAATGAAATGTTTGAGGACAATATGTGATGAGGTGGTTTGATCAAGTAAGTAACGAAAGGGTACGAGAGATGTATGGTAATAAAAAGTGTGGTTGAGGGAGCAGAAGAGGGTTTGTTGAAATGCTTTACATACATGGAGAGAATGAGTGAGGAAAGATTGACAGGATATATGTGTCAGAGGTGGAGGGAAGGAGAAGCAGGAGACCAAATAGGAGGTGGAAGGATGGAGTGAGAAAGATTTTAAGCACTCGGGGTCTGAACATACAGGAAGGTGAAAAGAGTGCAAGGAATAGAGTGAATTGGAACATTGTGGTATACCAGGGTCGACATGCTGTCAGTGGATTGAGCCAGAGCATGTGAAATGTCTGTGGTAAACCATGGGTCTGTGGGGCTTGGATGTGGAAAGGGAGCTGCAGTTTTGGTGCATTACACATGACAGCTAGAGGCTAAGTGTGAAGCAATATGGCCTTTTTGTCTTTTCCTGGTTTCACCTTGCTGGAGGGAAGGTATGCTGGTTCCTGTGTGGCGGGGTGGTGACAGGAATGGATGAAGGCAGCAAGTGTGAATAAGTACATTTGTATGTATATATGTGTGTGTAGGCATTTATGCATATATATTTGTGTGGGGTTGGGCCATTCTTTATGTTTCCGTGTGCTACCTTGCTGATGCGGGAAACTGCTGATAATTATAATAAATACTATGTATTGTTATTATACACAGTCATTGTTTCCATGTCAGCAGGGTAGTGCCTGGGAACAGACGAGGAATGGCCTATCCACTTGTATACCCGTGTATGTTCAGAAACACCCATAGAAGTACATATACATCATATCAACACACACACGCACATATATACGCATGTACATATTCATACTTCCTTGCCTTCACCCATTCCTGGCGCTAACCCACCCTACAGGAAACAGCATTGCTATCCCCTGCTGCAGCTAGGTAGCACCAGGAAAACAGACAGAAAAAGGCCACATTCGTTCACACTCAGTCTCTAGTGTAATGCACAGAAACTACAGCTCCCTATCCACATCCATGCGCGATAGACCTTTCCATAGTTTACCCCAGAAACTTCACATGCCCTGGTTCAGTCCATTGACAGCACGTCGAGCCCAGTATACCATGTCGTTCCAATTTACTCTTTTTCCTTGCCGCTAGAGAACTAAGCGTGAGCGGATGTGGCCTTTTCACATCAGTTTCCTGGTGCTACTGCTCTGTTGCAGGGGGTGGCAGTGCTCCCAAGACTTTAGGGTTTACATCCCCCACCTCTCTCTCTCTCTTACCACCACCACTGACTGCCAGATGAGCGGAGGTGAGGCAGTGAAGGTGAACTTGCAGTGATTGCTTTCTTGGTAGAAATTGTAATTAAGTATGAATTACCTAGTTATTTGCACAAGTATAATTAACGCTTTTTTATATTTACAGTGGAGGAAGAAGCGCATGCGAAGGCTTAAGAGAAAGCGCAGGAAGATGCGTGCCAGGTCGAAGTAGTCAGATTCTCCCCTTATCTCACCACGTGAGGTAATATAATATTGAGCATATTTGCAAAAGAAAGTAAGAGACATTATGCTTGTGTACAGGATTATTTGTGACAATATAGTAAATGTGAATGTTTTGAATGCATATTCTTATTTGTATTTACATATGTGTACACAGTTATATACTAATTTAAAAATCCTTATACATATATGCATACATACTAAATTTATGTATGTGTACACGTAGTTTTATACATTCATTAAAAATCTTTTAAATGTTTTATTTTTCAGAATGCCTGCTTTGCTGTATTCGGAGATTTACATCTGTCTTTGATTTTTAATAAATATTGAAAGGGGTTTATTTGTTTGATATTCCATTTCCAAGTTTTTTATTTGTTTACTTCTGAAAATAACCTCAGAAGTCAGGCTATTATATGTTGAGGCTCATGAAATTATTTTGCCTCATTAGCACAAGGTTTGTATGAATGGTAGAAGGATTTAGATTTTTACATTTCTGCTTTTATGTAGGAGTTTCAGTAATATAATTACATAAGTGGTTAAGGATCTGTATGACAGCTGCATTTTTTGTCAACTTTATTAATGGAGATTCGGGTAATGTACATAACTCAAAAGACATTAGGTTCTTTGATAAAATGCATTATTTAGTTATGTGATGGTGTAGATTTTACCATCTACCCATCTCTTGTCTATTCCCTCTGAGAACTCCTACCAAGGGATGACTATGACAAGTCTCCATCCAAACATTCTTTCCCTTTAGTACTCTGTTTCCCCATATCACAAGCAGTTTTCTCACACCAACCCCTTTGATCATTCTATCACACACCCTTCTTGTAAACTCTTGCATTCTTTCCACATGATCAAACCAACTCTATTGTTTCACCCACAGTACAACCTCAATGTCTATGTTCTTCATGGGAATAAGGCAGGATGGTGATTTAATAAGCACCTGTAACTAGTTTTTCATCTTGCTTCAGCCTAAGCCTTGAAAAAAGAATGTATATATGTATATATATATGTATACGTTGAGATGTATAAGTATGTATATTTGCATGTGTGGATGTGTATGTGGGTGGGTTGGGTCATTCTTTCGTCTGTTTCCTTGCGTTACTTCGCTAACGCGGGAGACAGCGACAAAGTAAAATAAAGAAAAATTAAAGTATCACAATTTTGCGCGTTCAGGTATATTCGTACGAGTCCCCAGGGAAAGTGAAAACACGATAAGTTCCCAAGTGCACTTTCGTGTGGTAATCACATCAGAGGAGACAAGAGAGAAATATAGCAGTCAGTTGATATACAACAATGAGACATAGGTAGGACACCATTTGGTAAACATGCAAGTGAATCGCATGTTTACCAAATGGCGTCCTAGCTACATCTCTTCGTGTTTTAGATATCTGGGAGTGGATTTGGCAGCGGATGGAAGTGAGTCACAGGGTGGGTTGGGGGCCGAAAGTTCTGGGAGCGTTGAAAAATGTGTGGAAGGCACGAACATTATCTCGGAAAGCAAAAATGGGTATGTTTGAAGAAATAGTGGTTCCAACAATGTTATATGGTTGTGAGGTGTGGACTATAGATAGAGTTGTGCGGGGGAGGGTGGATGTGTTGGAGGGCAATACGTGGTGTGAGGTGATTTGATCGAGTAAGCAATGAATGGGTAAGAGAGATGTGTGGTGGTAAAAGGAGTGTGGTTGAGAGAGCAAAAGAGGGTTTTGAAACTGTTTGGTCACAGAGAGAATGAGTGAGGATGTTTGGTCACAGAGAGAATGAGTGAGGAAAGATTGATAAAGAGGATATATGTGTCAGGTGGAGGGAACTAGAAGTGGGAGACCAAATTGGAGGTAGAAGGATGGAGTGAAAAAGATTTTGAGTGATCGGGGCCCGAACATGCAGGAGGGTGAACAGCGTGCAAGGAATAGAGTGAATTGGAACGATGTGGTGTACCGGGGTCGACGTGCTGTCAATGGATTGAACCAGGGCATGTGAAGCGTATGGGGTAAACCATGGAGTTTTGTAGGGCCTGGATGTGTGTGTCGTGTATATATATATATATATATATATATATATATATATATATATATATATATATATATATATATGCCTGAGGATTGGCGGAATGTGTGCATAGTGCCATTGTACAAAGGCAAAGGGGATAAGAGTGAGTGCTCAAATTACAGAGGTATAAGTTTGTTGAGTATTCCTGGTAAATTATATGGGAGGGTATTGATTGAGAGGGTGAAGGCATGTACAGAGCATCAGATTGGGGAAGAGCAGTGTGGTTTCAGAAGTGGTAGAGGATGTGTGGATCAGGTGTTTGCTTTGAAGAATGTATGTGAGAAATACTTTGAAAAGCAAATGGATTTGTATGTAGCATTTATGGATCTGGAGAAGGCATATGATAGAGTTGATAGAGATGCTCTGTGGAAGGTATTAAGAATATATGGTGTGGGAGGCAAGTTGTCAGAAGCAGTGAAAAGTTTTTATCGAGGATGTAAGGCATGTGTACGTGTAGGAAGAGAGGAAAGTGATTGGTTCTCAGGGGTGTGTGATGTCTCCATGGTTGTTTAATTTGTTTATGGATGGGGTTGTTAGGGAGGTGAATGCAAGAGTTTTGGAAAGAGGGGCAAGTATGAAGTCTGTTGGGGATGAGAGAGCTTGGGAAGTGAGTCAGTTGTTGTTCGCTGATGATACAGCGCTGGTGGCTGATTCATGTGAGAAACTGCAGAAGCTGGTGACTGAGTTTGGTAAAGTGTGTGAAAGAAGAAAGTTAAGAGTATATGTGAATAAGAGCAAGGTTATTAGGTACAGTAGGGTTGAGGGTCAAGTCAATTGGGAGGTAAGTTTGAATGGAGAAAAACTGGAGGAAGTGAAGTGTTTTAGATATCTGGGAGTGGATCTGGCAGCGGATGGAACCATGGAAGCGGAAGTGGATCATAGAGTGGGGGAGGGGGCGAAAATCCTGGGAAAGCAAAAATGGGTATGTTTGAAGGAATAGTGGTTCCAACAATGTTGTATGGTTGCGAGGCATGGGCTATGGATAGAGTTGTGCGCAGGAGGATGGATGTGCTGGAAATGAGATGTTTGAGGACAATGTGTGGTGTGAGGTGGTTTGATCGAGTGAGTAACGTAAGGGTAAGAGAGATGTGTGGAAATAAAAAGAGCGTGGTTGAGAGAGCAGAAGAGGGTGTTTTGAAGTGGTTTGGGCACATGGAGAGGATGAGTGAGGAAAGATTGACCAAGAGGATATATGTGTCGGAGGTGGAGGGAGCAAGGAGAAGAGGGAGACCAAATTGGAGGTGGAAAGATGGAGTGAAAAAGATTTTGTGTGATTGGGGCCTGAACATGCAGGAGGGTGAAAGGAGGGCAAGGAATAGAGTGAATTGGAGCGATGTGGTATACCGGGGTTGACGTGCTGTCAGTGGATTGAATCAAGGCATGTGAAGCGTCTGGGGTAAACCATGGAAAGCTGTGTAGGTATGTATATTTGCGTGTGTGGACGTATGTATATACATGTGTATGGGGGGGGGGGGGTTGGGCCATTTCTTTCGTCTGTTTCCTTGCGCTACCTTGCAAACGCGGGAGACAGCGACAAAGTATAAAATATATATATATATATATATATATATATATATATATATACACACACTACCTATTATAAATTAAACGCATGGTAAAATTAAAATCATACAATAACCCAAAAATTAGACATTCAAGTATATTTACATTGGGTGTAAAGTTCGTTTTAATTCTGGAGAATGGACGGTGTAGGAAACCTTAAGGCAGCAGATTGTGTAGACTTTTGATTGTAGGAGGTATGGGAAAACTTTTCAGGCTACTGTTGATGAGGAAGACTTTGACTACAGGTTGAGTGGAGGATCCTGTCGTGGCTGCAAGTAGTATGGCAAGCCTTTTTATGGCTACAGGTGGAATGGAAGTCCTTGTGGCTGCAGATGGTTAGAGGGTGAAACGTAATATTTTAAGGTGGTTTAGACTGTGGAAAGAATTCTAGACTGAAGTTTACAAGGAGTGTATGATAGAACAATTAAAGGGGTTGATGTGAGAGGAAGACAACCTGTGATAAGGGTTAATAGAGTGAAAGAATACTGGAGGGAGAGAAATGATGGAAGAAGTATGTGAGGGAGGCATGTAAGGACATGGAGACTTTCCCTTGGCAACCCACTTGGTGCCAGTTCCCGGAGAGAACGGGTATCAGAGATATGGATGGTTGGAGTAGAGTGGAGACCCTGTTGTGGATTCAGGTGATGTAGACCTGCTGTTTCAGGTGATATGGAAGACCTTGTGGTGGTGTACAAGACCTTTTTGTTGCTATAGGTTGTATGGAAGACCTTTTCGTAGCTGCAAGTTATGTGGAAAACTATTGGCAGCAGGTGTGGAAGACATTGTAGTGGCAGTAAGTGGTGACGTTGACCTTTTTGTAGCTTCAGGTTGTTTAAAATTTTTATGGCCACAGGTGAAGTGGAAAATCCTCTAGTGGCGACAGGTAGCGTGGCAGACCTTTTTTGTGGCTGCGGGTGAAATGAAGACGTGGTTGCAGGTGGCGTGGCAGATTCTGCAAGTGGAGAGGAAGGCTGTTGTGCCTGCAGACGTGTGGAAGACCTTATTGTGATTGTAGGTGGTGTGGAAGACTTTTTTGTTGACATTTGTGTTGTGGCTGCAAGTGAAGATTTTTTTATGATGCCGAATATTTTGTTGTAGGTGACTCTGGTTGTTGCAGGGATTATGGGTGAATGTAGAGCATCTAAATCGTCTGTTCCTCTGGCTGCAGCTGTACCAGACGCTCACTGATCTCCCATAACTTCTTGGCGAGCCCTTCATCCCGTGCCAAGGAGGAACACTCCGCCTCCTGAAAGTGTTTGGAGGATGAGGTAGCAGAAGGCAAGAATGACATATTTATCATTAAGAGCTGTAGCATCTCGTGTTCAATCCCATTAATAGATCCATCGGGCTCGAGCCGTAGAACCTCCTCTATACCAACTCTAGCACACAAGTCCTAGAGGCCTAAGAACTAAAATCCCATACAAAGATAAAACCCTACAAATCCAAAATTTCTGATATTGAATGCACCGTTTCCTATGGTTGATCATGAATTTTAACACTGAGCCTACTAATTCCACCTCAACATGGAACCCACCTGCCCAAGATTCCAAACACAACCCACCCCAAAACCTTGCTGTTGAATCCACTAGTTCCCTAAAGTGCTTCCTACCATTCCCAGTACCCTTCCGCCCCAACCATCTCTCGTAATTGACGGGGATCAAGACACCTTGAAGCATAACCCGACCCCACAACTGCGCCCCAACCTTAACACTGCGTACGAATCCCCATCCCCGCTCTTCTGGTAAACAAAGAAGCTCCGAAAGCTCACCCGACACTCGTATCATATCCATAAGCTATGGCATCTGATCCCAACCCCTATATTTAATATACAACATTTCCCAATCCTTAACATAAACTCTGCCACGTACCAACCCAGAAATATGGGTCAAATATGACTACCTGTCGACCTTCAAGCCCCACATGCCCTCAAATTTCACCGCAGCCCCAATCACAGGGTTTTGTTCAGCGTTATCTCCACCCTACTTATCCACCAACCTTGCAGTTGTCGAAGTACTTCCCCGAGACCTTCTCCAACGTCTCCGATGCAGCTAAAAGGATGCTAGTCTGGGCGCCCTCCGCGATGGACTGTGGTGTAAGCAAGAGAACGAGAGAATAGTCAGTCATGTGCTGGTGTATGGTTAGGTGAGGAACAATGGTCATTGTGGCGATATATAGAATGTAAATTAAAACCTGGTTTTAGAAAGGTGTTGAGGACATTTTGATACATTGATATTTAATCATGACATTGATAAACATCAGAATAAAGCTGTTGGCGTGTGCTTAAGAGTTGAGTAACACCTGTTGAAGGATGTGGATGAGTAATTTTTGCACAAACTGCTATCCACGTTACCGTGTTATGAGTAATGATCCTTACATACCCTGTAGTGAATAATCCATCGGTCTATTACTATATTTTTTTTACTCTGTACCATCAAATGTTGCGTAACTAAATTCATGCACCATCCATATCGGACTACTGTTGTTAATATGATTGCGTGCAAAATGAAAGGGCCTGTTACCCATGGTCATAATATTCCATCACCCCTCACCTTGGCGTAAAAACGAACGTAAATTTTGATGAAGATGCCGTACCACACCCGTGACGTCATGGGGTTAAAGATGTCAGTGTTGACAACGCCCGGGTGCAGACAGTTGGCTGTCACTCCTGTAGAAAGGCACTGAATATATGACCTTTTCGCTGTATTTAGTTTTTTTTTTCTTTACATGTTATATAAGAACGGATATTGAGGCAGTTATTTCCATCTGCAGTGTCCGTATGACCAAAGGAATACCTTTCTGCAGGTTTACATGAATGCAGCTTAACTGTAACCTACCCAGGCATTCCACTGACCTGTTCCCTGAAGTTTCCTGTGGAGTTCGTTGGTGAAGAGGACATTCATCAGCTTGGTGGCAGTATAGATCTCGAGCGTCCTGAGGGGCCTAGTGTACTGGAACTTGAGGTCATTTTCCAGGTCAAGATCCTTAGCATCTTTGATCCAGGTGTGACCTACGGACGACAGCGTTACCACGCGTCCACACGCTGCCTGCAGCCCAGCTGACGACGACAACAAAAGTTATTACTTCATTATTGGTCAGTCGACTATGATGGCTGTTGCATGTTTTCAGCGGCTGAATTTACTTTGGCAACACGGGAGTGTACATGCAATGGTTAATAGGAATATTAACAACACGGGAGTGTACATGCAATGGTTAATAGGGATATTGGCAACACGGGAGTGTACATGCAATGGTTAATAGGGATATTGGCAACACGGGAGTGTAAATGCAATGGTTAATAGGGATATTGGCAACACGGGAGTGTAAATGCAATGGTCAATGGGGATATTGGCAACACGGGAGTGTACATGCTATGGTTAATTGGGATATTGGCAACACGGGGAGTGTACATGCAATGGTTAATAGGGATATTGGCAACACGGGAGAGTACAAGCAATGGTTAATAGGGATATTGGCAACACGGATGTGTACATGCAATGGTTAATAGGGATATTCATAGGTCTATGTTTTTCTTCTGACTCGCAATACATTTGCTGTGCAATGTTTTCAGTCATCTGAGACTCATACATCCTATTCACATTCAGTATCATCAAGACTAAGACTCCTAAAACGCTATTTTTTTCACTCATCTTCTGAATGCAATGACGTCTCCTGTCTGTTAACAATGGCTAGTCTACGTACCAACAACGGTAAATTGGGATAAAAAATCCTTTTTCTCCATTCGGATGATTATTGCTTCTAGCAGTAATGAGTTACTGCTATTGCAATGGAAGTATAAATCATTTTAAGAACAAACCAGTCTTCTCTATGGTTTGATTGCTTTTTGTTTTGAAACCTGGACCAGAAGTCGGCCGAACCGGGCACTGAATGCTCGCTTTCAACGAACAATGCCTTTCTCAACTCCCATCACGCAGTTTTATCCAAGGGAAGACGTCTAGCTAGGCGGATCTCTTTACTCCTTTGCAATAAGTAATCCTAACATATTCTCTTCTGTTTTCCGCCGTGATATCACCATACGTCTCTCCTACTGAGGCCTCATCCTTCAGTTCTCCTGTATCTCTTCCTATTACTCCTATTTTGACGGTTCTTGCGTTTGTTTCATCATATTCATCCCTCACTCACCACCTAACTTTTACTGTATCCTCAGCACAAGGCCCGAAGAACATTCATTTATCTACAGATGAATACACCCACAGAAATGGAGGTTAAATTTTATCGTGTGTCTCCTACCTTGCGCTTGTGATCACTCGTCTCTTTTGTCTCAAAACCAGCATATCTTATCTTTTTGAAACATAAAATGATCCAGCCGAACTCGAGGAAAGAGACCATTTTCAGCCTTCAAACAATCTCTTAATGGTTCTGACTTTATCAATCTTTCTCTCATTCATACCTTCATTCTTTAAGGCCTTCTCTTTGGTTTCGTAACGACGAAATCATGAGGTGATATTCTTGCTTGACTGATTATCTTATCTTAGAAATTATGGCGACCATCGTCTTGGCCCCTGATAATCCGAGACTTGCAAGAATATGCCGTAAGTCTTTTCTGTTTTTTCCCTTTCTCTGTAAATTAATTACTAATCACTGAATTGTGTGGTGTGGTTACTATTTGTGTTATGGAGAGGGAATTTTACATTCGTTGCCCTGTCTGTCTTGTGTGATAAGTGTAATGGTACTCAGTCATGGACAGGTACTTACGCATGAGGAGGTGTGTGAGGAGGAAGTGTCCCAAGTGGTTGGTGGCGACGGTCAGCTCAAGTCCCTCATCCGTCAGCTGATGTGGCAAGTCGGCCACTGCAGCGTTGTTGATGAGTACGTCGACCTGAAGACCAACACCGTCTCAAGAAAAATGTTGTGGGTACGGATTCCTGAATGTCAATACTGTCAGAGCAATTTCACTGTTAAATCTGAAGCAGTTAATTCTGATAAATGTACCCTGTAAATCTTTGTTCATAAAAAGCTTAATCAGTAGAAATTTTCCTATGATAGATTATTCAGTCTGTAGCTACAATATAGATTAAGCAGACATGAAGTAAATGGACTTGACCATAAATATACTAAGTGTGGCTATATGCTGGCATAGGGCTAAACACATTGAATATCAAACACACACATGCTGATATTGGAGTTTAACATTTTGCATAAGCAGATGTGTGTTAGTATTAGAGCTACAAGCAAACTGAAATATGATATAAAGGACTCGCAAGGTGAATCAGCGGACGTATGTTAGTACTGTGGTTAAACCCAGTAGACATTTTACTACCTTGGCTAAACAGAGTTAGAAGCCGTGTTTGAGCTTTGGTTAAACATAATAATTGATCATAACTGATCAGTATATTACATGGGTGTATGTTAGTACTGCGGAAAAATACAATAAATGGAAATGATCTATGACCGTGGCTACACATAAGTAGACATTGGTACAGGTAGTCACACACCATTTGGGCTTGTGCTTACACCTTGGTTACACAAAATCATTGGAAATATGCAATCAATGAGGCTATACACACTAATATATCATAGTGATACTCATCTCTCCCTCTTCCCCAGACAAACCTTGCGCCCTTGTAGCATTCTAGCAAACTTCCTGACAGAAGCCATGTAGGAGAGGTCCAGTTCGGCCACCTCCACCTTCCCTCGTACTCCACTAACAAGGATGTCGTCTGCAAGGAACAATACCATGCTGAGGTTGCTTCATACAGTCAATCTATATGCTTCGAGCCTCCTCCCCTAGTACGTGACACTGACATACGACTCAACAAGCTGTAAACAAGTCTTACTAACCCAGTCTAAAACATTACCTTAACAGAAAGAGACAAGCCCCATCTGAAACTACATTCTCCAAGAATGTTTTAGTGGCAATTTCTCGTTTGCACTCGACCACTAATCTCTCTCAACACTACAAATGCAGGTTCATTACAGGGCCCATCATAATTAGAATGTAACTTCCATTTTGAAGACAATGAACACATTTCTTAACCTTCATGCACTCACCTCACAAACACCATTTCATGCTCATGTGAATGTGAATTCAAAAGTGACACTGGCATCATTTCAAACTCTTGACTTTATTATAAGTAAAATTATCGTTTCAAACTCTGACTTTACCATAAAGTAAAATTAAGTGTTTGATGCTGTCAGAAATGAAGCATATTGATAAAGGTATGTCTCTGAATAATTATTTATATTGCATGCATCATTTAATTTTCAGGACTCCTTTACATCACCAGACATAAAGATTGTATTCATGATTCCACTCATCAAAAATTAACATGAAATTAAGCAAAGTTAGGACATCAGTAACCTCTGCCTTTATTTACCCAGGCTCAGCCTACCATGTCTTGGTCTTATAAAATCTGCCCACTTTCTTGGCAGGCCTTCACAACAACCTACTCTTAATTAAGACGGTGTCACACGGGCTCCTTTTTCTTACGTTATTGTCACGTAAATCCACCTGTGATCTGGTCTTGCCTGCAACCTGACTTCATCCTCAATACCTATTTAACCCAGTGAAAAACCGGTGTTTTTCGTCTCGCCCATCTTGTCCACTAACGACCTCACCTTTAGCAGCGGTGCCTCTGATGACGCTCCGACAGGCAATGATGACTGTAGCGCCACGGCGGGCCAGGTCCCTCGCCGTTTCCAGCCCGATACCTGCACAGAGTCATGACATATAACTTCTCGATTCAGTCATCATGTCCTGGGTAGCTTCACTGGAACTGTAATCACAATCTCCTTCATCAGGCTGAGATATTAGTAAGGGGTAAGTCGTGTACACAAATATTGATCAAGTCTTGATATCTAAACGTCTCAAGATAATGTTAGATCTATTTTTAACCATAGGCGCTCGCACTGACAGTCGTCACTGTGTCTTACTATCTTAATTCTGGACGAGCTCTGTGGTATAACTGCCCAAGTATTTCACTTACGACTGCTTCTTACCTTTGTTGGCGCCTGTGATGACGACGGTCTTGCCCTCCATGTTAGCCTGAGACTGACACCAACGGTAGCGGAACCTGTTGACCACCCATACCAGGCAGCCCGTTACGAACCATCCGGCTAGGCTCCATGGCGGCACCAAAAACCATGAACAGACAAAGTTAAAGGCTGCCTGGAACATACTTTCTAGGGACTGTTGAAAGTGAATAGTGTTGAATTTGACGATACAGGAGCACGAGATGTCCCTGTTGTTGTTGGGCAAGGAGGACTACGAATGAGATCCTGCCAATGACGCTGCTGAAGGTTGCCAGACTAATCTTTGCCTCTAATCATCAGTCACGAGTCGTCTTCCTCTTATATGTGTACGAAACTCATACCACTGGTTACACGATGATTGGAGGGTTTAGTTCTGCCAGATTATTACGAATCAAATTACTTTTCTGTGACCGGGGATGTCAGAAATGTGGAAAGAACTCGATAGCATAACAGAGAGTACGGTGTCAATAACCAGGTCTCCTTTTCCTTTTAGATGAAGCCTCTTTGTTTTTTTTTTCCACAATTGTTAGGTCGTACTGTAAAATTTCTTTGTCTGGTATTTCCTGTTATTTAAGACTTGATTGAGGAGGTAAACATAGGTAAACTAGAAATAACACTTCAGATCGAAGAGTGGAAATTTGCTGAGGACAGCTTTGCTAATGTCCAAGTTTGAAACATGGTAAGTCTGAACGGAATTAGGCATTGAAATTATGAATAATCTGGCATATATCTTAATCCTACGCATTGGCGAGCTGCCTCTCTCTCTCTCTATCGGTACCAGTTACATGTCGGTGATTATGGACCTCCCCAAATTGGGAGTCCCAGTCCCCAAATTGGGAGTCAACTAAATCAATTTTTCCCTGACTGCACCAATGCAAGTCACTCTATGCTCTTCTCTCTTCCATGGTGGACAAATTTATGGCCATTAAATTCTCGCTGTAATTCATCATACTTAATTCTGGTGTACAGTGACACTTTTGTCCAAATGCTACGGGCTAGAATAATTTTCGAAATACATGAACCATGCATGGGCCGATAACTACAATAAATCAATTTTAGGGAAAGAAATCGTGAGATTATCATTTATGAGTTATTTCACTTTTGGTGCGATGCCAGTCTTCTGTTTATTGTCTTCCACGTCAAAGATAATGTATCAGTGCTTTATCTTTACTTGTTACTTTTATTTATTGTTGATGCTCTTCTTTGTCTTTTGTTTTCCAACTGCAGAGTGATTTTCAGAAGGTTGAACAGCTTTCTCTTTCTTTTATTTTTTCAGGATTTTGGTTAAATCTCGATCAAATTCATCTTTTCCATTCAGTTTCCTAATTCATCTCTGATCGTTGGCTAAGTTCTATTTAAGCAACAGATTTATTCTCATTTTACAGAGTTCTTTTGATAATTACATTATTTCTCTTGCACTTATCTAATTTTTTTCTAGATGGGTACAAAAAACATCTAAATGTCCATGGAGCGTTTGCTGAATTATCTTGAATTGATAAGATTTTTTTCCATTTTCCAATTTTCCTTTGTCTGACCATTGAATTCCAAGATGTTGATATAATGGATGATTGAAGTGAAGCATTTGAGGCTTAAAGTGGAATGAGAGACTGGTTAAACCAATGTCTGTAGAGATATAGAAATAATAACATGGAGAGAGGTTCAAGGATTATTATTATTATTATTTAACCTTACCATCTCTCTTATGAGACACCTGCAGCTTCGAGGCAGCACTCCACGAAGGAGCAGGATGAGGTGGTATCCTCTGTGGCGAGTTCTTGGATGATGCTTGCAAGTTACCCGTCTTTATCCTTCCCAAATGTGACCACCTTCCAACCACTGTGCTGCCAATCGTAGGAGGAGTCTGCCAACAAACCTAAGAGATTGAGAGGCAGCTATGATATACCAGGAAGCTTAAAGAGGAATGAACAAGAATTCTAAACTGATTTTGATGACTTTAGGAGACCACTGCAAGTGTTCACAGGGAAGATTTACATACCCAGGGTATAAACGATTTTCTCCTGTGTTAGGAAGAAAATATCAAGTCTAAAAACGAAAACTAATGCATGACAAGATGATGGTAATCAGGATTATGAAAATGTTGAATTTCACGTTTATCGGGTGGATCTCATGAGAAGGTCAAGCCTTCGTGGATTAGATAGATGTACATTCCTTAGGATGTATGAGGTTGTAGTTGATTGGGAAACCAACGATGATAAACAGGAATTTGAAAATATCAAAGGCCTTTATGGGGATCAGAAAATTACATTTAATCTAAGCAAGATGGCTGTGGGTAGTTGGGGTATAAGGACATAGGTGAATTAGACTCTAATTAAAAGTTAGGAATATGCAATGCAATCATGAGAGCTGTTAAGTGAGTGCCTAAGTTGTCATGTGTGGTAAGGACCACTGCAGAATACTAGATGCTTACCCTTACGTTACTTACTCGATCAAACCACCTCACACCACACATTGTCCTCAAACATCTCATTTCCAGCACATCCATCCTCCTGCGCACAACTCTATCCATAGCCCACGCCTCGCAACCATACAACGTTGTTGGAACCACTATTCCTTCAAACATACCCATTTTTGCTTTCCGAGATAGTGTTCTCGACTTCCACACATTTTTCAAGGCTCCCAAAATTTTCGCCCCCTCCCCCACCCTATGATCCACTTCCGCTTCCATGGTTCCATCCGCTGACAGATCCACTCCCAGATATCTAAAACACTTCACTTCCTCCAGTTTTTCTCCATTCAAACTCACCTCCCAATTGACTTGACCCTCAACCCTACTGTACCTAATAACCTTGCTCTTATTCACATTTACTCTTAACTTTCTTCTTCCACACACTTTACCAAACTCAGTCACCAGCTTCTGCAGTTTCTCACATGAATCAGCCACCAGCGCTGTATCATCAGCGAACAACAACTGACTCACTTCCCAAGCTCTCTCAAATTATGTATATATTTTGTAAAAATGAGGGAGGGCAACACTCACCCTGTTCCCATCTAGTGATAGAAAATGTCAAAACTCCATTTTACAGAGCAACGGTAAAGAATGTGGTGTTATGGTTATTCAGTAAAGCTAGAAACAGAAAAAGAAATTGTGCGATGGATAGACACATAGCCTAAACGAAGAATACCAAGATTATTACAGCTATGAATTGTCGAAGAGAATTATCATCCCTCCTCCAGTCACCCGTAGAGCGCTGAATAGCTTTAGAAGCTCCAGTGCTTGGTTTATAAGCCTAAATTTTATAATCCAATCCAATTTGATCATCAGTCACTACTGGGGTCCCTCCAGGGGTCTGTCTTGGTACCTAAACTTTTCATCATATATATCAAAGACGCTGTTCTTGGGCTGAATGCTTCTAGTGTCTAAATTTACTTGTCAGTAAGAATAGGTAGTGCCATATCAACTGAAGAAGCTAGGCTAAGATAGGTAATATAGCTGAATGATCTAGAAAATGGCAAATACTATTTAACATTAATACATGTCAGCTGTTGGAAGTAGGAAACCTCAGTAAGAAGTTCGATTATAAACTGATCCTCAGACCCTTTTCTAAGAAGGGACCCAGGTGTTACCCGCTACTTCCTTTTCAAAGGCTCCTGCATCCCATGGCTGCTTCATTCCCAGAAGCAGGGAAATGATGGACTCCCATAGAGTGAAAGCTTTTTTGACGAGACTGTACTATCAGTGATACAGCTTCACCAAAATGTCTTCTCACTCGCCGAGTAACCCGAGCAGGCGGACACCATGTGCGTAACATATTTATAGTGTATACTGGTTGGTTAGTTTTTAAGCTATATAATTGTGATTTTTTATGGTTATTGGGGTCATCAACGTCAAAGTATTTCCACCAATCGAAAATATGAATATGAAAAATAAAAATATAGTCCCATTACATATAGGGCCCTTGATTTACACTTTAAATTCATGGTCACTTAAAGGCAGTTACCAATTACTGTATTGTGTATCTGGTTAATTGATTTTAGTGTGAAATAACTAGAGATAAGGTTATGAAGAAGATCATACCCACTTTCTTACAATTATTTTAACTCTCAAAGATATACTGCCTGAATGAAATATTTCAAGGGTCAGTACTAACAAATGTGTTGGCAGTCTTATTTTCACCCCACCAGAGGTCCTTTCATTCGCGCCAGCCCACGCCCGTTCCTTGTGTGTTCTCCCGTTGTCGGATGCGGTTCGTACGGAAAAGTATTAACTAATCTGAAGGCATCATTGTCAGGTGAGGCTTTAATTCAATATCTTTGTGTTAATGAGGTGGTACTATGGTCCATTAATGAATTTATGTATTATTGAATGATGTATAGCATGAAGAGATTAAACTTTTGTTGAAATATGGCCGTATTGATTGCGCTTGAGGCATGCCATCCTATTTATAATACTGATTTTGATTTCTTATTTGTCTTTATGGTGGTATTGAAATTTATTCATGAATCTCTAGGATGAACGAGAGTCTGCAGTTGCGTGGGACATTGGTGGGCCATAATGGCTGGGTTACCCAAATAGCCACCAACAGGAATTTCCCAGACATGATTCTCTCTGCTTCCAGAGGTGAGTGTGAGCAATATCAGTATTGACGCTTATACATGATAGTGATTAGATGCAATATTATGCCTTGTTAATATAAGTATATTTTGCTACAATAAATTATATTGGTTTGTGCTCCATGACTTCTCCGTTTTCCTTCAATATGTTAGCTAATGAGTTAAACAGTCTACCCTCCGTTTTCCCTCAACTTGTTAGCTAAACGACAACTGAACAGTCTACCTTAGTGTATTTAGCTTATCCTAACCCAAGCTAGACATCGCTGATATTTCGATCATTTAACAAGCAAGGGACGAGATTAACGGCAACATCTGTTAGTCCTGGAGAACATATTCTATTGGTAATGGAGTGTGATACTTCATCACCGGTATGGCTTTTGTGTGTGGAGAATGAGGCCTTTGGATCGTAATGAATATTTTACTTCATTAGAAAATGATAAGTCTCAGTAGGGAGGTATGTGTGAAGTTAAGAGAAAATGTGGTTGATCGCAACGAACGCATGTTCCTATTTTTAGATTTTGATAACTGCCTTTTTAATGGATACCTTTTGATGACAACTGTACGTTTGGGATACATAGTCATAACTTTAAAGATTTTGAATTTCGTTGTAGCATCTATTTGAATAGTTTTTGTAAATTAGTAAGGGTTTTAGAGTAGAGAGCAACGGTAAAGGAGAAAGTACTCCACTTCAACAGTTGTGTAAAGAATGTATTAATACCACTTTCATTCAGATGTTTCCCAGGTTGAAATCTTAGTAGACACAATAATGGTGCACTGTTGTCATTTTCAAATGCCCCCAAACAAACGTCCTCAGGACAGTTGACCTTAGAACTTGCACTTGGAATTTTTTTTCGAATTCTGCCGAGTGCTATATGGTCTGTGAATCGATAACACATTTCAGTAGTCACTTGTGCAGTGATTAAATTGATTTTAATCTTAATGTGTACTGATATGTTGACAAAGATTTCTGTGAATTGATTTCCAGCTTCCTTAGGACCAGATTGTGGGTGGTCTGACTCACCCTACTGGCTCAGAGGGAGTGAATGGGTATCCTGGGACTGTAGATAGCAGGTTTAGAGAGAGAGTGAGGTTTTAGCCCATGAGTGGTACTGCCATCTACTTATCATTCTTGGTAGCTCAGGCTTAGTTCCTCCTGGTCTTGTGCTCTGTGCATACTGCTACTCTTTCTTTCACCTTAGGAGGTTCACAATACAAACTTGAACCTTTATAATTCTTAAACTTGTTTGTGCTTTCCTTGCCTTTATACATTTAAACTATATATGCATTCTTCCAGTCCTCGGGCTTACCATGAGCCACATGTTGAAAATCCATTCTAATCAGTCTTCAACACAGTCAACCATTTTTCTTGAGAATTTCAAGGGCAGTACTGTGCAGTCCATCCGCCTTGACATGTTTCATTTTATGGAAGACTTTCACCTTGGTGATCCACCGAACTACTTGTCGTAGCCTGTTACTTCACATACATTCCTAACTCTTGCACCCTTCATCTGCCACCCTATCATCAAACGTTATCAGTCCTTGAGAGTACTGACGTTACCTTATTACTGCTTTTAACTGCTTCCTCATATTTGTTCTTTTGTTTTTTCTCACAATGTTAATCTTCCATAACATATTCTTCCTGAAGGTTGCTGATACCCCAACTCGTCTCCCCATCACCACCCCCTTTTCTTCCCAGCCCATGCACTATCTTAACATGGTGCTGTTTCTTGTACGTCTCCCAATTACTCACACTCCTTCCCTGTATTGCTAATACACTTTTTATCTTTCAATTGCGACTATGGATTCATCCCTCCACTTCCGAGCTTATCTCAGCTGCCTACCTCAAACCTTTTGCATGCCACATTAAGTTGCACAGCACTGCTTCCTTGAATACCACCCTTTCCTCATCCACTGCTATTCTGTGAAAAGAAATCCTGAAGTTGAAAAGATCAAACAAGGTGCATCATTGTTGTATCGCCCAGCAGCTGTTGTATTACTGATTAAGGTGGGCCAAGATTTCTGGTGACTGTGATCTGTGGAATCTTGAGATCCAACATAGATTTAATATTTACGTTAATATTTATGGAGTAACGGAATGGTTATAAAGTAACCATTTGTCATTCAGATATTAAAAGAAATTTTAGATTCATTTCTTTGGGTTCAGGAATGTTTATCATATCCATTGGTTATAGAGAACTTTGTTTAGTTGGTTATTTTCAGTTTTTACGGTGTGACTAGGCATTAACAATAAGATTCTATGATATTTATTTTTTGGTGTTTAGGGAAGGAAGTTATTCAAAGCTTTGTGAGGAACCATCCTATCTCTTATGCCAGCCAGCAGGTTTGTGGCTTGTAGGTACCCCAAGTGTGCAGAACATCACTAGTGATTAGTGATAGATGCACGTGGTGTATCTCTTGTAAGTGGGAACAGATTTGATAGTGTGTAGGGTATTTTGTGCTGTAATTTTATGGATTTTTTTTTATGAAGTACGCTAAGTTCATTGGTATTCTGTTGTCATGTCTTTTCAGATAAGTCTCTGATTTTGTGGAAGCTGACTCGTGAGGAAAATCAATATGGCATTCCACAGAAGCGTCTTCATGGACATTCCCATTTCATATCTGATGTGGTATGTACTTATGACTTGATTTTATTTGGATATTTTAATATACATATGAAATTTATGTTGGGAAAAATGAGAAAGATTATGAACAAAACTGTTTCAGGTTCTTTCCCTGGATGGTCACTTTGCTTTGTCGGGTTCCTGGGACAAGACGTTGCGTCTCTGGGATTTGGCTGCTGGGAAGACCACGAGACGATTTGAGGATCACAACAAGGTCTGAACCTGCAGTTATGTGACCAGAATCACAGAATTCTTCAAAACATAGTAATCAGGAAGCTTTTTTGTTTTTTCCTTTTTTTTATTAGAAAGAAGAGGACCACTGAGAATTGGTGAGTACATGCCTGCTGTACTAGAAGCTCCTTCATCTTCAGGCTTTTTGATTACTCTGCAGTAGTGATCTTCCTGATTCATTGAAGTACATGTAATATTTCCAGATGGCAGAGTATGAAGTTTACCCCAGGAAATGGGGCATTCTTGCCTTTTGTCAGCATATAGGGTCAGGGGACACCAGTTCAAATTGCCAAAGAAGATGAATGCTTGAATACACTTAATTCACCCCATGGAGATGGGAATGGGTACGAATATTTAGAAAATTCTCATTAGTTATGTGAATATTAAGCTTTTTCTATAGACTTTGATATTTGTGTACTATTTTGATTTTGGGAAATGGATCTCTATAATGGAGAGATCACCTTAACAGTCGGCATGTTTTAGGCAGGTTGTTATTATTATTTATTATTTTTCATTTTTTTTTTTTTCTTTTTTTTTTTTCTTTTTTTTTTTTACATACAACTCCAATTTTCACAGTTGTCTTAAACTCAGACTGCCAGGTTTGTGTTAGATAGTATGCAGCCCCCAAAAGCAAACTTGACATGGTTCGGGAAGCCATTTGATCTTAGTATTTAGAAACTAAATGAAATGGGTAACAAAACATGCAGGCACAAAGTGGGCATCCCCTAAATCTCTTAGCTCTTCAGTCTATGCTGAATGTCTGTTTTTACACATGCTTGCCTTATGTGGTTGTGAACATGGTTTTATTTTGTTACAGGATGTGTTGTCTGTTGCTTTCAGTGCTGACAACCGTCAGATTGTGTCTGGCTCAAGGGATAAAACAATCAAGGTAAGTTTTAACTTTGCAAGACTGTATAGACTTTTATAAAGCAATCATTAGTTGGAGGGTTTAGGTAAAACTGGAACTACCACATAGACGTGAAGGACTTTGGATGTTAGTTATATTTGACGTTTAATTCAAAGGTATAGACAGCATAAAGTTTGTTGACCCTTAAGTGTAGGGTTAGAGTGTAGTGGGGAGAACAGATTGAAGGAATTTTTCTTTTACATTATTTTTGGGATTACACTTATCAAAAATTACTCGTTGGATTATTTCTTGCTTCCTGTAAATAATTCAAATATCCCTAATTTTTTTAGTTGCTTCTCGGTTTTGGCGTTCAGTGAGAGGAAGATTATGAGTCACAGCTGAGATATGGGGATAGAAGGTATTGAAAGTTATACTAGTTGTGTTTATGCTTTTCCATTCCATTGGCCAAATCAAAGGAAGAGTAGAGTATGATGCATGTCCATGTAGGAGGGGAATAAGCTGAGAAACCCCTAAAAGGCAAATGCTGTTGTATTTGAAAGAGATAGACCAAGGTGATAAGCAGTCTGAATGTCAGAGAATTTAAAGTTTAATAATGGCTCAGACACAGAAGTGATAGTCATCAAGGATTGCAGTTGAATTTACATTAATGAAGTATATGGCACTAAGATTGTTATTGAATAGTTGATGTAGTATAACCATTAGCCTACTAGTAGCATATATTTTGGCATGTTTTAAAATTTGCATTCCTAAGAATTATATAGAATTATTATCGAGATGAAACTGACATGAGCGTATATACAAAAAGCAATTATGGTACGAGTGGAAAACTTGTGGCATTCAGAACATACTGAAAATGTGAGGTTCATATATTGCAGAGATAGCAGGTTCAAACAAAATCAAGAATTTAAAAGATTGTAGGGAAATTTAGATTCCAAAAAGTATGCTATTTGTGCTGGAGGCTTGTGAGAGTGGAAGGATAAATATAGACACCAGTTTCATCTGGTGAAATAACTAGGATGAGTGGAAAATTGGTAAGTATATATGTTGTCATTGAGCTAAACTAGGACATGAAGCACTTGAAAAAACTGAGGAGAGGTGTGTGGGGTCTGCTTTGAATGTGAGGCAGGCTCTTTGTTTCTGGCATTTCTTCATCAAACTACTGTATTTGGATGATCCATGTGATAATAAGGAAGATGATTAAAAATGACAGAATGTGTTATAAGGATGTTTTCTTGTGGATTATGAATCAGAGTGCACTTGGTAAAATTCCTTGAACCTGTCTATTTTTTCTCTGGTGTCTGTTTCCTCTGGGAACTTGTATCCTTTTGTGCCTTTTTTGCTTGCACCATTTCATGTCTACCCTCATTTCTATCCCTCCAGTACTCTTCCACTCTATTTCTCATGTCACAGGTGGTCTTCCTTTCACACCATCCCTTTTAATCACCTTGCATTCTTTTCACATGCCCAGAGCACCTCAGAGTATTGTTTCCCCCAATTTATCACTCCAAAGTTCATTCCATTTGCATTCCTACCATACCACATCTTAAACCCCTTGATTAATTCATTCCATCTCTTCCTACAACAAGCTGCCAAATAACTAATTTCCTCAGCCTGAATTCTTTTAATTCAGTAACTTGTCCAGTGTCTGTATTTTGGCTGTATAGGTCAGGAGGACTGCGTTTCCTTAATCCATCTTCACTTCCTTGAACCTCTCTGCAATAATTTTCTTTGTATCGAAATTGTAATAACTGACAGCACAATAGAAGTTAGTGTGGGTAACATTATTATGCATGTTTCAAATCTTATTTTCCATTGACCTTTGTCAGATCTATATGTTTGAATTTTATTAATAATTACTGTGTTTTTCCCCAGCTTTGGAACACCCTGGCCCAGTGCAAGTATACCATTCAGGAGGATGGTCACTCAGATTGGGTCTCATGTGTCAGATTCTCCCCATCTAATAGCAATCCAATTATTGTTTCTTGTGGATGGGATAAAGCTGTAAAGGTTGGTGACAGCTTTATTTGGGTAAAGGAAAACATTTGTGAAATATGAATGCATTTATATTCATTTTGATGTACAGTTAGTGATAACATGACGAATGTGATGTTTTGGAATGCGGATATTCAGATTTACTTAAGGGCATAGTTACATATATCAAAATTTTCCACAGGTATGGAGCTTGACAAATTGCAAGCTCAAGACCAACCATTATGGCCATACTGGGTACTTGAACACCGTGACTGTTTCACCTGATGGGTCACTCTGTGCATCTGGTGGCAAGGTAAGATATTTTATTCATATATCACCCCATAGGCAGCATGTTAGACCAGTTGATGCAATTTTGTGTATCCTGTTTATCCCATTTTGGCCCTGTTACCCTAGATTGACCTGAACTCCATCCTTCCATCTTGACCTCCCCTCAAAGGATGATTTGATATCTTGGCTGTGTAGATTGATGATTAGCATGACCTTGGAATGTTTAGAAAGAATACTACCTACAAATTTTCTGTGCATTGTAGATGGCACAGGTGTGTTTGTGGGAAATTCCTCCCTCCCATAATCTTTTTGGAAGAACAGAAGGAAAAAGCAAAGATATTTCCATGGAAGTCTCCTTTATGCTGCCTTGCTAAGGCAGGAAATTGCACGATAGAAAGCTTTGAGTGTTTAAAGGTTAAGTACTAGAACATCTGATAAAGAATTATTGAAATGGTCAACGTGGATTTATGCTAGGAAAAAGTAGGCAGAACACATTTTAAGCTGAATACAGTGTGTATGGTCCCAGTACAACAAAGATTGACATTCCATTTTGCCTAGAATATGAAAAATGTATATCAGAATCTTTCTTCCTGTAACATTAAATAAGGGCAAGTTGGAAAGATGCATCTGAGTTTTTAAATAACAGAAAAATGAAGACTGGCCATTGTAACATCCTGCAATCATTTATTGTGGTTGATTCAAGGAATGGTGTTGGTCTGTGCTGTCCTTGACATCAGATGATTTTGGCCTAATACGCATGACTAGTTAAGGAACATGACCACATGATGCCTTTTATCTTTTTCCGGTGTTAACTTGCAAACACAAGAAATGGCAAACAAGTATGAAAGACAGAAGAGCTTCATTTTGATGTATTCCAGAAGGTAGATTATATTATGCAAATAGGTTTTTCTTTAGTTATATTTTTTCGTACTAAAAGTACTGTAGGTAGTAGTTGTTAGGGAACCAACATCCTGGATGGTATATTTTCATTACTACCCAATTGGGTATTAGGATGGGTAGTGACTGCTTTGTAGTGAGCCATGACTTCATTGGTCGTCAAGTTCCGTTCTGAGCCAGATAGCTTTCTTTTCTTTCTGCCTCACCCCAAACGTAGACTACTTGTGTTGTCCACAAGCATATGATCTCACTTTGTTATACATAACACAGCTCGTTTTTTGAGACTCTCTTTTCCTGCTGTGAGCACTATGCACTAGCCCTGACTTTTAGAAAATGGTAGGAACATTAGGTAGTGGTAGTAGGTAGGAACATTAGGCAGGAGCATTAGGTAGTAGTAGTCAGTAGGAGTTGGGGGTAGGCATCAGAGATATAGATAGATAGCTAAAAATACTGAATAACCATGGGCTTTGATGCTTTACAAATAACACCATACCAAATCGGCGTCATTCCCCTCATTCCCTTCCTCACTCTTCTGAATCCAATTATTTTAGCATCATGGTGACATACATCACAAATCCATGATAATCTCTCAAGTTGCTGTTTGATTTGGAATGCTGGTGTGTTCATGCCTAAAAAAATTGTCAATTTATATTTATATTTAAAATCCCTGTGGATAGGGGAGAAAGAGTACTTCCACAATTCCTTGCATATCGTAGATGACTAAAATGGGAGGGCGTGGGGGGCTGAAAATTCTCCCCTCCCATACGTTTGATTTTCCAAAAGAAGGAACAGAGAAGGGGGCCTAGTGATGATATTCCCTTAAAGGCTCAGTCATCTGTTCTTAATGCTACCTTGCTAACATGGGAAATGAGGAATGTGCATGAAAAATTTAAAATTTGCACATCAGTCCTGTGAACTCTGAACTGATTTTCAACTCTTTTTCAGGATGCCAAGGCTATGTTGTGGGACCTAAATGATGACAAGCACTTGTACACTTTGGACCATACAGACATTATTAATTCGCTGTGTTTCAGCCCTAACCGATACTGGTTATGTGCTGCTACTGGACCTTCTATTAAGATTTGGGTAAGTATTCCTTTTCAGATATTTACGCATTACATTTTATAATTCAATGCTAGTTCCCTGATTGTGAATTATGCTGCTGCTTGACAAACTTTTAAGTAAAATGGTTTGCTTTAATTAAAGGCAAAATTTTGGCTTTTTTTCTTTGACTACAGGATCTGGAGGGTAAGAATATGGTGGATGAGTTGAAGCCTGACGTGATTACTCAGAACCCTAAGGCAGAACCCCCTCAGTGTCTTTCCATGGCTTGGTCTGCAGATGGTCAGACATTGTTTGCTGGGTACAGTGATAGTAAGATCCGTGTCTGGCAAGTCAGTGTTACTTCACGTGCATAAGACATTGGTGTAAATAAATCACAGATATTGTGTGTTACTTTCATTTTCCTACCTGTGTTGATTTCTTGTTTGCCCTTAAAATGTTTGAGTCGGTAGTGTGGACACAAAACAGTCAGTTTGTCTAGTGTAATATTTTTCTTGTGATTGTGTGCTCCACCAATCACTGACATGAAAATCTCAAGGAGACTGCTGTGCATGACAGAAAACTAAAGATACGTTAGTTTTTCTCAGGTTTCCTTGGAAATAATTTTTCCTTTAAAGCTCTGTAACTATTAGGCGCAGGAGCATGCAGAGTTCTATGAAATATAGTCTTCAGATCCTAGTCAATCACCCAAGATAGGAATAACTTTGCTTTAAAGTATACATGGGTAAAAACACACCCTACATATGTCTTTGCATCTGAGAGGAGGTATTTGAAAGAAAAGTTGTATCGACTAATTGAACGTAGTGTTTAGGAATCTTATGCAATCTTGATGCAATTTGCCATAGAAAATTGCTTGTTGACATTGTTTAAAGTAATGTTGTTCTGTGCTTAGAGAGACCTGTACCAATATGTGATCGTGGAGCTTGTATTAATGTAATGCCATCGAATAGTCTTGAGCTAAGTGATGAATATGTATCGATGGACGATAAAGAAGAGTACATGAGAATGTACGGTAATTCTATTAATTTTTTGATCAATTTGTGTGGGAAGCCTGAAATTTTCTACATGTTCTAAAGGAAGCCAGGATATAGAATTTATGAATACTGGGAGTTGTGAAGAAGTTAGGTTCCCTGACCCAGTTTGTAAACCAGAAAACACGAAATGTGTAAAATTGGAGGAAGTACAAGTACGTGATTGTAGTAATGTATTGAATATTTTAGGCCTAAGCAAATATGGATGGCAAGATGGTATTGAGCAACATCTAAGAAAAATGAATTTCGTCAGTTTGTATTTTTTTTTTTTATTATACTTTGTTGCTGTCTCCCGCATTTGCGAGGTAGCGCAAGGAAACAGACGAAAGAAATGGCCCAACCCCCCCCCCCATACATATGTATATACATACATCCACACGCAAATATACATACCTACACAGCTTTCCATGGTTTACCCCAGACGCTTCACATGCCCTGCTTCAATCCACTGACAGCACGTCAACCCCGGTATACCACATCGATCCAATTCACTCTATTCCTTGCCCTCCTTTCACCCTCCTGCATGTTCAGGCCCCGATCACACAAAATCTTTTTCACTCCATCTTTCCACCTCCAATTTGGTCTCCCTCTTCTCCTTGTTCCCTCCACCTCCGACACATATATCCTCTTGGTCAATCTTTCCTCACTCATCCTCTCCATGTGCCCAAACCACTTCAAAACACCCTCTTCTGCTCTCTCAACCACGCTCTTTTTATTTCCACACATCTCTCTTACCCTTACGTTACTCACTCGATCAAACCACCTCACACCACACATTGTCCTCAAACATCTCATTTCCAGCACATCCATCCTCCTGCGCACAACTCTATCCATAGCCCACGCCTCGCAACCATACAACATTGTTGGAACCACTATTCCTTCAAACATACCCATTTTTGCTTTCCGAGATAATGTTCTCGACTTCCACACATTCTTCAAGGCCCCCAGGATTTTCGCCCCCTCCCCCACCCTATGATCCACTTCCGCTTCCATGGTTCCATCCGCTGCCAGATCCACTCCCAGATATCTAAAACACTTCACTTCCTCCAGTTTTTCTCCATTCAAACTCACCTCCCAATTGACTTGACCCTCAACCCTACTGTACCTAATAACCTTGCTCTTATTCACATTTACTCTTAACTTTCTTCTTCCACACACTTTTCCAAACTCAGTCACCAGCTTCTGCAGTTTCTCACATGAATCAGCCACCAGCGCTGTATCATCAGCGAACAACAACTGACTCACTTCCCAAGCTCTCTCATCCCCAACAGACTTCATACTTGCCCCTCTTTCCAAAACTCTTGCATTCACCTCCCTAACAACCCCATCCATAAACAAATTAAACAACCATGGAGACATCACACACCCCTGCCGCAAACCTACATTCACTGAGAACCAATCACTTTCCTCTCTTCCTACACATACACATGCCTTACATCCTCGATAAAAACTTTTCACTGCTTCTAACAACTTTCCTCCCACACCATATATTCTTAATACCTTCCACAGAGCATCTCTATCAACTCTATCGTATGCCTTCTCCAGATCCATAAATGCTACATACAAATCCATTTGCTTTTCTAAGTATTTCTCACATACATTCTTCAAAGCAAACACCTGATCCACACATCCTTTACCACTTCTGAAACCACACTGATCTTCCCCAATCTGATGCTCTGTACATGCCTTCACCCTCTCAATCAATACTCTCCCATATAATTTACCAGGAATACTCAACAAACTTATACCTCTGTAATTTGAGCACTCACTCTTATCCCCTTTGCCTTTGTACAATGGCACTATGCACGCATTCCGCCAATCCTCGGGCACCTCACCATGAGTCATACATACATTAAATAACCTTACCAACCAGTCAATACAGTCACCCCCTTTTTTAATAAATTCCACTGCAATACCATCCAAACCTGCTGCCTTGCTGGCTTTCATCTTCCGCAAAGCTTTCACTACCTCTTCTCTGTTTACCAAATCATTTTCCCTAACCCTCTCACTTTGCACACCACCTCGACCAAAACACCCTATATCTGCCACTCTATCATCAAACACATTCAACAAACCTTCAAAATACTCACTCCATCTCCTTCTCACATCACCACTACTTGTTATCACCTCCCCACTTGCGCCCTTCACCGAAGTTCCCATTTGCTCCCTTGTCTTACGCACTTTATTTACCTCCTTCCAGAACATCTTTTTATTCTCCCTAAAATTTAATGATACTCTCTCACCCCAACTCTCATTTGCCCTTTTTTTCACCTCTTGCACCTTTCTCTTGACCTCCTGTCTCTTTCTTTTATACATCTCCCACTCAATTGCATTTTTTCCCTGCAAAAATCGTCCAAATGCCTCTTCTCTTTCACTAATACTCTTACTTCTTCATCCCACCACTCTACCCTTTCTAATCAACCCACCTCCCACCTCGTCAGTTTGTAAGTATGAATAATTGATCGTATGTTGGACTAGGGATTGAATATTGCATGGCAGAACCTCAGTAGCTAGGGTTTAGATATCTTTTTCATGCTAAATAGCAATGACTAATAAGGTAGTGCTTTACCAATTTCACCGGTCATAATATCCTTTTGCCCATTTCATCAAATTTTATGGGCGTTTTACATGCAATCAAAGGACTGTGAAATCGGAAGAAAAGTTGCAACTCCAAAGAAAAAGGGCATAAATTGCCAATTATGTTTTAAGGGGCTCTGAAACCATTTGATTCCATCCTCAAGATTTGTAGGTATGGGTAAACATAGCGTCTACATAGGAAGGCGATCAGATTGTTGGATGGACAGAAGTTTCTTTTCAGTGCACTGCTGGATCAGTTATGAATTTGAATACTGTATTACAGTTGCACTGGGGGAATTTTTTACTGGAATTAAATGCTAATGGTAACTACAAATTTGAAAATGAAATTTTGAAACTTGCTATTGCTAAGAAAACCCTTTTCAAAAATAGAAAAGGTAGGTTGGAGAACTGGAAATTTGGAAAGAGATTGTATTTATGTATAAACTACTCGTAATGGGGACAGCTAAAATTCGAAGAATGATCAAGGAGAAAGATTTGAGTTGCACTAATTGATAAAGAATAGTGATTGGAGTGCTTTTCTCTGCCAAATGTATGGATAGAATGAAATTGACAGATACCATAAAGATTCTCAAATGAAAGTAAGGTGGGGTGGTCATGTAGAATGTAAGGCCAAAGGTGAATGTCTGTTGGTGGCATGATAGTGACCTAGGAATATGAGTGGGTAGTCCAGATATAAAAGTTGACAGCTAAGTTAGTTTAATGAATATTTCAGAGGATGATTGGGAATTGGATGGAATGGTGCCATCTTGTATCTTGGTGCCATGTTCAACTGTGTGCAAACATGGAAAAGTATGTCATTTCTGCAGGCCCATATTTCACTTCAATACACTGTCATTGAGTTGTATACGAGTGATTTCAGGAAGTGTATGTACTTGATCATCCTATGGAATATGGAAAGTAGTGCAAAAACTAAAAATTGGAAGAAGGAAAAAATACTCTGGTTTAAGGTGTTAGGATTATGAAATTGGGCAAATGCACCTGTATATGAATAAGAGCCTAAATGTAGGTTAATAGCTTGTAAAGTATAATAGATATTGTACATTGTATGATAAGAAAAGTGAAATATTTTGTGTTAGGGTTTTATATATATATAGCGCTAGGAAAAGACAACAAAGGCCACATTCGTTCAGACTGTCTCTAGGTGTCATGTATAATGCACCAAAACCACAGCTCCCTTTCCACATCCAGGCCATATAAAACTTTCCATGGTATATTTACCCTAGACGCTTCACATGCCTTGGTTCAATCCACTGACAGCACGTCAACCCTGGTATACCACATCGTTCCTATTCACACTATTCCTTGCATGCCTTTAACCCTCCTCCATGTTCAGGCCCAGATCACTCAAAATCTTTTTCACTCCATCTTTCCACCTCCAATTTGGTCTCCCACTTCTCGTTCCCTCTACCTCTCACACATATATCCTCTTGGTCAATCTTTCCTCACTCATTCTCTCCATGTGACCAAACCATTTCAAAACTCCCTCTTCTGCTCTCTCAACCACACACTTTTTATTACCACACATCTCTCTTACCCTTTCATTACTTGATCAAACCACCTCACACCACATATTGTCCTCAAACATCTCATTTCCAGCGCATCCACCCTCCACACATCTCTTATCTATAGCCCACGCCTCGCAACCATATAACATTTAATAGAACCACTATTCCTTCAAACATACCCATTTTTGCTTTCCAAGATAACGTTCTCGACTTCCACACATTTTTCAATGCTCCAAGAACTTTTGCCCCCTTCCCACCCTACAATTCACTTCCGCTTCCATGGTTCCATCCGCTGCCAAATCCACTCCCAGATATCTAAAATATTTCACTTCCTCCAGTTTTTCTCCATTCAAACTTACCTCCCAATTGACTTGTCCCTCAACCCTAATGCACCTAATAATCTTGCTCTTGTTCACATTTACTCTCGGCTTTCTCCTTTTACACACTTTACCAAAGTCAATCACCAGCTTCTGCAGCTTCTCGCCCGAATCAGCCACCAGCGCTGTATCATCAGCGAACAATGACTCGCTTCCCAAGCTCTCTCATCCACCACAGGCTGCATACTCGCCCCTCTTTCCAAAACTCTTGCATTCACCTCCCTAACAACCCTATCCATAAACAAATTAAACAACCTTGGAGACATCACGCACCCCTGCCACAAACCAACATTCACTGAGAACCAATCTCTTTCCTCTCTTCCTACACGTGCACATGCCTTACATCCTTGATAAAAACTTTTCACTGATTCTAACAACTTACCTTCCGCACCATATATTCTTCATACCTTCCAAAGAGCATCTCTGTCATTTTCCTTCTCCAGATCCATAAATGCTGCGTATAAATCCATTTGCTTTTCTAATTATTTCTCATATACATTT
Source organism: Panulirus ornatus (assembly GCF_036320965.1). Taxonomy (NCBI): domain Eukaryota; kingdom Metazoa; phylum Arthropoda; class Malacostraca; order Decapoda; family Palinuridae; genus Panulirus; species Panulirus ornatus. Next base: position 21,351,640 of record NC_092279.1, read on the forward strand.
TTCAAAGCAAACACCTGATCCACACATCCTCTACCACTTCTGAATCCACATTGCTCTTCCCCAATCTGATGCTCTGTACATGCCTTCATCCTCTCAGTCAATACCATCCCATATAATTTCCCAGGAATACTCAACAAACTTATACCTCTGTAATTTGAGCACTCACTCTTATCCCCTTTACCTTTGTACAATAGCACTATGCAAGCATTCCGCCAGTCCTCAGGCACCTCACCATGAGTCATACATACATTAAATAACCTTACCAACCAGTCAACAATACAGTCACCCCCTTTTTTAACAAATTCCACTGCAATACCATCCAAATCCGTTGCCTTGCCGGCTTTCATCTTCCGCAAAGCTTTTACTACCTCTTCTCTGTTTACCAAATCATTCTCCCTAACCCTTTCACTTTGCACACCAACTCGACCAAAACACCCTATATCTGCCACTCTATCGTCAAATACATTCAACAAACCTTCAAGATACTCACTCCATCTCCATTATTTATTTATTTATTTATTACACTTTCATGCTGTAATACATTATACACAAGTAATACTACCTCTGGATATTGCACTCCCAGAGCCTCTGCTCCCTCACCCACCCGATGACTCGCTTCTACCTCCATGGTTCCATTAATTGCCATGTCTACTCCCAGGTATATACAACATCACTTCAAAGAAGTTTTCTCCATTAAAACTTGCACCCCAACCAACCTGTCCTTCAATCCTTCTGAACCTAATAACCTTTTTATCCATATTTACTCTCAACTTCATTCTTGCACACACGCACTTCCAAATTCGGTCATCAACTTGTGCATTTTCTCATTCAAAATTGCCACCAGTAGCAACAAACAACTGACTCTCTTCTTAGGCCCTCTCATCCCTGATGGATTGCTTACTCCTCTCTCCAAGACTAGAATTAACATCCCTTACCACCGAATCCATAAACAAGTGAAACCACCACTGTGACATCACACAACCCTGCTGCTAGACCAACCTTCACTTGGAGACATTCACTCCTCTCTTCCTACTTATACCCTGGTTAAAAACTAATCTGCTTCTGACGGCTTTCTTCCTACACTATATATTCTTGTGACCTTCCACTAGGCAAGCCTTTTAACCCTATCATATGATTTCTCCAGATCTATATGTGCCACATACAAATCCATCTGTTTCTTTTAGCATTTCTCACGTTCACTAAAGAAGACACCTGGTCCACACATCCTCTACCACTTACGAAGCTACACTACCTCCCTCGCAATACCTATCCATAAAAATGACCATGTACAATGAAAAAACTTATACCTCTTTAGTCTGAAAATGCCTTTTATTTTCCTTGCCTTAATACTGTGGCACACTAAATGCATTCTGCCAATCAGCATCTCACCATGATCTGTACATGCATTGAAAATTCTTACCAACCAACAAACAAGTCACCCCCTTAATAAATTCAGCTACAATACCATCCACATTTCATGTATGTAAGGCTTTCAACACCTCTCCACATTACTATTGTGACACTCGCTTAGCATACCACTCTGACCCATACACCTTACAGCTACCACCTTATCATCAAACTCATTCATCAGCCCTTCAAAACACTCCAACCAAAATATCTTATTCTCTCTAAAGTTTACTGATACTAGCTCACCACAACTCTCAGTTGCCCTCTTGATCTCTGCACCTTCCTCTCTACTTCCTGCCCCTTTCTCATACACCCCTGAATCATTTGCACTCCATCCCTTTATGTACTAGTCAGTTTTCTCAATTTTCTTTCACTTGCAACTGCTTTACCTCTACACCTTGATCTCTGCACCTTCCTCTCTACTTCCTGCCCCTTTCTCATACATCCCCGAATCATTTGCACTCCATCCTTCTGTGTACTACCCAGTTTTCTTAATTTTCTTTCACTCGCAACTGCTTTACCTTTACACCCAATCTGCTCATCTCCCACCTTTTGTATACTGCAAGCATCTCTTTTCTCATACCAGCACTGCTTCCCCAAATACCTCCAATTCGTAACCCACTACCCTTGTTTCATTTATTCTTACCTTTTGCCATTCTGCACTCAAACTCCTTTTATTATCTCCCATGCATTTCTTTTCCATGCTTATTCTCCCACTGTTCTCACCAACATTGTTTCCTCTTCCAAAAACCTCTACAAATGTTCATCCTCGCCTCCACTAGATAGTGATCAGGCATCCCACCAGGTGCCCTTCTCAGCACATTTACATCCAAAAGTCTTTCTTATATACACATTAAATGATCTATAATCCAGTAATGCCTTCTGAACATCACAACTACTCACATACATATACTTGTGTATGTTCATCTTTTAAGCCATTTATTGCCAGTCAAGTCCTTTCTTTTCAGTACACAACTCCACAAGCTGTTCACCATTTCCATTCATAATGCCAAATACCCCCCCAGTTGTGCCATCAGCTGACACATTACTCGCATTCGAATAACCAATCATTAATACCCAGTCCCTTTCATAAAAACTGCTGGCAGGCACACAGCTGCTCTTGAAGCACTTACCTCTCATTAGCTGCTTTTGAAGCACCTGCCTCTCATTATCTTTCTTCCCATGGCCAGGTGCATTTAAATTTTCATTTTACCCAAATTGGTCTAGAATTTACTTCCTTACACTCTTTCACACGCTCCTATAACTCCTTTAAGAGTAGTGGTACTCCTCCCAACCCCTGACTTTACTCCTAAGACATTTCTAAACCATTCTTCCCCTTGACCTTTGAGCATCTGGGTTTCTTCCCCAGATGCACTGCATGTCACTCCTGTCTTGTCAACTTGGTTACATGCACACAAATGGACACCCCAGCCTAAGCCTTTGAGGAAGATGAGCTCTCCTTGCTTGGCTTCTTTTGATCGTCTTTTAGAAATTGAAATAAAAGAGGGGGTGTTTCCACCCCTCTTTAGTCATCCTCTACAACACATAGGGAATATGGAGGGATATATATACATACCGAGGTCGGCATGCTGTCAATGGACAACCAGGGCATGTGAAACATAAGGGGTAAACCATGGAAAGGTCTGGGGCCTGGATGTGGATAGGTAGCTGTGGTTTTGGTGCATTACACATGAAGGTCGTGTATGGATGTGAGCAGATGTGACCTTTCTTCATCTGCTTCCTGGCACTACCTCACATTGGGTGTTGGGGAAAAGAACAGAATGTGCATGTTATCTTTTTCCTTCATGCATTTGTGCCGTTTCCTGTGGTGTGGGGAGGCATCGGGATTGGATGAAGGTGAGCAACTATGCATAGTACATATTTATATATGCATTTAGCTTTTTATAAGTTATCTTCCCAATTGTAAATTTACATTCAGGATCGTACAATATATTCTATAGTAAGTATACCAAGGAGTAAACTTTTTCATTAAGTTCTGTATAGATTTATGTCCTGCCTCATATTAACGTTGAATTGCTGCCCATGAATGCAACATCATTTCTATATTATGCTCACAAGAAACACACTTTCAATTTAAGGCATATGAAGCGGTCAGGGGTAAATCATAAAGGTCTGTGGGGCTTGGCTGTGGATAGGATGGCTCTGGTTTCAGCATCATTATACATGACAGCTGAAGAGTGGAAGTATGCAAATGGGGCTGTCCTTTGTCTGCTTTTGGTAGGCATTATTTTGCTACACAGGGAAAGGGTGAACAAATATGAAAAAAAGTTTTTGAACATTTGCAAAAGGAATGAATGAATTCACAATGGACAAAATAGTTTAATTAAGCTTGTATAACAGCATTTCCCAAATTCCTGTGTCAAGAATACACAAACTTCAATAGAAATACGAGTGGCCAGAGGTACTTCAGAAACATTTTTCTTAAAATACCTGTAACCATTTTTTTTTTTGCATAAAATTGAGAAGGGATAGACAAATACAAGTACACAGAAATTTGTATAGATTCTGAATAACACCATATCTGTAAAATGTAACAAAAGAGACTTCTTTGAGCACACTTGTACAATTCAATAAATATATAAGAAAATACCCAGTATTATCTGATTATTTCTTGGATGATGAAAATCCAGAAAATCCCATTATTTTTGCCATTTCTGGATCCATTCCACCTGATCCCATATCTTCATCTATAGATGAATCTGCCTTCCGCTTCCGTTCCTTACGTTTCTCACGTCGATATTCCTTCAGTTTTTCCTCCTGTAAGAAACAGAGTATGTTACATAAAGAAAATGGTTACAAAATTAAGATTTTTTCATACTTGTTTACAGTGTCTTGCTTTACCAATGAAGCGCCAGGAACAGACAATATAATGACCTCATTTAATCCACATCCACTCTTCCCGTTTTGAATGACGTACCAAACTCAGAAACCACCATCCACAACCAAGTCCCACTGACCAATTCTGTGGATTCTCCTGACTGCTTCATGTGCCTGAGTTCAGATCATTAACAGTGCATCATCCTCCATACACCACATCACTGCAACTAATGCGATCCTCTTACCCCCCTTGCACCTCAAAGCTTCTACCAGACAATCCTTCTATCTCCTCCATCTACTCCCTTTACTTCTGCTATACAGCTTGTCCTTGACAGTCTTTCTATAAAGAAACTCATCTCCATATGTCCAAATTGTTTCAGCACATCTGAGTTTAGGAGTGTGTAAGAAAGGAGGAATTTGAGATTTGTGTTAAAAAAAGGTAATGAAATGTACCACAGAGAGTGAGTGAGTTTGGAATGGTCACCTACCTACAACAAAACTTTTTCCAGAGGAAGGGCTAGTACATAGTACTTGCCATAGGTCTTGATTGTTGAATAATGCTGTTTCTCGCAGTTGAAGTGTTAGTTATCTATGTTGATCTGGCATTGATTTCAACTGTCTGTCTAATTGTTAAAGTATTTTGAAGGTCTCTACTTGAATATTTATTTCTCTAGGAACTGGAATGAACGATCTTTCAAGTTTCTTTGCTGTTTGCTGGACATTTGTGTATTTTTGTCTAATATCCCTTTACTGTATTCCCAGAAATAATTCCTGATTTGATTGTCTGTATCTGTCTTGTGTAGAGCTTTCAGACGACATATTTTATGCCCTTTATTTGATGACAGGCATATAGTATCATATTATAAACTTATGTCCATCATGTATAGTCCAAGCTCTTTCAGGTTCTTGTGATACTTACGATTGTTCAGTCTCTCAATTTTACTTGTGAAGTGTTTTGTATTCTTTTTACTTTGTTTAGTTCCAGATGTTTACTTGTAGACCTAATTATTAGGCAATGTTCTGTTATTTTTCATAAACATACTGAACACTCATCAACCATATGTCCCTTGTGTAAATTTTCATTATCATGTCACTCATACTTTAGCTTTAAAGTATTACTTTTTCAATATGTTTCTTAAATTCAAGTTTTACAAGCTTGAATGTATTATCTTTTCAATATGTTCTTTAAATTCAATTTTTACATTTACAGTAACTTGTTAGGCTTCGACAGTTTCACCACTTACAATTACTTTCCATCAGGTCACTGTTTGAAGGCACTGATAGACTGTTAAAGGTATGGCATTAAATAACTGTTCCAGTTTCTATCTATCTATATCTCTGACATATGTTCCAACTGGAACTCCCTCAAGGGGGTGGTCATGGTAATAGTCTCCAGTGCCACTTCTTAGCCTTTAGTGCCTCACCCTTAACAGGCCACTGGCAAGGGACAACTCTAGTGCAGCGTTTGCAGAGGCTCCTGCCTAATGTTCCTACTGACTACTGCTACCTAATGCTCCTTTCTAATGTCCCTACTTTCTACTTGTACCTATTTTTCTACCTAATTGTTCCTAAGAAGTGGCACTGAGTTAACTAATTATGGAGGCTATTGATGTGGCCAATCCCTTGAGGGAGTTCCAATTGGGAAGAGACATCAGAGATATACACAGATAGATATAAAAACACGTGAGTAGTGTAATGAAAAAACAAATGGGGCAACTAGAAAATGAAGTTGTGATATTTTTCAATAACTTTGCTACTTTCTGCTCCAAGATAACAGATGACTGAATCTTACAAGAAATTCTTCTATGAGCTCCTTCCTTTTTTCCTACTTTGAGAAAGCAATGAAAGAGGAATGCAGGATTTGAATCTCCTACCCCCCCAACTCCTAACCCCAACAAGATACTCAATGTCCATGCTGACAAAGACAGTCTTGGAAAGATGGAATATTATTCCTTCAATTTTTGAATCTAAGGATAATACTGAAAAAAAAAAATGTCAAAGCAAATTCAAGTTTTGATACTTACTTCTTCTTTTAATTCCTGTAGACGTTGTTCAATATCATAGTCTTTTCTCTTTTCTTCTAATTTTTTCTTGTTTAAATCAAACCGTTTCTTTACCTGCTCAAGTGATGACCGTTCAACTCGCATTGACATCCCCAAATTTCTTTGATCTGTTTTGAAAGAAAAACATAATGGTGACATTTTTACAATATAGAGGACTTTCTACCCTGCATTACATAATAGTATGAATAATGATAAATGAGATGTTTACAATGAAAGTGTGTTTTTTGTGCAGTGATTACCAAACAGACATCTTGTACTGAAATATGTTTTTAGGTATAATTAACCAAGTTTAAAACTAGTGCTGTGTGAGCCTGGCACAAAAGCCTTGCTGAGTCTGTTTGACAATTTCAGAAATGTTTGCCTGATGAAGTAAAATGCTGTCATTTCATCAATGATTTAATTTTTACCTAAGAGGATTTGTTTCCTCTTTATTTCTCAAAAAAAGACTTCCCTCTGTGTATCAGCATGAAGAATTGATGAACTTGTGAAGTATGCTAAATATTTATGGATGAAACTCCTTAGGCATTTGTTTTTCAGTTATGATAAGTTCGTATTCTAATAGAAGTGTGCTGTAATGACACATGCTCCAATTCACATTTTGAAAACTACATGACTCACCTTGCTAGTTAGTGGAAAGGCACATTAATCATAAACAGAAAAATAAATGTTTAATGAGGAATTTGTTAAACAAGATGTGATGCATGGCATCAAAACTGGGAGCTTGGGAATAATGAAGAATCTGTTGGTATGACTAGGAGAAGACAGACATGAGTTTGGAGATACCATATATTTGAAGTTTATTATGACTAATCCTTCTACATCACTTCAGAAATATGGGAACTTACGTTTCTTGCCATTGATGTGATCCAAGAAATTTATGGAATCCTTCACAACACAATCACACACATTGCAGTAATACCTGGAAAAAAATGATAAGACATTCTAAAAGCAAAAGACATATATGGTTTTATTCTTGTTAATCACAATCTTGAAGGTCAAACACAAAGTGCCCAGAAACAGTTAAATGTCTGTTCCTGTGATTTCAAAATATGCAAAGGCAAATTTAGAAAATGTGCTTGACAGATATCCCTACTGGTGTCAAAAACAGCATACTGGTACAACACTGAAGCAAAAAGTAGGTCAAGCAAAAAATCTATTAAATTTAGTCTACTTCCTATTAACGGTAGGAATCAAATACATAAAGGCATTAATTTTGGGGGATTAATTTTGTTGACTATGGCCTCTAAACCTGTAATCTATTTCATAAATCTGTTTGGAATGCAATGTTAACACTTTAGTGAACATGGCGTGTACTCCTGGACCCACACCCAATGAGGTGTAGAGCCAACAGTGTCACTCACTCACCCATAAATATTCACAATCTATTCTAATCTGTGATATAATTTTCAGTCATAAATCACCTTTTTACAATACATTTGTTATTGTATGATATATACACTAAAAACTGGATGGTAAGGGAGATAGAGATGATGATATATTCATTTTTCTTAATATAGTCTTTGCAAACCTCCAAGCCATCATACAAGCACGCACGTTTCACAAAGAATGGGAAACCTCCCGAATATAGTTCAAATCATCTTAAAAATAAATTATGAATCAAAGCATATCTTTTGTGAATTTTGTTGAAGGCAATGATGATGTATTTGTCACTGGTTTATTTAAGTAAGTCCCGTGGATGACAACAGCTTTGTCAAAGCATAATATATAAGAAACAGCAAAATTAAGGATATGTGAACTAAAATTAGTCTTTTTCATCATTTATTAGCTACCTTGTAAATACAGGCAGAGTATATAGATTAGGGCTCTGACTTTATCTCACAGTGAAAGTTGTAACACTGAATAGAATACAACACCCCTGAACCATCTGTGATGATCTATTGTCTATTTCTGCATATCTAGATGATTATAAAATTTTTCACACAAGGTAGATAATTCACTTGAGTAATGTAGATGCACTTAAAGACATAACACTTATCTGTCTAATTCTAAACTTCAAAAGTAAAGTAATTATGAAATAGACTTACCCTCCTGACTGTGATGCTGGTGTTGTCTTTGTAATAACTTGACTTTTTCCAAGCTTTGAGTCAATGTCCACTTTGTAATCTCGTTGTTTCAGCAACTCACGCTTCACAGGCACTGCCTTCTGGTTTTGTGCTATAAAAGTTGAATATATAATTAGAAATAAGTATTCCTAAATTGATTCTCAATTCATTGTCTTACCAAATTATACTTTTTTATAGCTACTGTTATGTGAGAACATTAATAATAAGTTTTGTTTTTTTTTGCCGCTGTCTCCCGCATTTGTGAGGTAGCGCGAGGAAACAGACGAAAGAAATGGCCCAACCCACCCCCATACACATGCATATACATACGTCCACACACGCAAATATACATACCTACACAGCTTTCCATGGTTTACCCCAGACGCTTCACATGCCTTGATTCAATCCACTGACAGCACGTCAACCCCGGTATACCACATCGCTCCAATTCACTCTATTCCTTGCACTCCTTTCACCCTCCTGCATGTTCGGGCCCCGATCACACAAAATCTTTTTCACTCCATCTTTCCACCTCCAATTTGGTCTCCCTCTTCTCCTCGTTCCCTCCACCTCCGACACATATATCCTCTTGGTCAATCTTTCCTCACTCATTCTCTCCATGTGACCAAACCATTTCAAAACACCCTCTTCTGCTCTCTCAACCACGCTCTTTTTATTTCCACACATCTCTCTTACCCTTACGTTACTTACTCGATCAAACCACCTCACACCACACATTGTCCTCAAACATCTCATTTCCAGCACATCCATCCTCCTGCGCACAACTCTATCCATAGTCCACGCCTCGCAACCATACAACATTGTTGGAACCACTATTCCTTCAAACATACCCATTTTTGCTTTCCGAGATAATGTTCTCGACTTCCACACATTCTTCAAGGCTCCCAGAATTTTCGCCCCCTCCCCCACCCTATGATCCACTTCCGCTTCCATGTTTCCATCCGCTGCCAGATCCACTCCCAGATATCTAAAACACTTCACTTCCTCCAGTTTTTCTCCATTCAAACTCACCTCCCAATTGACTTGACCCTCAACCCTACTGTACCTAATAACCTTGCTCTTATTCACATTTACTCTTAACTTTCTTCTTTCACACACTTTACCAAACTCAGTCACCAGCTTCTGCAGTTTCTCACATGAATCAGCCACCAGCGCTGTATCATCAGCGAACAACAACTGACTCACTTCCCAAGCTCTCTCATCCCCAACAGACTTCATCCTTGCCCCTCTCTCCAAGACTCTTGCATTCACCTCCCTAACAACCCCATCCATAAACAAATTAAACAACCATGGAGACATCACACACCCCTGCCGCAAACCTACATTCACTGAGAACCAATCACTTTCCTCTCTTCCTACACGTACACATGCCTTACATCCTCGATAAAAACTTTTCACTGCTTCTAACAACTTGCCTCCCACACCATATATTCTTAATACCTTCCACAGAGCATCTCTATCAACTCTATCATATGCCTTCTCCAGATCCATAAATGCTACATACAAATCCATTTGCTTTTCTAAGTATTTCTCACATACATTCTTCAAAGCAAACACCTGATCCACACATTCTCTACCACTTCTGAAACCACACTGCTCTTCCCCAATCTGATGCTCTGTACATGCCTTCACCCTCTCAATCAATACCCTCCCATACAATTTGCCAGGAATACTCAACAAACTTATACCTCTGTAATTTGAGCACTCACTCTTATCCCCTTTGCCTTTGTACAATGGCACTATGCACGCATTCCGCCAATCCTCAGACACCTCACCATGAGTCATACATACATTAAATAACCTTACCAACCAGTCAACAATACAGTCACCCCCTTTTTTAATAAATTCCACTGCAATACCATCCAAACCTGCTGCCTTGCCGGCTTTCATCTTCCGCAAAGCTTTTACTACCTCTTCTCTGTTTACCAAATCATTTTCCCTAACCCTCGCACTTTGCACACCACCTCGACCAAAACACCCTATATCTGCCACTCTATCATCAAACACATTCAACAAACCTTCAGAATACTCACTCCATCTCCTTCTCACATCACCACTACTTGTTATCACCTCCCCATTTGCGCCCTTCACTGAAGTTCCCATTTGCTCCCTTGTCTTACGCACTTTATTATTATTTAAGTACCTACATAAAAATTAGGTGAAAGGAAATATGTACCATAATCACACTTAGGGTTTAGCCTTGTAAGCTACTTTTCATCAGAACAGATGATACCACTCTCGGTGGGAAATGGAGGAAATATCTACAGCCTTAATTATACTGTGCGTATTTATTTACTTTAATTCATAACTACCCCAGGAACAATTTCTACTGATGTCCAAGAGTTACCCAGAACCTCTTTCTAAAGGCTCCCGCAGCTCAAGGTCACACTAGTTTCAAAAACAGGGATATGTGGACTATCATGGAATGAGAAGCTCTTTGATGACACCTATACTCCATGATAGTCTCACCGAAGGTGACTTTTCACTCGCTGAGTAACCTCTTGTAGGCAGCACCTGGTAACACCAGATTGACCATATATATATATATATATATATATATATATATATATATATATATATATATATATATATATATAATGTATGTGAATGTGTGTTACTGGATTGTGCCTGCATAAGGTTACACTGCAAGTGACATACCTCCTTTGGTGAGACTGTATCACAGGAAGATGGCAGCACCTACTGGAAGGATAATAAGTAACAGCCTGTTATGATAATCATGAATACATAAATATATAAAAATGCAGGGAATCTAGAGCTGCACACTGGGGGGATAAAGAACTGACTGTCGTACAGAACAAATGAAAACAATGAGTGGATTAAAGGCAAAAAACTAAGAGACATAAATTACCTTGGGCAGCATCCCTTTCTGCACGTAAGCGCTGCTGAGCAATGGATTCATACTCATCCCGGTCCCACTTTCGCCTGAATTCTAGCCCGGACTGTGGAAACAAATCATGATCTATTTCTGAAGTTGAGATAAGATATTCTTGAAAGTACTTTAAACTACAATAATATCAACATTTTTCAGAGCCATTTTAAAATCACTCGAGCGTTGTGTATTGTGCGTCTCCACCAAAGATATGGCATACATAATAGGCTAAAATACAGTTTACAATGATGTTTCAATTAACAATATCAAATACTGTGCTTGTTTCACTGCCCAACCTCCTCACCAGCAGTCTTCGATCATACAGTAGTCCCCAACATAAAACCAAAGCACCAAAAGTCTATTTCTATCTTCAATCCTATCTTTCACAGGAAGTGAGGTTGGCAGAGGGTCTTTTAACTCTATAGTGTCTATCATGGTTCTACATTACCCATCCTTATGTAGTCGATGGTATACATAACCCTCTCCACCAGCGCCTCAATACCACACAACAAAGTTTTTGCACTCGAAATCACACTTAGTTTTCTTATTCTATCATCTGAACATTAGCTAAGCACTGCAGAACAAGGTCATTCAACATCCGAAGATGGTTTTGGTGCGTAGCTTAAATGGGACTTAACCAAAGTTAGATTTGGGAAACAAGTTTTAGTTTAGTATTCCAACCTTACTAAAAGGCGCGGCTCCATAAATTACACTCTGATCCTTTCTGTCTAATAAAAACGACACAGTTATACTGTGTAATAACGTCAGTCTCCGCCAAATATAATAAATATACATGTATAATGACTCACGGTCGACCCAGACGCTGCCATCTTCAGTAAACAAACACATTTCGTAGAGAAAAACACAAACAAATACTGCATATCATTATACCTCCATAATACTGCTATATGTCAATCACAAAAATATTCTAATTAATCATTCTTGTAAGAACACATCAGCGATATAGCAATGTCTACAATACTTAACCATTATCATATATGATGAGATAATGTTCGAATATTTTAAACCATTATGTTGTAGTGATTTTCATACTATTATATGATCATGAAAAATTATGTGTATTTTAGATAAGAAATATTTGTAGTAACTTTCACCATTTCTCAAGAGAACCACATACTCAGTCGTGGGCTGACTTGTTTGTGTTGTGAGTGATGTCAGAGGTGTTAACCTGATATCAGTTGATAAACCAGTCAAAAGTAGGTGTATTACGAATAATTTACTCCTGAGTACCCGAAAACTTCTGGTGTTAACTATGTTGTGATATTCGCTATATATTGTGCACGCCTGAGAAACACAGACTGTCATGTGAAAATACCACTGCCTGGTTTTCTTTATTTTTTTCGTTTTGCAATAATACTTCACTAACCATAGTCACGATTCGCAGCGCCTCGAAAGATAGTGTACAGTTTCATCAAGATGGTAAATTTCGTGTTTTTTTTAAAGCATAAGGATCCTGACTACAAGAAAGGGGACATGATTGGGTTCACGAACTAACAATTATGTCATTGTTTGTTATGGAGGTTAATTGGGTGATTATTCAGCTTCATTACAAGGTCCCATGAGGCGATTGCTATGGATAAGTAGCTTCAAGGGTCATTCCACGTAAGTAAATATGAAGTTTGTTACCATTGGGAAGTAACAAGTGGAAATTATTGCAAATCATATCAGTGAACTATTTATCTTAAAGGTAATTTACGTGACTGATAAGGCACTGGGTAATAGTTTAACTCGGCAGCTCTGTTATGTCTAGAATTTAATTGATAATGTTTCCCTGTCGCAGTGTTTAATGGTATTTTCAAATAGAAATATGAGTGGCAGAGCGTGATTTGGAGCATTATCAATAAACATGGTAAATGATGACTATAACTATTTATTTGTTGACAGATGCACACGGTCTGATTGAAGGATTTTGACAAAAGTGGTATCATTGGATTCCTTACGTTTCTGTGGTGTGTGGGATTGGTAAAAGTCTAGAATAGAGACCCAACATGTATAGCTTGATGTCTGTGTAGTTATGTAATGGAATCTTTGGTGCTACTCAGACATGATGTGAGAGTGAGGGATTAAGCTGTACTACCATTGAAACTATTTTATTGTCAGTGTTAGGGTTGTAGGGTCATGAAGGATGTGGAATATGTGGGGGTTGAAAATAATACTATAGTGTTGTAAAACGTAGAAATCAAACTTGCCTTATTAACTTGTAATTACAAAGGCTGCATTTGGGAAGAAGTTCTCAATGTTATTTCTTATGGAAAATGTACAGTATTTTATTCATCTGTCTTGTTTTTCGTTTGCTTGGCAATGTAAACAATGAGCTCAGGTGTTTAGATATGATATGATAACTCTGCACTGGAGAGGTTTTATAAGTATTTATATAAGCATTTTGATTAATGTAGATATCTGAACACACTCAATGTGTTTGTAAAGCTTGGAGTGTTGCTCCCCTCATGGATGCTATAGTTAGGTCAAGATGAAAGCATTAGCCATCTTTGGCTTTTAGTGTCTCACATAAGCTGTTATAATCAGAATGAGGAGAAAAGTTGAGAGTTAATGTAGATAATCATAATAAGTGCAGTATGAGAGAGAAACAGGTTAGTTGTAATGTAAGTTTGAATGGAGAGAACATGGAGAAAGTGTACCGGGCATGCCAGTGGATGGATCATGGAAGCTGAAGTTGATATTTATAATTTTATACGCATAGTTTAAATCTGAGCTCAACCAGTTATTGCTGAGTAGTTGTATCAAGATTTGAAGACTGGGAATGAAACTGAAGCAAAGGAAAGGTAATCAATTAATATATATATATATGGAACCATGGAAGCGGAAGTGAATCATAGGGTGGGGGAAGGGGCGAAAATCCTGGGAGCCTTGAAGAATGTGTGGAAGTCGAGAACATTATCTCGGAAAGCAAAAATGGGTATGTTTGAAGGAATAGTGGTTCCAACAATGTTGTATGGTTGCAAGGCGTGGGCTATGGATAGAGTTGTGCACAGGAGGGTGGATGTGCTGGAAATGAGATGTTTGAGGACAATATGTGGTGTGAGGTGGTTTGATCGAGTAAGTAATGTAAGCATAAGAGAGATGTGTGGAAATAAAAAGAGCGTGGTTGAGAGAGCAGAAGAGGGTTCAAGGTTCAATCCATTGACAGCATGTCGACCCTGGTATACCACATTGTTCCAGTTCACTCTGTTACTTGCATGCCTCTCACCCTCCTGAATCTTCAGTCCCTGATCACTCAAAATCTTTTTCACTCCATCCTTCCATCTCCAATTTGGTCTCCCACTTCTCCATATTCCCTCCACCCCTGACACATATATCCTCTTTGTCAATCTCTCCTTACTCATTCTCTCCATATGTCCAAACCATTTCAACACACCCTCTTTTGCTCTCTCAACCACACACTTCTTAATTCCACACTTCTCTCTTACCTTTTCATTTCTTACTCAGTCATGCCCTGGTTCAGTCCATTGACAGCGCGTCAACCCCGGCATACCACATCTTTCCAATTCACTCTATTCCTTGCATGCCTTTCACCCTCCTGCATGTTCAGGCCCCAATTGCTCAAAATCTCTCTTCACTCCATCCTTCCACCTCCAATTTGGTCTCCCACCTCTCCTTGTTTCCTCCACCTCTGACCCATATATCCTCTTTCTCAATCTTTCCTCACTCATTCTCTCCATGTGATCAAACCCTTTCAATACACCCTCTTCTGCTCTCTCAACCACACTCTTTTTATTACCACACATCTCTCATACCCTTTCATTACTTACTCGATCAAACCACCTCCACGTATTGTCCTCAAACATCTCATTTCCAACACATCTACCCTCCTCCGCACAACCCTATCTATGGCCCACACCACGCAACCATATAACATTGTTGTAACCACTATTCCTTCATACATACCTATTTTTGCTTTCCGAGGTAATGTTCTTGCCTTCCACACATTTTTCAACCCTCCCAGAACTTTCGCCCCCTGCCCCACCCTATGAATCACTTCCGCTTCCATGGTTCCATCTGCTGCCAAATCCATTCTCAGATATCTAAAACACTTCACTTCCTCCAGTTTTCCCCATTCAAAACCCTACTGTACCTAATAACCTTGCTGTTATTCAGATTTACTCTCAGCTTTCTTCTTTCCCACACTTTACCAAACTCAGTCACCGGCTTCTGCAGTTTATCACCCGAATCAGCCACCAGTGCTGTAGCATCAGCGAACAACAACTGACTCACTTCCCATACCCTCTCATCCACAACAGACTGCATACTTGCCCCTCTTTCCAAAACTCTTGCATTCACCTCCCTAACAACCCCATCCATAAACAAATTTAACAACTATGGAGAAATCACGCACCCCTGCCGCAAACCGACATTCACTGAGAACCAGTCACTTTCCTCTCTTCCTACTCGTACACATGCCTTACATCCTCGATAAAAACTTTTCACTGCTTTCAGCAACTTTCCTCCCACACCATATACTCGTAATACCTTCCACAGAGCATCTCTGTCAGTTATTATTATATTATTATTATTATTATTATTATTATTATTATTATTATTATTATTATCATCATTATACATGATCGCTGTTTCCTGGGTTAGTGTTTACGCACAAGGAAATAGAGGAAGAAAGAACCATACACATATATACACATATACACACATTTGTATACAGATTTTTTTTATCATATATATTCTCCATTTCCCACATTTGTGAGGTAGAGTTAAGAATAGTGGACTGAGCCTTAGAGGGAATATCCTCACTTGCCCCCACTCTCTGTTCCTTTTTTTGGAAAAGTGGAAAACTGGAGGGAAGGATTTCTAGCTCCCTGCTTCCTCCCATTTTAGTTGCCTTCTACGACATGCAGGGAATACTTCCCATGCAAGCTGGTGTGTCTCATGATAACTCTGTGGCCATTGGCAACTCAAGGGTTGTCTGTTTTGATGATTGCTTCTTTCCCTGCATGTCAGAGCTTTTGGAATCTCCCTTATCATGTCTTTCTTAATAGCTGTGACCTGGCTTATTTTAGAAATCAAGTTTTTCACTTCCTCCATAATTCGTAAATGATCTCCCTCGCCTTTTCTTTTCTGTTTCATAATTCTATATTTCAATTAAGGCCCAGCATTGATGTTGACTTTAGTCATTGACTTGAGCCTTCAACATTATGTAAAAGAAATGTCTCATTAGACACCTTAAAACTCATAGGCTTCAGAGAGCTTGTCCTTGATCACCTGTATGGCTTCCATAAAGTGAGATCACTGTTGAAATTTTTTCTTATCTTACTAATGTCTGGTCAGCATTAGGGTCTTACCTTTAAGCTCTCCTCTTTTGGCTATGCTCCTTCACTTTGCTTCTTCATTTCTAGCTTCCACTCCAGACTGTCTATCTCTGTGGTTGTTGATGGATCAACCTCCTCCCCCTTTTCCATGAACAGCATGTACCTCAAGGTTCTGTCCTCTCCCCTACACTTTTTTCCTCTTTTTCAATAATTTCCTCTCTTTTTTCCAAAATAACCAAATGCACTCATACGCTGATAACTCATCATTGCATTCATGCACATCTTCAGATTCTGCTTCTTCTATCACTGAATCTGCATCTCATCTTGACAGCTTCATCAGTAAACTGAGACTTGGACAGGATATCTCAGTGGGGTATACAAAATCTAGTTAAGTTTAATGCCATCTCTATCGAACACTCCTCACAACTCTCGTCTCTCCTTTGACAGTTCTGTAATTCCACCTCTTGACTCGATGAACATACTTGGTATTACTGTAACAGCCACTCTTTCTTGGAAACCCCACATTTTGGAAATAGCTAAGTTCCACCTCTTTAGAAACTAGGTATCCTGTTGAGATTTTGAAACTTTTCTTCTTCAAAACAGTTGCTCCATTTATACAAAGGATTGATTTGTCCTTGTTTGGAATACTGCTCTTACATTGGGGTAGTTGTAGCTCTACATCCCTACCTGACAGAGTTGAGTTGAAAGTGGTTCAACTTATAAACTCTTGCAGGCCAACTTCCATCCTTGACTCTCTTGCCCTACATTGCAATGTTGTTCACCTTTCCTCTTCAGTTGGTATTACTTTGGTTTTTGCTCCTAGGAGCTAGCTGCTTGTGTGCCACCATGTGATAATCGGCAAGCTGCTGCATCACATGATTACTGTGTGGCCATTGGCTACTCAGGGTTACACTATATTGATAAATGTTTCTTTCCCTACACTTTGAAGGTTTGGAACTCTCTACCTTCTCATTTCTTCCCCAATAGCTATAACCTGGCATATATTAAGAGACAGGTTTTTCACTACCTCCAAAATTTGTAAATACTTTCGCTTGAATCCTTTCATAATCCTCTCTATATTTTGATTAAGGATTGGAGCCTCCAATATAAGAAAAAAATATATTGTAATTGTGAAGCAGAGGACACATTAGAAATAATATTTGTAGTTATTCTTTGTACCTTAGTTTACTGAGGGCATTTGAGGAAGTACACTTAATCAAAAAGGCAAATTTACATGTACTGCATAATTTACGGAGAGGGGAAAGGAAGCACTCACTTATTTCATGTTAGCATGTAAGATATAAGCCACTAATTTTCTGTTAGAGTGTGGTATTGATTGTGCTGCATTGTATGAATATTCTAGTGATGAGTGCGGGATGACCAGTTGGCTGCGAGACTCACCATTGCGCGTGTCGCTTGGTCGACGTCGTGCGCCTTCACCTCTACAGGATGTTGACCCTGCTGCTGCCTTCCAGTCATTTATTAAACATTGGCAACAGACATGTGAAATTATCGATAGAACCCGGCTAAGGGGTCAGGTAAGATTAAAGGATGAAAATATGTAGAGTTATCCTAATATTTTTATGATTTTATTTCCAAGTGAGTTTATTATGCAGTATATACAATACTGTATTCAGATTTTTTCTTTTATATTGGATGGACGCGATATACATGTACAGCTTTTCAGGTGACTCCTTCATTCAGATTTAAGTCCATTTTGCACAAATGAAATCAGCTTTCCACACACTAAGGTTATATTCAAGTGGCTTCTTGATTTTTCACTTTGCACATTATATTGATTCATCAAATGAGACATGCCACCATGGCATGCACACAAAACATCTCAATTGTTTATGAGCAGAAATTTTCATCTAGGTTTCTCTTGAAATGTCTCAAACTAATTAAAACTAGGATTTATTGAATAATGCAAAGTGTAGGACATGTTATCCACCACAGACTTGGTGTTATGGCAAACCAGAAATTTCAGTTCTTACAAAATTCTTAGATGATTTAGAACAGTGGAGATGATAATGAAAATTTTGAAAATTCTGACAATTAGTGGTCATTAAGAACATATGATACTTTCTTTTGTGGTTTCCAGGTAATTGCCACATATAATGTAGTATTATATGAAAGGAAGTATTCACAGATGTTGCATTTTTCAAGACAGAGTTTTGTTGAATATTCATCCAGTACTTTTCAGTGTAATCTTGGTCAAAAGAGAAAAGGGGGAGAGAGAAAAAAAGTAATAGTATTGTATGGAAGTAATTGGCTTGCTGACAAGGCTTTGAACATTGCCAGAGAATGCTAGGGAATGCCTCCATCACTTGCCATCAGAGAGAGAGAGAGAGATGCTTTTCCAGTGCCACTCTGTTATGTACTACAAGTCTTCAATACTAACACTTGCTTACCCTGAAGGTACCTTGAAATAGTCCTTCAGGGCCTATCAACCCCACATCCTGGGGTGAGCCCAGCCAGTTGAGTTGGGTTGTCAATGATGATACAAAAATTATTATAATAGCATTGCTGATGATGATAAGAAATGCTAAAGATAATGATAATAAGAAAGTAATAATGACAAAAATGGTAATAATAATTCTGATAATATTTTTTTTTTTTTCCGCTGTCTCCCGCGTTTGCGAGGTAGCGCAAGGAAACAGACGAAAGAAATGGCCCAACCCACCCCCATACACATGTATATACATACGTCCACACACGCAAATATACATACCTACACAGCTTTCCATGGTTTACCCCAGACGCTTCACATGCCCTGATTCAATCCACTGACAGCACATCAACCCCGGTATACCACATCGCTACAATTCACTCTATTCCTTGCCCTCCTTTCACCCTCCTGCATGTTCAGGCCCCGATCACACAAAATCTTTTTCACTCCATCTTTCCACCTCCAATTTGGTCTCCCTCTTCTCCTCGTTCCCTCCACCTCCGACACATATATCCTCTTGGTCAATCTTTCCTCACTCATTCTCTCCATGTGCCCAAACCATTTCAAAACACCCTCTTCTGCTCTCTCAACCACGCTCTTTTTATTTCCACACATCTCTCTTACCCTTACGTTACTTACTCGATCAAACCACCTCACACCACACATTGTCCCCAAACATCTCATTTCCAGCACATCCATCCTCCTGTGCACAACTCTATCCATAGTCCACGCCTCGCAACCATACAACATTGTTGGAACTACTATTCCTTCAAACATACCCATTTTTGCTTTCCGAGATAATGTTCTCGACTTCCACACATTCTTCAAGGCTCCCAGAATTTTCGCCCCCTCCCCCACCCTATGATCCACTTCCGCTTCCATGGTTCCATCCGCTGCCAGATCCACTCCCAGATATCTAAAACACTTCACTTCCTCCAGTTTTTCTCCATTCAAACTCACCTCCCAATTGACTTGACCCTCAACCCTACTGTACCTAATAACCTTGCTCTTATTCACATTTACTCTTAACTTTCTTCTTTCACACACTTTACCAAACTCCGTCACCAGCTTCTGCAGTTTCTCACATGAATCAGCCACCAGCGCTGTATCATCAGCGAACAACAACTGACTCACTTCCCAAGCTCTCTCATCCCCAACAGACTTCATACTTGCCCCTCTTTCCAAAACTCTTGCATTCACCTCCCTAACAACCCCATCCATAAACAAATTAAACAACCATGGAGACATCACACACCCCTGCCGCAAACCTAATAATAGTAATAATAATTCTGATAATGATAATAATAATTTTTTCATATTTGTGCCTGTCAACCTCTTGATTTACTGATCTTTCTAATTTTGGGCCTCCATTTCCTTCTCGTCGTGAAGTGGTATGAGGAACATATGAAAAACGGCCACTTTTTCTCACATCCTTTCTCTGACTGTCATGTATAATTTACAGAAACCAGATTGCCCTATCCAGAGCTAGGCCCCACAGACCTTTCAGTGATTTCCCTTTGGCACTTTATATCCCCTGGTTCAACCCATTAACAGAATGTTATCCCTGATATTCCACATTGCTCCAATTCAGTCTATCCCATGCATGCTCCTCACTCTCCTTCATGTTCATGCCCCTTCCTTCTTGGTCTCCCCTCCCCCTTTTCCTCTCTCCATTTATTTCTTTTCCAAATATCATTAATGATTTATGCCTGTCAACTTATCGATTTACTGATCTTTCTAATTTTGGTGCCATCATCCTCTCTGCTGAGTTCTTCAGTGTCTGGTTTTCAACCTCCATGTCTGACTTTTTCTAAAATCAGAAAAAAGTTGAGTAAGATGATATAAGGATATTTTATGAACTGCATGACAGGTTCAACATGTTGTAAAGAGTTTTCACACTTTTAGAAGTCAGTTTTTCTTCTCACTTCCTCTCCATATATATACATAGACCTTATCAGCACATCCTGTTCATCTCTCTCAGTCACTAACTGTACTACCAGACACTTCTGTCTTACAATGTCATTTTGTGAACAATCAGCTCTTTCTTTTTTAACACATCCACTCTCTTTTAAGGTTTATTTGCATCCATACAACGCTGTTGAAACTATTATACCATTAAACATACCTGTATGTTCTGTTCGCTGCCATGCCTGCTCCCAGATATTTAAAACACTCCACTTCCTCTAGGTTTTCTTCATTAAAAAAAACCCTGTTTTTCCTTCTCACTAAACTTTACTTTTACTCTCATTTACTCTCAGGTTTCTCCTTTCACAAACTTCCTCAAGCTCAAACAACAGCTGCAGTTTCTCATTCAAGACTTTTCACAGCCAAGCCCCGCTGACCTTTCTGGGGAATGATAATACTAATGGCCCTCTGAGTTGTAGCGTTAGTATTCCAGACCATGAATTATTCACAGGCCATCCAAGTTCAAGTGCATAGGTTCGAATTCTGGTTATGGCTGTCATTTCACAGTCAACCCAACTGTTCATCCACCCCTTGAGGTTGGTTGATAAAATGGATACCCGGCTCATGCTAGGGTATATGAAAAAAATATATATATTAGTGTAAGCTGTGAGCAGGTTTTCTGCGATGCAAATAGAATTGAATACAACAGCATATTTAGTTATTAATCTTTCTTGTGTTCTGTAATTTTCTCAGTATTGTTCTACCATTAGGTGGGTGCTCAAACACCAGTGAGGGAGAAAGGAGTGCAACAGGATTGGAAGCAAGGCTGCTGTTCATGACTGCAGTCTTTGTTTTGTTGATGGTGATGTAGTTCCTAGTAAATTAGTGTTGAAGGCTGTTCAAGGTAGGCTGGAGGGCAATGTGGGTATGAGGGCTGTTGTCAATGTTGATACCAATGCTAAGGATGTCGATATACTTTTGCAATCAGTTTCATGCAATGGGACATCAGTTGTAAGAAGGAATCACAAGGGTCTCACCTTCATGCTTTGTTGGGTGCTACAGATATGGGATTGGAGGGTGCAGTGGGTCCTAGAAAAGTGTGCAACACAACAGTGCTCACTCAGGAATTCTGATATGGACTAAGACTTCTTTACAGCACAGTATTGATGGGTTTGTGTATTATTATGTATAAGTAAATTAAAGACTTTTTGGAATTCATTGAAGATGAAGGCCTCACAGGTTTCGCATATTTCTAGGTTGTGATAGAAAAAATCTAGGAGACTGGTGGAGGGACTGGGGGGTGGAAGGGACTTAATGTTACCACACTATTGATGGTCTTTGGAACTTATAATATCTGTGTAAGCTTAGTTTAACTGAAAACTTGCTGAAAGGTAGTGGGCTTGTGGACTTAAGCACTGGTATGACATAAATCTTCCAGCTAGTGTGACATTGTGAGTGATGGAGAGAAGTATTAGTGATGGATTAGGGATTTGGCTTGTATAGAGGAGAATTTCTCATAAACTTTCATATTGTTTACGTAGTATTATGGTTATAGTATATTTATTTATTAGTATAGGCATACAAAATAATTTTACTTATATCATGGCTTCCTTAGGTATGTGCTGATGATGTAACAGCTGTGATAAACCACTTGGCCCAAATGGTAACACTGCTAGTGGTGGACCTGAAACAGATTATGGCACACAGCAGATGTCCTCAGAATGGTATTGCAGAGAAATGCACCAAGGGAGGTAATAACACCGAAGTTACTGCCACAGAGAATCCATTGCAAGGCATCCAGGAATTCAGTAGTCAGCATTCATCCCTACCAGCGGAAGATCCTCCTCACACTCCAATCTTTGATCATTTCCTTGGAGAGGAAATTCTTGACACTATTTTGACTTGGAGCCTCAACACTGGAGAATATGTCAATGCCTTAAAATTGGAGCAATTAAAGGTTTGTTTTCATGAAGTATTCTGGTGTGTGGATTGTAGGTGATTAAAGGGATAGGTCATCAGGAGTGTAGTAGAAATGTGTTCCTGGATAGATATTTCATATAGTAGGTTTAGTTCTTTTTGCATGCTAAAAAACTCGATTGGAGAAGTGATTTTAAAGCAGTACATCTATTAGACTAACCTAGGCATTGGTCTGCAATCTCTTAAGTAATACAAATTTGATATATGTTTGAATAGTTCATCCTGATGGATTGTAACCATGTGAATTTAATTTGTATAGTTCAGAAGTGTATTTCCATTAAGTTGAGAGAGAAATCCATGCAAATTTAAAAATGGGTATGTAACAGTGGGTATGTGGGTGGGTTGGGCCATTCTTTCGTCTGTTTTTCTTGTGCTACCCCGCAAATGCGGGAGACAGCAATAAAGTATAATAAATATTTTTTTTTTTTTTTTTTGCTTTGTCGCTAAAAAAAAAAATATTTATTATACTTTATTATTTATTATACTTTATTATATATAAAATATATAAATAATTTTGAATAAGTTTATTTTCTTTTTTGTATGATTTTATTTTATGTTTTCTGGTAGTTATCTCCCTACATCATCATCATCAAACTGGTGATCTGGTTACCATTCACTCTGTCTTCTAAGATGGGCAATATTAAAGTCAATATCGTTTCCCTATAACTTTGCTCACTTAATTCTGTTACCATCTTTGTTGCCCTCTTATTGACCTTTTCTAGGTCTTTGTGTTTTGTTAGGTGCTGTGACAAACTAGAGAAGCATATTATAGTCTTGGCCTTATTCAGGTTATGAACAGCTTGCTGAATATGTCTTATCTGTGTAATTGAAAGTCATGCTAATATTTGCTGGTAGATAGATTGTCTTCCTAGCTGTTTTTCTGATGTGGGACTCAGATGACAGGTTAGAGATAATGTTGACTCTCAAGTCCTTCTCACACACATAATCCTGCTGATTGTACTCTGTTCTTGATTTAAGAAGCATCAGCGCAAGAGCTTTCAAACTATGATTGAAGGGTTAAAGGTACAAATTTGAAGCCCATCGTGTATGTGTCCTCGAAGGCTGTCATCTTTTTTGATGGGACTTTGCTAAGGCAGGAAAGACAAGCAGGTGTAATCTGAATACTCATAGGATCTAAATGTCTCATTTAACAATTGCATTAATTGCCATTTCTTATTGCCCTCAGGTTCATGAACAGTTACTGAGTCACTCACGTCAGGAAATCCTTGTGTACAAGCCCATCATCCGTCCTCTGTTACGACTCCTCACATCATGTGGTGGTTGTGTTCCTGTTGAAGTTGAGAAACGGCTTGTTGTGCTTCTCAATCAACTCTGTGTATCACTCATGCATAACCACCATTTACTAGATTTCTTTTTCCAGTTTTCTAGTGACCAAGGTCCAACCAAGTAAGCTGAAGTTTATCAGTTTTTAACTAGATTGTTTTAGCAATGTGTAGGTCTTCACCAGTGTTCTATTTTGTTTGATTTGCTTATGGATGGGTTGGTTAGGGAGGTAAATGCAGGTGTTTTGGAGAGAGGGGCGAGTATGCAGTCTATTAGGAATGAGAGGGCTTGGGAAGTGAGTCATTTGTTGTTCGCTGATGATACAGTGCTGGTGGCCGATTCGGGTGAGAAACTGCAGAAGCTGGTGACCGAGTTTGGTAAAGTGTGTGAAAGAAGAAAGCTGAGAGTAAATGTGAATAAGAGCAAGGTTATTCTGTACAGTAAGGTTGAGGGACAAGTCAGTTGGGAAGTAAGTTTGAATGGTGAAAAACTGGATGAAGTGAAGTGTTTTAGATATTTGTGAGTGGATTTAGCAGCGAATGGAACCATGGAAGCAGAAGTGAGTCACAGGGTGTGGGAGGGGGCGAAAGTTCTGGGAGCATTGAATTATGTGTGGAAGGTGAGAACGTTATCTCGGAAAGCAAAAATGGGTATGTTTGAAGGAATAGTGGTTACAACAATGTTATATGGTTGTGAGGCATGGGTTATACATAGGGTTGTGCTGAGGAGGGTGGATGTGTTGGAAATGAGATGTTTGAGGACAATATGTGATGTGAGTTGGTTTGATCAAGTAAGTAATGAAAGGTTAAGAGAGATGTGTGGTAATAAAAAGAGTGTGGTTGAGAGAGCAGAAGAGGGTGTTTTGAAATGGTTTGGTCACATGGAGAGAATGAGTGAGGAAAGATTGACAAAGAGGATATCTGTGTCAGAGGTGGAGGGAACAAGAAGTGGGAGCCCAAATTAGAGGTGGAAAGATGGAGTGAAAAAGATCTTGAGTGATCGGGGCCTGAACATGCAGGAGGGTGAAAGGTGTGCAAGGAATAGAGTGATTGGAACGATGAGGTATACCGAGGTTGACGTGCTGTCAATGGATTGAACCAGGGCATGTGAAGCGTCTGGGGTAAACCATGGAAAGTTCTGTGGGGCCTTAATGTGGAAAGGGAGCTGTGGTTTCGGTGCATTATTACACGACAGCTAGAGACTGAGTGTAAACGAATGTAGCGTTTGTTGTCTTTTCCTAGCGCTACCTCGTGCACATTAGGTGGGAGGGGGTTGTTATTTCATGTGTGGTGGGGTGGCGATGGGAATGAATAAAGGCAGACAGTATGAATTATGTACATGTGTATATATGTATATGTCTGTGTGTGTATATATATGTATACGTTGAGATGTATAGGTATGTACATTTGTGTGTGGACGTGTATGTATATACATGTGTATGTGGGTGGGTTGGGCCATTCTTTTGTCTGTTTCCTTGCGCTACCTCGCTAACGTGGGAGACAGTGACAAAGTATTATAAATAGATTTTTTTTTTTTTCATACTATTTGCTATTTCCCGCGATAGCGAGGTAGCGTTAAGAACAGAGGACTGGGCCTTTGAGGGAATATCCTCACCTGGACCCCTTCTCTGTTCCTTCTTTTGGAAAATTAGAAGAAAAAAAAAAAAAAGCGAGAGGGGAGGATTTCCAGCCCCCCCATTCCCTTTCCCTTTTAGTCGCCTTCTACGACACGCAGGGAATACGTGGGAAGTATTCTTTCTCCCCTATCCCCAGGGAATAAATAGATAAATAGATAAATATGTTATATATCTTCATTCTATTCGCCATTTCCCCGCGTTAGCGAGGTAGTGTTAAGATTAGAGGACTGGGCCCTTGAGGGAATATCCTCACCTGGCCCCTTTCGTCTGTTTCCTTGCGCTACCTCACTAACATGGGAGACAGTGACAAAGTATTATAAATAGATAAATAAATAAATATGTTATATATCTTTCTTTCATTCTATTCGCCATTTCCCGCGTTAGCGAGGTAGTGTTAAGATTAGAGGACTGGGCCCTTGAGGGAATAACCTCACCTGGCCCCCTTCTCTGTTCCTTCCTTTGGAAAACTAAAAAAAAAAAAAAAAAAAAAAAAGAGGGGAGGATTTCTAGCCCCCTGCTCCCTCCCCTTTTAGTCGCCTTCTACGACATGCAGGGAATACTTTGGAAGTATTCTTTCTCCCCTATCCCCAGGGATATATATATATTTATCATATTTTACTTTGTCGCTGTCTCCTGCATTAGCGAGGTAGCGCAAGGAAACAGATGAAAGAATGGCCCAACCCACCTACATACACATGTATATACATACACACCCACATATGCTTACCTATACAGTTCAACATATACATACATATGCATACATAGACGTATACATATATACACATGTACATATTCATACTTGCTGCTCTCATCCATTCCCGTCACCACCCTGCCACACATGAAATGGCACCCTCCTTCTCCCGCACACACTGGGTAGCACTAGGAAAAGACAACAAATGCCACATTTTTTTACACTCAGTCTCTAGCTGTCATGTGTAATGCACCAAAACCACAGCTCCCTTTCCACATCTAGGCCCCACAAAACTTTCCATGGTTTACCCCAGATGCTTCACATGCCCTGGTTCAATTCATTGACAGCACATAAACCCTGGTATACCTCATTGTTCTAATTCACTCTATTCTTGTATTCGCTATTGATCGTAGAAAGTGTTCAAAAGGGATAGGGATGGGGGTCAAAATCCTTTCCTCCATATTTATCATTTCCTAAAAGTAGAGCAAGAGAAAGCCAGGGGAAGAGTGCCTCTGAGGCTCCTTCATCTATTCATGACACTACCTTGCTCACTCGGGAAAAATGCAAATGCTTGTGAAGAAAGGTAGATAGATATATAAGTATATGAACATATCATTATTGGACTCTGCCTGGTTATGAAGAGTTAACCTTGGCAAGGTTACATCATTGAAGTACAGTTTTGTGGAAGAACTCGCTCCAAAGGAATTCATCCCTTTGTTAGTGAGTGTAGTGCACCTGTGAAGCTGCAGCTACCCTTGGAGAAGGGGTTCTTGGTTTATATATATGTCTGTCTGTACCTGTAATATCCATTCCCTCCTGGAACACCCTCAAGGGGGTGGCCATGGGAAAAGTCTCCATAACTGGTGAACTCCAGTTCTTCCTCTTAGCCTTTATTGCCTCATCCTTAACAGGCCACTGGCAAGGTGCAGTTCTAGTAGTGTTTTCAGATGTTCCTACCTAATGTTCCGACCAACTGTTCTTACCTATTGCGTTTACCTAATTAGTGTTATATTTTAATGATAGAAATGTAATTAGATAAATATTTCAGGTTTATGATCTTCTCTCTCTTGCTGCCATTTGTTCACCGTGAGGGTGGCATTGGACAGCAAGCCAGGGATGCCTTGCTTCTTTGTATGGCACTGTCTGCCTCACACACTTCTGTTGGCCAGTACATTGCTCAGCACTCAAACTTCTGTCCTGTAAGTATCTTATATATTTTGTAAAGATTTTGTTGTTTTATCTTTGAGTTTCAGTTTACAAAAATTACTAATTTCATGCTTGCATAATTTCAGGTGTTAGCAGCAGGTCTTAGCGGCTTATACTCGATGCTGCCACGGTCATTGGCTATAGAGTCCGATGGTTGGCACCGCTTAACTACAGAAGATATAATGGATATTCCACAACTCCAGTTGTTCCTGAATTCTCTGGAGTTTTGCAATGCAGTTGTACAGGTTAGGTTGGCATTGACTATAGATATTCATAGATGTAAGGCTTATAGCACGAGAATGGTTGTAATAGAAACTGAATATTGATTAGCTTAGTTTATATTTGATATTTAATCTAACAATATGTACTGCTAGTCTTGAAGTAAAACTGCCTGAAGCTAGGACATAGGCTACTTTTAGTGGTATAATTTTTGTTTTGTTATGAACAGAAATTTGAAGGAAAATATTTTCTGTTCAGGCCTTCACATGCTCATGAGGACATTGTGTGGAATGATTTGTAATTTGCTTATTTATTTGTATGTATTTATATGGATATTTATTGGTTTACCCAGTGTTATAAGGTAATAGAATTTTTGGGTATTTCTATTATTCCAGGTTGCTCATCCACTTGTGAGGAAGCAGCTTGTGGAGTTCTTGTATCAAGGATTCCTTGTACCTGTTTTGGGTCCAGCACTGCATCAGGTCTGCTTCTCAGGATTAATTTTGCATTCTTTTGGGCTTTGTTAGTGTTGCTTTTTTAAAGTATAGTGAAACCTCACTTTACCTAACTAGAAAATTTAAGGAGTGTACTTGCTATTGCTGACCTTCATTAGATTCTTCTCCTTTAGGAACTGATGGGCATTGACAGAATGGAGATTAGTTGTTCATACACACTACTACTGTTGTGATATTTCATGCTATGGATACCAAGAAAACACACAAAGCTCAGTTGTGCAAAGTGCAGTTCAATGATTTCCAATGCAAATACAGGGTTACGGACTGTCGACCCCAATAGCACACCAAACATTACCTTTAAATTCATCATAAACTCTAAAAAAGTCACAGAGAAATCATGAACATATATCTTCAGTCACAAAAGACTGATAATTATTTTCATCTCAAAAATGAAAGAATTGATGATAGAGCTGGAATTGCTGTATGTCACAAAAATGTAAGAAAATATAGCTAAAGGAGATGTAATTCTTATTACCTCGTGTGCTTTTATTTCTGAACATTCTACCTGTAATTGATGAAATGTTACAGTGAATTGTATCTTTATACATTTTTTCACAATTCTCTTCAGAATGTTCTTACATAATGCCTGAATTAATGAAAATATACATGCAGTACTTAGGAATATGCTGAAATGATATGTACGTATGAAGATAATAGGTAGCAAGTGGTTGACAAAGAGGATATTTGTTAAGTGGAGGGGGACAAGGAGAAGGGAGAGACCAAATTGGAAATGGGAAGATGGAGTGGAAGAGGTTTTGAGTGCTCATAGACTGAACATGCTGGAGGGTATAAGGCTTGCATGGAATAGAGTGAAATGGAGCAATGTGGTACATGGGGCAGCGTGCTGTCAGTGAGGTGAACCAGGGGCTATGAAGTGGCCAGGGGAAACCACGGAAAGGTCTGTGGAGCTTAGTTGGAGATAGGGGGCTTGAGAATGGATGTTAGCAAATGGGGCCATGTCTTTCTCTGTTCCTAGTGCTGCCTCACTAACATGGGAAAGGGCAAACAAGTATAAAAGAAATTAGAAAATTGTTAGAGAAAATAGCTAAAGGAGGTAGGATGTGACAAAACTCATGCTGAAATATACCTTAAGTAGAATTTTTGCCTTCCAAATTGCCTAATTTATGTTACTGAAATAATAGTTGATGTGAAATAAGGAGATTTATAGCCAGATAAAAGGAAATATGATCATTTCATCCTAGTGCTATTATCAGTTTTAGTCCTGATGAACTACACAGTTGCTGTAAGTCCAAGTTATTGAATACAAAAGTAATTTAAAAAGATGAAAAATTTAACAATGAATTTTGTATTGTAGAAGACGTTATCAGTAGCAGAGAAAATGACAACAGTGTACCGAAGAAATACATAATTCCTATAATTACTTTGTTAGGGTGCCATTTATTACTTCCTTTATCCCGCGATGCTGCTGTCAAAACTTGCTTTACATATCTGCTTGTCCTTACAACTATCATTTCAATATGCTCATTACTGTATGAAGGAAACTTTAGAAACATTGCTGCATATTCTGAAGTTCATCATTTCTGTGATTAATTGTGCTATTACCAGCAAAACCAAATGGTTGGGCAGGTGCAATAAGAGGTAATAAAGATAACTTTGGTCTGTCACATAGCATCAGTTGGACTATCCCAGTTGGAGCTTGTAGAACCTTGAAGTATTACCTTTACCTTGTGCCTGTATAGTAATCACTGTTGTATTTATCATTACTTGGCCTACTGAATGTGAAAAAGTAGTGGAAAGGCAGAATTAAAGCAAATGCTTGCACCTCCACAAGAGATGCTTTGCTTTGACTTTGTTTGTTGGACTATCTGATTCGGAGCTTTTCTTCTCAGTAGTTGAGATATTATCTTTATTTGTGTGTCTGCATAGTCATCACTGTCATATTCATCATCACTCAGCATATTAGTGGTGAGAAAATCTGTGTAAAAGCAAGCTAAGATGAAGCAGATGCTTGCATCTCCTCAGAGAGACACCTCACCAGGCTGTCCTTTGCAGGTGTAAATAAGTGTTATATATGAAGAGAAAAGACTTTTACAGTGCTCTTGTCTTGTATCCTGGGAATGATAAAAGATATGTCTGGAATACCATGAGTTATCTCGAGACAGTGATATGTAGAATGTAAGTGATCTGAGTTAACTTGGGTTAATAATTAGTTAAAAGCTAAGCCCAAGGGTATTTGGGACGGAAGGGAAGGGTTGAATGTCAAAATGATAACACAACAATAATTAATTTCATGAAATGAAAGAAATTTGTATAGGCATAATAAAACAACCAAGAAACAAATTGTGTAATCCTCATCTTACCCAGGGAGATATCTTACTAATACACTTCTACCAGAAACTTTTTATTTCTCCTTGAGCAAGTTAAGGAGGTTGTCACTTGCCTTTCGATTATTTTGATATTCATATATGGTTTTTCATTGTACAACAGAAATACTTTTTGTTTTCATTAATTTGATATTAAAGATGATCTCAGTGTTTGGGAGACCAATCTGGTGAGAGCACTAGTAGGAAATTATTGTTTTTTCTGTGATTGGGTACAAAGCTTCTCTGATTTTCTGTCGGATGTAAATCAGGTAATTTGCGTGGCATACAATGTTTTGTCAAAGGTTTGCTGTTTTCCACATTAGTTAGGAAGCGCCATGAAATGAAGAAGGCCTCATTTGCCTTCACCCTTTCTCCTACAGTCATGTGTATTGCACCAAAGAGCAGCCACCTACTTACAACCAGGTCCCACAGATGTTTCCATTGTTTCTCCTTCCTGCTTATGTTCCCTGGTTCAGTCTGTTGACCAATACACTACTATAGTGGTATGTTTGGCTATTTTGGGGCCTCTCTCGTACCAAGGAGAGGACTCTTTACCTAACTCCTGCCTGCCTTTGGTGATATGGTAAACTGTTTTTTCATATTTTTTTGCTTCACAGTTCTCTTCAGAAGTTTGTTACATATTCATGAATTCATTGATTATCCATTCGGTGCATTACACATGACAGCTAGAGAATGAATATATGTGAATGTTGTTGTTTCTTCATCTGTTCTTGGCACTATCTTGCCAATGTGGGAAAGGATAAACAAGTATGAAGAAAATTTATTATACTTATACTTTGTCACTGTCTCCCGTGTTAGCGAGGTAGCGCAAGGAAACAAATGAAAGAAAGGCCCAACCCACCCACATATACATGTATATATATACATGTCCACACATGCACAAATACATACCTATACATCTCAATGTATACATATATATACACACACACAGACATATACATATATACACATTTACATAATTCATAGTCCGCCCTTATTCATTCCTGTTGCCACCCCGTCACACATGAAATGACAGCCCCCTCCCTCCGCATGTGCGCGAGGTAGCGCTAGGAGAAGACAACAAAGGCCCCATTCGCTCACTCTCAGTCTCTAGCTGTTATGTATAATGCACCGAAACCACAGCTCCCTTTCCACATCCAGGCCCCACAAAACTTTCCATGGTTTACCCCAGACGCTTCACATGCCCTGGTTCAATCCATTGACAGCACGTCGACCCCAGTATACCATATCGTTTCAATTCATTCTATTCCTTGCACACCTTTCACCCTCCTGCATGTTTAGGCCCCGATCACTCAAAATCTTTTTCACTCCATCTTTCCACCTCCAATTTGGTCTCCCACTTCTTGTTCCTTCCACCTCTGACACATATATCCTCTTTCTTGTTCCTTCCACCTCTGACACATATATCCTCTTTGTCAATCTCTCCTCTCTCATTCTCTCCATGTGACCAAACCATTTCAAAACACCCTCTTTTGCTCTCTCAACCACCCTCCTTTTATTACCACACATCTCTTACATACCCATTTTTACTTATCAAGATAACGTTCTCGACTTCCACACATTTTTCAACGCTTCCAGAACTTTCGTCCCCCCCCCCACCCTGTGACTCACTTCTGATTCCATGATTCCATCCGCTGCCAAATCCACTCTGAGATATCTAAAACACTTCACATTCTCCAGTTTTTCTCCATTCAAACTTACCTCCCAATTGACTTGTCCTTCAACACTACTGTACCTAATAAACTTGCTCTTATTCACATTTACTCTCAGCTTTCTTCCTTCACACACTTTACCAAACTTAGTCACCAGCTTCTGCAGTTTCTCACCCGAATCAGCCACCAGCACTGTATCATCAGCGAGCAACAATTGACTCACTTCCCAAGCTCTCTCATCCACATTAGACTGCATACTTGCCCCTCTTTCCAAAAGTCTTGCATTCATCTCCCTAACAACTCCATCCATAAACAAATTAAACAACCATGGAGACATCACGCACCCCTGCCACAAACCAACATTCGCTGAGAACCAATCACTTTCCTCTCTTCCTACACGTACACATGCCTTACATCCTTGATAAAAAATTTTTACTGCTTCTAACATCTCTATCAACTCTATCATATGCCTTCTCAAGATCCATAAATGCTACATACAAATCCATTTGCTTTTCTAAGTATTTCTCACATACATTCTTCAAAGCAAACACCTGATCCACACATCCTCTACCACTTCTGAAACCACACTGCTCTTCCCCAATCTGATGCTCTATACATGCCTTCACCCTCTCAATCAATACCCTCCCATATAATTTACCAGGAATACTCAACAAACTTATACGTCTGTAATTTGAGCACTCACTTTTATCGCCTTTGCCTTTGTACAATGGCACTATGCAAGCATTCCGCCAATCCTCAGGCACCTCACCATGAGTCATACATATATTAAATAACCTTACCAACCAGTCAACAATACAGTCACCCCCTCTTTTAATAAATTCCACTGCAGTACCATCCAAGCCCACTGCCTTACTGGCTTTCATCTTCCCCAAAGCATTTACTACCTCTTCTCTGTTTACCAAATCATTTTCCCTAACCCTCTCACTTTGCACACCACCTCAACCAAAACACCCTATATCTGCCACTCTTACATCAAACACATTCAACAAACCTTCAAAATACTCACTTCATCTCCTTCTCACATCACTACTACTTGTTATCGCCTCCCCATTAGCCCCCTTCACTGATGTTCCCATTTGTTCCCTTGTCTTACGCACTTTATTCACCTCCTTCCAAAGCATCTTTTTATTCTCCCTAAGATTTAATGATACTCTCTCACCCCAACTCTCATTTGCCCTCTTTTTCACCTCTTGCACCTTTCTCTTGACCTCCTGCCTCTTTCTTTTATACATCTCCTAGTCATTTGCGTTATTTCCCTGAAGAAAATATATTCAGAAAAATGTTGGAGAAAATAGATTATATGAGTGGAAGTCTTACCGAGCATTAGTTATATTGGTTTAAGTGATTCAACACACAATCATCATAAAGATATCATTGATTGTATTTTTCATGTATACTTTCGTTACATTCTTCTTCTGTAGGTAATGCATAAATTGGTAATCAGTTGCATATTCAGAGAAAAATATGAGAAAATAAACAAAATAATAGGTGTTACCAAGCATTAGCATCAGTTTCAGTTTGAAGTATTCTACACATAATTGATGAAATTATACAGTGTGTTGTATTTCACATGTGAATATCATATTTTTAGCAGAGGAGTAAAACAGGTCGGTTGGAGCATGAGTTTGAATGGTGAGAACCAGGCCAAAATGGAGTGTTTTATATACTTAGAAACGGACATGGTAGCAGATGGAACCATGGGAGCTGAAGTAAGATGTAGCATTGGTGAAGGGGCAGACATCTTAGGTGCATCAGGAAGTGTGTTGAAAGAAAGGTCTCGGTCATTCATAGCAAAAGTGATGGAATATTGGTCCTGCCCATCTTGTATGGATGTGAGGTGCTGCCTTAAGGAAGAGGGTGGATGTGGTGGAAATTAGATGCTGGAAAACAGTATGTTGTGTGAGGAGAGTTGGTAGAGTAACAAATGGTAGGATGAGATATATGTTATTGAATGAAGAGTATGGTTGAGAAAGCTGAAGAAGTGTTGTTGGAATGGTTTAGATATATGGAAGGGATGAGTTAGGAAAGGTTGAATGCTTAAGGGAGTACATGTGTCAGAAGTGGAGGGAAGGAGAGAAGGGAGACCAAGGATGATTTGAAAGATGCTTTGAGTGATTGGGACCAGAACTTGGAAGAAAATGTGTGTTATACTTGAGATAGAGGGAATGGTAGTGGATGATTTGCTGTCATTGGGCTGAACCAGGGTATATGAAGTGGTCAAGTGAAACTGTGGAAAGGTCTGTGGGATAGCTCTGTAGATGGGGGCTTTGTGTGTCAGTGCACCACAAAGGTCAGCTAGAGATTGGATGTGAGCAAATGAGGCCTTTCTGCATTCTGTTCCTAGTGTTCCCTCTCTGCTTGGAAAACAGCAAGCAAGTTTGGAAATATAAGATTGTTAAAAAGATTTCAAGAGTGATTATAGTATTAGTTACAAATATAGTTGAGAGATAAGACTTAATCCCTTTACATCTCCACATGGATATTTATGTGAGCTGAGTGATGCCTCTAAATGGATATTTATGCATTGATAATCATACTTTGATTTCAATGCTGTACATCAAACCAGTGTACCTAGGTGACTGAAGTGGCAGTGTGCATTAATTTCTCCCTACAGTTGGTCCTCCTTCAGCCACATTGATGAGAGCACATTTATTTGGGTTTTCTAGGAAGGAACTTAAATGGCTGCTGACGAGTGTAAGAGGATTAGGAGATAAGCCTCAATTATTTTATGGACACTGACACTTTCAGCATCAAAAGTTAACCTGGATGAGATGGAGAAATTTTGCAGCAAAAGTGGAGGCAGTGTTGCCAGCGTTTGCCAGACCTTGAAAACACTACATCTGAGTAGTGTTGCTGATAATTTAACAAACTTTTATAGTTTTGTTGTTATGAAAAAAATTATCAGTGACTGACCATGATAATTGGTGATTAATATTTTGGTGTAGGGAAAACAAACAATAAAATGTGCAGTTGCAACTCATCACTCAGGCCCTTCTCTTATACTTTTTAGTGCATTGTGCTGAAATGTCTACAAAACATCTGCAAGTTAATCCAGTGAAAGTAGTGGATGGAAAATATATATCAAGTGATTTTTCTTCATTTTGTGTGAATATCTTTGAACTGTAAGGTCAAAAAAAAATCAAAGCAACTTGAATTATGAATATTGGGAAGGATAACTTAGTCGGCCATTAACTTTGAACAGATGAAATTGAAATTAGAGACTCAAAGTCCTTGAGGCATGCAAGAGGTTTATTTGTTATAGGAAAAGCACAAACTGAATTACAAAATGGTAGAGATCATTGTTAGAAATGTGAAAAGAAAAGACAGAGCTGTTAGTAAGATAGAATTTGAGTTAAGGAGATACTGGAATAGGGAATGGGGATAGATGCTAATGTGAGAAAGTAAAGACAGCCAAGGAATTTTTACCAGAGTGAGAATCACTCATTCCAGAATTATAAAGTGAGGTTTTACTATACATTCCAAATGTAATATGTCATGGATTTAGAGGAAAGTTTTACATTTGCTGTAGATTGTACTGTCAGTTATTTTACTTCTTGTTAAAGATGTGTTAATAGATTAATGTTTCTGCTTAGATTCCCACATCCAGTTCAATTGATTAAACTACTTTATATCAGAATTATTAAAGTGTCTCTGATATATCTTTGCAATGCTTAATTGCCAAACAGGGTCAGTGTGGGATGATAGTTATATTAAAAGAAATTTTCTGGCTTTTCTTCCTTGATCATACTAGTACTGGTAGTATTGTTTTTCATATTTTCTTTTGCATCTTTTGTGTTTGGGGTTTGTGTGGATCATGTGATTGGGCCTATCTCTTATTTGCTTTCTTGGACCTTTACATGACTTGGTACCAACTGTTGGCGCTCACAGGGTGATGCAGTCAATGGGGATGTTCAAGCACACAACACTCCTGTTTTTCTGGTCAGTATAGTCTGGCTTCTGGTTTGCACAACCTTTCTTGTATAAAGCAAGATTTTTCTGAAGGTAGTAGTTGGTAGGCAGCCAACGACCAGGGAGGTATATTACCAGTACTACCCGTCTGGGTATCAAGAGGGTTAGCGACATCTGCTTAGTGAGCCAGCACTTTAGTGGTTGTCAAGTTGCCCTCCTCTGACCCAGGTAGCTGTCTTTTCTTTCTGCCTCACTAACATGTGGACTACTGGCGTTCTGTCCACAGCATACAATCTCTCCTTGTCACATGTAACACTTGACAACACTTGTCTCACACCTCATTATTCATAACTAGATTTTCCTGCAGTGTGCAATATGTGCTAACCCTGCCTTTTGGCAAAATGGTAGGAGCAGTAGGTAGAAGTAGTAGGTAGGAACGTTTAGGCAGGATTATTAGTTAGAAACAGTAGATACAAATAGTATGTAGGAGCATTAGGAAGTAGTAGTCATGAGGAATATTAGGTAGGAGCCTCTTCAGGCACGGCAAGATTTTTTTGTGTTATAGCAGCTTGTTGAGTAGTACCATTGCTCTCATTTTTTCTAGGTGGAAAAGATTGAAGAACTGGTACAAAACTGTTGAACTTTTAATGAAACTTAATCTACAAAAGTTATTGTTATGTGTCAATCTTTTAAGGACCATTACCTCAAACAGCCACCAGGTAGCACTGCCTACATTTTTGCTTCAGGTCTTGCCATACCCCCAAATCCAATTTTTGCCCTTTCACTATATCCATACATATATATTGTGCATGTTTATTTCAGGAAAATGATTGCCTGCATCTTTGGCTATATGAAGGAAATTTTTCAGTGCATATGAGATCAGGCATGGAATTAATACTGTTTTAGAGTTACCCTCAACCAGTGGCCTGTTAAGAGTGAGGACCAAAAGGCAAAGAAACAGCACTGGATTTCAATAGTTATGGAGACTCTATTGCTGTGGCTACCCCCTTGAGGGAGTTCCAGGTGGGAACAGGCATCAGAGATATAGATAGATAGATGACTGAGAGGCATTTGGATGATTTTTGCAGGGAAAAAATGCAATTGAGTGGGAGATGTGTAAAAGAAAGACACAGGAGGTCAAGAGAAAGGTGCAAGAGGTGAAAAAGAAGGCAAGTGAGAGTTGGGGTGAGAGAGTATCATTAAATTTTAGGGAGAATAAAAAGATGTTCTGGAAGGAGGTAAATAAAGTGCGTAAGACAAGGGAGCAAATGGGAACTTCAGTGAAGGGCGCAAATGGGGAGGTGATAACAAGTTGTGGTGATGTGAGAAGGAGATGGAATGAGTATTTTGAAGGTTTGTTGAATGTGTTTGGTGATAGAGTGGCAGATATAGGGTGTTTTGGTCGAGGTGGTGTGCAAAGTGAGAGGGTTAGGGAAAATGATTTGGTAAACAGAGAAGAGGTAGTAAAAGCTTTGCGGAAGATGAAAGCCGGCAAGGCAGCAGGTTTGGATGGTATTGCAGTGGAATTTATTAAAAAAGGGGGTGACTATTATTGACTGGTTGGTAAGGTTATTTAATGTATGTATGACTCATGGTGAGGTGCCTGAGGATTGGCGGAATGTGTGCATAGTGCCATTGTACAAAGGCAAAGGGGATAAGAGTGAGTGCTCAAATTACAGAGGTATAAGTTTGTTGAGTATTCCTGGTAAATTATATGGGAGGGTATTGATTGAGAGGGTGAAGGCATGTACAGAGCATCAGATTGGGGAAGAGCAGTGTGGTTTCAGAAGTGGTAGAGAATGTGTGGATCAGGTGTTTGTTTTGAAGAATGTATGTGAGAAATACTTAGAAAAGCAAATGGATTTGTATGTAGCATTTATGGATCTGGAGAAGGCATATGATAGAGTTGATAGAGATGCTCTGTGGAAGGTATTAAGAATATATGGTGTGGGAGGCAAGTTGTTAGAAGCAGTGAAAAGTTTTTATCGAGGATGTAAGGCATGTGTACGTGTAGGAAGAGAGGAAAGTGATTGGTTCTCAGTGAATGTAGGTTTGCGGCAGGGGTGTGTGATGTCTCCATGGTTGTTTAATTTGTTTATGAATGGGGTTGTTAGGGAGGTGAATGCAAGAGTTTTGGAAAGAGGGGCAAGTATGAAGTCTGTTGTAGATGAGAGAGCTTGGGAAGTGAGTCAGTTGTTGTTCGCTGATGATACAGCGCTGGTGGCTGATTCATGTGAGAAACTGCAGAAGCTGGTGACTGAGTTTGGTAAAGTGTGTGAAAGAAGAAAGTTAAGAGTAAATGTGAATAAGAGCAAGGTTATTAGGTACAGTAGGGTTGAGGGTCAAGTCAATTGGGAGGTAAGTTTGAATGGAGAAAAACTGGAGGAAGTAAAGTGTTTTAGATATCTGGGAGTGGATCTGGCAGCGGATGGAACCATGGAAGCGGAAGTGGATCATAGGGTGGGGGAGGGGGCGAAAATCCTGGGAGCCTTTAAGAATGTGTGGAAGTCGAGAACATTATCTCGGAAAGCAAAAATGGGTATGTTTGAAGGAATAGTGGTTCCAACAATGTTGTATGGTTGCGAGGCGTGGGCTATGGATAGAGTTGTGCACAGGAGGATGGATGTGCTGGAAATGAGATGTTTGAGGACAATGTGTGGTGTGAGGTGGTTTGATCGAGTAAGTAACGTAAGGGTAAGAGAGATGTGTGGAAATAAAAAGAGCGTGGTTGAGAGAGCAGAAGAGGGTGTTTTGAAATGGTTTGGGCACATGGAGAGAATGAGTGAGGAAAGATTGACCAAGAGGATATATGTGTCGGAGGTGGAGGGAATGAGGAGAAGTGGGAGACCAAATTGGAGGTGGAAGGATGGAGTGAAAAAGATTTTGTGTGATCGGGGCCTGAACATGCAGGAGGGTGAAAGGAGGGCAAGGAATAGAGTGAACTGGATAGATGTGGTATACCGGGGTTGACGTGCTGTCAGTGGATTGAATCAGGGCATGTGAAGCGTCTGGGGTAAACCATGGAAAGCTGTGTAGGTATGTATATTTGCGTGTGTGGACGTATGTATATACATGTGTATGGGGGTGGGTTGGGCCATTTCTTTCGTCTGTTTCCTTGCGCTACCTCACAAACGCGGGAGACAGCGACAAAAAAAAAAAGAAAAGAAAATAGATGACTGATACTTGCATCTTCGGATTATTTGGTGGATGGCTAATTGTTTGCTCAAGTGCCAAGTAATTAAGAGTGCACATAATGAAATTACCACTAATTGTGGGTTCATTCAGATACAATAGACCTCAGCTCTTATGGACTTTATTTTATCAGAATTTGGCATTTAATGGAACTTTTGGACCCCAGCAAACTAAGTTTGTGATCTTATAGACATATCCATAAAAGTTCGTAATATTGCAAATTTTGTCTGGTAAGCTAAGGACCCATCAAAATGAGGTTGGAATGTAACAGAACAGTCTGTTAATTCTTGACTTTGGTCTGGGTCGCTAGGCATCTGGTAAACAGAAGACAGCTAGTTGCACATCGCTTTGTTGCATATATTCTTTATTTTACTGACTTGCAATGTTCTCTACACCACACATACACATAGTTTTATACTGATGTGCAGTAATGTGATGGTGCAGTATTCTATTTTGTGCCTTTGCATATAGAAAGACAGTTTACATAGAAATTGTAAGATGAAACAAAGCATAACTTGGTCACTGCCCACCAATCTGAGTTTAGTACCCACTTGGTCAACAAATGAAAAAACTTTGTGCCCATGTTCTTAGGCATTTGAAGTGATATTGTTTTTTGTGTGTAAGTGGCCAATCTTTTTTTTACTGAATCATGGCAGCTGAAAGTGCTGTCTCAGACTGATGGCAGTGATGAAGCTGTGTTTTGTTTTCTCTTGAAATTTCTATTTAAATTGTCATCTTAGATCTAAAGGAACAAAAGATAATATTGCACCATTTGATTATTGTAAATCAGTGTAAATCTATGTGCATGTATTGAGAGAGAACATTGTAAATTAATGAAATAAAGAAGAAATGTACTAAGTTGATATGCAACAGGCTGTCACATGTTCTTGTGATGCCTGGCATCCTAACAGAGCTCAAGAATCAACAAACAATTTAGGTACCTGTGAATGGACAAGGCAGTAGATGGAACCATGGCTGCTGAAGTGAGCTGTAGGTTGGGGAAAGCGGGCATAGGTCATGGGCACTTTGAAGAATGTGTAGAAAAAGAGGGCAAAGGTGAGAATGTTTCATGGTATACTAGTCCTGCTGTGTTGCATGGATGTGAGATGTTGGCTTTAGATGAGGAAGCATGGAAAAGGGTGAATGTAATGGAATTGAAATGTATAAGGACATTATGTGGCATGAAGAGGGTTCATTGAGAAAGAAATGATAGGGTAAGAGACAGTTGTGGTAATAAGAAGAATGGGTTGAGAAAGCCAAAGAGGATGTACTGAAATGGTTATATTTGTTAGAAGAGAAGGGGGAACTGAATAGGAGATGGAATGATGAAACAAAAAACTTTGAGTGTTTAGAGCCTAAACATGGTGGAATTGTAAGGCAATGTGGGATAAGGTGAATTTGAGTGATGTGGTAAGCAGGTGGTAATACGCTGTCTGTGGATTGAATCAGGGTATATGAAAATATCAGGATAAACTTAAGAAAGGTCTGTGGAGCCAGATTGTTGGTATAGGGATGTGATTTTGGTGCATTATACATGACAGGCAGAGAGTTAGAGTGAGTGAATAAGGCTTCCTTGCTAACACAGGAAAGATTGAACAAGCATGAAAAAAGATGATTGATAAAATCTTCATTTTGGTAAAAAAGAATTCCACTTTTCACCAAAAGTATACCAATTTCTTGGCTCAGCTGAATGCGGATGGTTGGGTGCTATGACAGGACCTTCAGTAGATGAGCAGTGCATGCAGTTTGGAACCATAAAAAAGTTAAAAGACAAATGTACCGACTTTACCCTTGGCAGATGAACTGATTTGTTCTAATCATAACAGCCTAGAATCATACTGCTTTTATAGGTTATTCTATGAAATAAGG
The DNA here is from genome assembly GCF_036320965.1 of Panulirus ornatus. Classification (NCBI taxonomy): domain Eukaryota; kingdom Metazoa; phylum Arthropoda; class Malacostraca; order Decapoda; family Palinuridae; genus Panulirus; species Panulirus ornatus. The sequence continues at coordinate 21,393,092 of NC_092279.1, forward strand.
TTATATTGAGGAGTTGCTTTGAAAATTTTTTCTTTCAGTACATCAGTTGTAGTTATCCCAGATTCATTGGTATTAGCTTTTGGTATTTTATTATCTGTTTTGGCCAGTGAGGTGAATATTAGAATTATGATATATTAATGACAAGAATTTTAGGGACTGGTTATATCTTTTGTTGTCTTTTCCTGGCGCTACCTCACGCACATGAGGGGGGAGGGGGTTGTTATTTCATGTGTGGCGGGGTGGCAATGGGAATGAATAAAGGCAGACAGTATGAATTATGTACATGTGTATATATGTATATGTCTGTGTGTGGATATATATGTATACATTGAGATATATAGGTATTTATATGTGTGTGTGTGGACATGTAAGTATATACATGTGTGTGTGGATGGGTTGGGCCATTCTTTCGTCTGTTTCCTTGCGCTACCTCGCTAACGCGGGAGACAGCAACAAAGCAAAATAGAAATAGAATAGGTTATATCTTTTATTATTTTGTGTTACAGGTTATCTTAATGTTTTCCTTAGAACATAACTACAAGAAGTCGGCACATGCACCATGATTGTCTTCTTTATGCCCGGTTCTGATGGGGAAATATGAAATATGAAGTTTGAAAAGAATATTGCTCTGAACTGGTAACTAGGTAATGGATTTATGTGGAGAGATTGATATTACTTCTGCTCAGAGTAGGTTAATATGTTCATAAAGAAAAGAGAAAGAAAATTTTGTTCAAGTTGAACAGTTTCCTTTCCTTTTGCAGAAGCTTCTTGTAAACTTAAGTTCAGACTTCCTCTGGTAGAGAAAATATTTTGAAAAAAAAAAAAGATTCTGTTTAATTGTGTGACCATGCCTTCCTTTCATCCCACTTAACTATTCAAGGTAATCTAACCAACCCCAGCATTACAGTAAAGGTCTATACTGGAGCAGGAATATAGGTGGTGCTTCCTTGTTGTGGTTTAGGGAAATCAGCCTTATGACATGTAATTTATCAAACGGTGAGTTTGTGCATGACCAGTTGTATATGTTAAATTCTTCAGATTTTTGCTTTTATTTCAGCTTTCCATGAAGTGCTCAGCTTGTTAGCCTGAGGACAGGTAAAGGAGCAGTAGTAGTAGTCAACATTCTGTTAATGAATTGCTTTCATTCATTTTTAACAGAGGCGCTTGTTCTATATTTTACCATTTTAGAGTATTGCAGTTATCATGAATGTTTTTGTATTAGATTTGACACATTTTTATGTTATGAAAGCAAAGTTTAGGTATTTATTAGCAGTATGTAAATATGAGTCTTTCTTCTCATTCACACTTGTTCGCTGTTTCCCTCATTGGCGAGATACTGCCAGGATCAGGTGAAGAAAAGACCTCTCACTCACATCCATCTTCTACCTATCATGTGTAATGCTCTGAAACCACAGCCCCCTTATCCAAAATCAGGCCTTCACAAACATTTCCATGGTTTTCCTGAGCTGCTTCATATTCCTTGGTGCAGTCCATTGAGAGCACATCACCTTTAATGTAATACCACATTGCTCGAATTCACTTTCTTGTGCACATCTTTCTCCCTTCTGCATGTTTAGTCCCTGAGCACTCAAAGACTTTTTCACAATCCTTCATTCTCCAAGTTGGTCTACCCCTTCTCTTTGTTCCCTTCACTTCTGACACACAGTCTCTTTGCCAACCTATTTTCACTCACTTTTCTCTATATGTCCTAACTATTTAAACACACCATCTTCAACTCTCTCAACCATACTATTCTTATTACTGCATGTCTCTCTCTCCATTATTACTCACTTGATCAACTCACTCCACATATTGTTCTCTTATTTCATTTCCATCACATTCACCCTTCTCCATACATTCTCATCAGTTCCTTATGCCCTGCATCCATACATCATTTGGACTACTAATAGCTTCAGACTTACCTATTTTTGCTTTCCCAGATAGCAACCACTCTTCCACACATTCCTCAATGCTTTCAGAACCCTACCCTCTAACCACCCTGTTACTCACCTATGATGCTTTTTTAACTTACTGATATCTAAATCACTCCACTTCTTCCAAGTTTATCCATTGAGACTAGCGCCTCAACTACTCTGATACCTGGTTAGCACTACCCTTTAGAGCCCTGCTTCATTATAGCACTTCATTGTAGCTCTAATTTTACTAGAAAAAAATTATGGAAATCCATATAAGAAGTCAAAAGTCACTATTCCAAACACTCACAATAAGCTGAAAGCAGCTTTTTTTTTTTTATCCACGCTTGGCAAGTCAAAGCACTGTATATACATAAGCTCACATCCAGTCAACATTGAGTGCTCTCCCCTGTTAGTACAATACAGAGAAGCCAGTAGACACATCACTTCCTAACCACTTACCAGAATCTCTCACCAACAACACCATCACCTCTATCATCACCAGTTCCTCTTATTACCATCATGTAAATCATAATTTCAGTGATGCAGAGGTGGATTAGCTTCAGCCAGAGCAGAGACGCATGATATCCACTGCCTCCCGCCTCCTTTCTACCCACCCACTGTGTCTTACCAACATGCTGCCTTTCATTATTCTACTACAATCATCACTCTTCATTGAATGATTCATTCATGATACAATATTGTACACTATTTATTTTTTTATTTATTAACCAGTAAAGATATGTCACTGTAATAATCTGTGTTTATTGATACCTATAACCCTCATATTGAATATTGTGTGTATCTCATAAGTAAAAAGTAATGTCATCCGCTAAGCATCTCCATATATGCATTGGTATAATGACCCCATTGAGAGCTGTTTTCTTAGGGCTCCATTTTCCCGGAACGTATCCTGAACACCAGTAGTGGTATTAGTGTAACCTCTCTCTCTGCACTGCTAAGCCTAATAACCTTGATTTTTTTTCAAATTTACTCTCAACTTTCTCTTTTCATACACTCCCACATTCAGTCATCATCTTTTGAAGTTTCTCACTCATATCTGCCACCAGTGCTGTCATCAGCAAACAACTACTGATTTACTTCCCAGACCCCTCTTATCCCTACAGACTGCATACTTACCCCTCTCTCCAAGATCCTTGTATTTACCTCCCTCACCACCCTGTCCATAAACATTAAAAAGCCACCACCCCATCCATAAACAGTTTAAACAGCCATGTGACAACAGACACCCTTCCCACTGACCAGCTGTCACCTGGAACCACTCATTCTCTCTTCCTGTTCAAACACATGCCTTACACTCTTGACAAAACCTTGTAACTGCTCCTAGTAGCTTTCTTCCCACACCAGATATATATAAGAACTTTCATATGGCATCTATATCAACTTTTTTACATGGTTTCTCCAGAATTGTAAATGTCATGTACACATTCTCCAAAGCAAGCACCTGATCCATACATCAATTACCACTCCCGAAGCCACACTGGTCCTGCTTAATATGATGCACCGTGCAAGCCTTCACCCTCATAATCACCTTTATCCCAAACAACTTACTCGGTACAATCAACACTTATACCTCTGTAATTCAAATGCTCATCTTTGTACCCCCTTGCCTTTATGCATTAGCACTATACATGCATTCTGCCAGTCCTCAGGCACCTCACCATGATCAGTACATATAATGAAAATTCTAATGAAACAGTCAGCCATACTGTCACCCACTTTCATTTGAAATTCAACTTGAGTCCCTTCCACTCCAACCTCCTTGTCATATTTCATACAATGCACGGGTTTAACCACCACTTCTCTCTTCATCAAACGACTTGCTATAACTCTCTTCCTTTGTATGCCATACTATCCAACCCTACATCTGCCACCCTGTCATCAAACCCATTCAGCAGTCCTTCAATATACTTGCTCCATCTCTTCACCTCATCACTGCCTGTTATCACCAATCCATTTACCCTTTCCCCAATGTTATCACTTACCCTTGTTTTTTCACGCTACTACCATCCCTACAAAACATCTTTTTATTCTCCTTGAAGTTGGCTGATGCTCACTCACCTCATCTTTCACTTGCCATCTTTTTCAACCCCTGCACCTTCCTCTTGGCCACCCACCACTTTCTCTTGTACATCTCCAATCACTTGCACTCTTTCCCTGTAAGTAAGGCCCATACGTCTCTCTTCTTTACCACTTGCTACTTGAATTCTTCATCTTACCTCACTTCCCTTTCTCACCTGCCTACCCTCCACCTTCTGCATACCATACATCGTTTTTCAAGCCCTGCACCTTCCTCTTGACCACAGGACCACTCACCACTTTCTCTTGTACATCTCCAGTCACTTGCACTCTTTCCCTGTAAGGAAAGCTCATACATCTCTCGTTTCTTTTCCACTAGCTACTTGACTTCTTCATCTTGCCACCCACTACCCTTTCCCACCTGCCTACCTCCTACCTTCTGCATACTACACATCTTTTTCACCCCTGCACATTCCTCTTGACCACCCACTACTTTCTCTTGTACATCTCCAATCACTTGCACTCTTTCCCTGTAAAACCTATAAATCTCTCTTTTCTTTTTCATGAGCTACATAACTTCATCTTGCCACCCACTGCCCTTTCTCACCCGCTTACCTTCCACCTCCGTACCACACACTTCTCTCACACATGCCAGCACTGTTTCCGTAGTCTCTTATTCGTCACTCACTATCCTAACGTCATTTACTCCTCCCTTTTGCCATTCTTCTCACAATCTCTGCAGATAAATCTTGAGACACTTAGTTCATAATTCAATTGAGCCCCTGTGCCATTTTTTGTACTCCATATAGATTTAGGTATGACTTTTTGTAACAGGTATTCCTAATCATTTATCCTTTCTCAGCACATAACTCCTCAAGCTGTTCACCATTTCCATTCACATCACTGAATACCCCATGCTGCGTTTATACCCTCAACTGCCACATAACTCACACAATCAAGTCACCCAACACTAATACCTGATCTCATGCTTCAAAACTAGTAACACACAATCTCAACTGCTCTGAAAATACTTGTCTCTTCTTCACCCTTTTTGTGGCCAGGTGCAATAAGCACTAATGATCATCTGCCTGGTGTAATCCCCTTTCATTTTTACCCACATCAGTCTGGAACACACTTCTTTACAATCTTCATTCATATTCTCAAAAATCCTCCATCAGCAAAAACGCTACTCATTCCTTACATCTCACCCTCCTCCTCACACTAATCCTTAACTTTCTCCCAAGACTTTCCCAGACCACTCTTTCCCCTTACCCTTGAGCTTTTTTTCAGTCACATCTAGAATATCCAGGTTCCTCTCAAACATATTATGTATCTCACTTTTTCTTCTTATCTTGATGACACTCAAACACATTGAGACACCTAAACCTTAGCTTTTGAGGAGAATGAATATTCCTTACTTGGCTCATTTATTTCAATCATTTAGTAATGTAAATGCAAGTGACCCCTATTAGTCACCGTCTGTGACCTGTGTAGTTCTAGAGGCCACTGTCAGTGAGAGCAAAGATAGATAGGTTAAATGATATAATAGTCCCAGCAGTGCTGTATATGTATGGAAGATGGTGGATATGTTGGATATGAAAAATATACATTGTTGAGGACAGTACTGTATATGGTGGGAGGAGGGGGTATAGTTGGGATTAAAGTAATGATGGTGGATAGATAGATAGCTTGTTGCATATTCAGAAACTCATTGCTAGCTTTGGAAGTTCATAAAGCCATGTTAGATGTTATTATAATTTTTTTGTGCATGAAAAAAAGAATATTTAGCTTATTATGTGCATGGGAGATGAGGTAATTATTTGTTATTTTCACAAAACATTGTGTATAGTGTAATTTTCATCTTGACATATATTACAAAAGATGGAACACTTCATACCGGAAGGATTGATTGTTATTTCAAGGTACCTATGTTTTTACAATATATAATTACTCCAGGACCAATTTCTCTGAAAGATGCCTTTCTTCATTTGTTCCTGGCACTACGTCAGTAATGCTGGAAATGGTGAACAAGTTTGTTTTATATATATATATATATATATATATATATATATATATATATATATATATATATATATATATATATATATATATATATGGTTGCGAGGCGTGGGCTATAGATAGAGTTGTGTGGAGGAGGGTGGATGTGCTGGAAATGAGATGTTTGAGGAGAATGTGTGGTGTGAGGTGGTTTGATCAAGTAAGTAACGTAAGGGTAAGAGAGATGTGTGGAAATCAAAAGAGCGTGGTTGAGAGAGCAGAAGAGGGTGTTTTGAAATGGTTTGGGCACATGGAGAGAATGAGTGAGGAAAGATTGACCAAGAGGATATGTGTGTCGGAGGTGGAGGGAACGAGGAGAAGTGGGAGACCAAATTGGAGGTGGAAAGATGGAGTGAAAAAGATTTTGTGTGATCGGGGCCTGAACATGCAGGAGGGTGAAAGGAGGGCAAGGAATAGAGTGAATTGGATCGATGTGGTATACGGGGTTGACGTGCTGTCAGTGGATTGAATCAGGGCATGTGAAGCGTCTGGGGTAAACCATGAAAAGCTGTGTAGGTATGTATATTTGCGTGTGTGGACGTATGTATATACATGTGTATGGGGGTGGGTTGGGCCATTTCTTTCGTCTGTTTCCTTGCGCTACCTTGCAAACGCGGGAGACAGCGACAAAGCAAAAAAAATATATATATATATATATATATATATATATATATATATATATATATATATATATATATTAAACAAAGGATGGAGTGAAAAAGATTTTGAGCCATTGCGGCTTGAACATACAGGAGGGTGAAAGGTGTGCAAGGAATAGAGTGAATTTGAATGATGTAGTATACTGGCGTCGACATGCTGTCAGTGGATTGAACCAGGGCATGTGAAGCGTCTGGGGTAAACCAGGGAAAGTTTTGTAGGGCATAGATTCATGAGAATGTAGAATTTCAATATGTGATCCCAAAAATCTTTATTTCTTAATAGTTTGTTATAATTTGTAAGAAATTATGGAAATTTCTTCACTAAGGTTCTTGCATTATCATAGCATTCATATATTTGATTTCTTGGGGACATCATTACTCATACAAAGTATCTCTGCTGTTGGCAGTCTGTGGTTGGGGAAGTGGTTGCAGCAACAGCTTATGTGGAGTTGTGTCTACGCACAGTGACTGAGCCAGAGCTGCGCAGAGTTTTTCTGGCTTTTCTTCTGACCTCCCCAAACTCTCCTGCAGTGGAGCCTCCAATCATAACAATTCTCATCTCAAGACTCCATTCACCTAATACTGTAAGTCTTAAAGGCTGATGTATTCATAGCTGTATTTTATTCATTCATAATTAACTATGATTAACTCTGGACCAATTTCTATAAAAGTGTCCTGGTGTAATTCAGGACCTTTCTCAAAAGATTCCTGAAGCCCTAGGCTGAACTACTAACAGTATCAGGATAAATGCAGACTTCTTTGGAGTGAGAAGTCCTTTGATTAGGTTGTGCTCTGAATAATACAGCCTTGCCAAAGGTGATTTTTCACTAGTGTGTAACGTCTTGCAGGCAGAACCCAGTAACACACACACATACATATTTTCCATGCTTGATCATCATTTCCTGCATTAGCACCAGGAAACAGATAAAGAAAGGCTCATCTACTCACTTATGCATATTTATACATAGGTACTACATACACATATATTCTTTTTTTTTTTTTTTCAAACTATTCGCCATTTCCCGCATCAGCAAGGTAGTGTTAAGAACAGAGGACTTGGCCCCTGAGGGAACATCTGCACCTGGCCCCCTTCTCTGTTCCTTTTTTTGGAAAATTAAAAAAAAAAAAACAAGAGGGGAGGATTTCCAGCCCCCCCCCCGCTCCCTCCCCTTTTAGTCGCCTTCTACAACATGCAGGGAATACGTGGGAAGTATTCTTTCTCCCCTATCCCCAGGGATTATACACATATATATTTTTTTTTATTTATTTTTTTTATTTTGCTTTGTCGCTGTCTCCCGCATTTGCGAGGTAGCGCAAGGAAACAGAAGAAAGAAATGGCCCAACCCACCCCCATACTCATGTATATACACACACGTCCACACACACAAACATACACACCCATACACCTCAATGTACACATATATATACACACACAGAGACATACATATATACCCATGCACACAATTCACACTGCCTGCCTTTAATCATTCCCATCGCCCATACACGCACATATACACACATTTATTTATTTATTTATTATACTTTGTCGCTGTCTCCCGCGTTTGCGAGGTAGCGCAAGGAAACAGACGAAAGAAATGGCCCAACCCCCCCCATACACATGTATATACATACGTCCACACACGCAAATATACATACCTACACAGCTTTCCATGGCTTACCCCAGACGCTTCACATGCCTTGATTCAATCCACTGACAGCACGTCAACCCCGGTATACCACATCGCTCCAATTCACTCTATTCCTTGCCCTCCTTTCACCCTCCTGCATGTTCAGGCCCCGATCACACAAAATCTTTTTCACTCCATCTTTCCACCTCCAATTTGGTCTCCCTCTTCTCCTTGTTCCCTCCACCTCCGACACATATATCCTCTTGGTCAATCTTTCCTCACTCATCCTCTCCATGTGCCCAAACCACTTCAAAACACCCTCTTCTGCTCTCTCAACCACGCTCTTTTTATTTCCACACATCTCTCTTACCCTTACGTTACTCACTCGATCAAACCACCTCACACCACACATTGTCCTCAAACATCTCATTTCCAACACATCCATCCTCCTGCGCACAACTCTATCCATAGCCCACGCCTCGCAACCATACAACATTGTTGGAACCACTATTCCTTCATACATACGCATTTTTGCTTTCTGGGATAATGTTCTCGACTTCCACATATTCTTCAAGGCCCCCAGAATTTTCGCCCCCTCCCCCACCCTATGATCCACTTCCGCTTCCATGGTTCCATCCGCTGCCAGATCCACTCCCAGATATCTAAAACACTTCACTTCCTCCAGTTTTTCTCCATTCAAACTCACCTCCCAATTGACTTGACCCTCAACCCTACTGTACCTAATAACCTTGCTCTTATTCACATTTACTCTTAACTTTCTTCTTCCACACACTTTACCAAACTCAGTCACCAGCTTCTGCAGTTTCTCACATGAATCAGCGAACAACAACTGACTCACTTCCCAAGCTCTCTCATCCCCAACAGACTTCATACTTGCCCCTCTTTCCAAAACTCTTGCATTTACCTCCCTAACACATACATATACACACATACATATACATATTCATAATTACTGTCCCCATCCATTCCCATCGCCACCCCGCCACACAGGAAATAGCATCCCCCTCTCCCACCAGCGCCAGGAAAAGACAAAAAGGCCACATTCGTTCACACTCAGTCCCCAGCTGTCATGCACAACGCATCGAAACCACAGCTCCCCCTCCACACCCAGGCCCCACACACCCCTCCATGGCTCAACCCAGACGCCCCACATGCCCTGGTTCAATCCATTGACAGCACGTCGACCCCGGCACACCACATCATTCCAATTCACCCTAATCCCCGCACGCCCCCCACCCCCCCCGTATGCCCAGGACCCGACCGCCCAAAACCCCATATATATATATATATATATATGTATGTATATTATCCCTGGGGATGGGGAGAAAGATTACTTCCCACTTATTCCCTGCCTGTCTTAAAAGGCAACTAAAAGGGAAGGAAGTTGGGGGGCTAGAAATCCTTCCCTCCAGTTTTTACTTTTCCAAAAGAAGGAACTGAGAAGGGGGCCAAGTGAGGAATTTTCCTCTAAGGCTCACTCCTTTGTCCTTGATGCTACCTTGCTAACACAGGAAATGGCGAAAGTGTATGAAAAAATGAATATATTTATTATACTTAACCATCATTTCCCACGTCAGCGAGGTAGCGTAAGGAAGCAGGAAGATTGGCCCAGTCACTCACATACACAGACATATACATATATACACATGGTACATATTCATACATATTTGCTGTCATCCATTCCTGATACTACTCTGTGCCACAGGAAACAGGGCAGATGTATGAAAGAAAAAGAATAACAACATGAACATTCTCTTACTCTCCCCCACACCTAATTGCTGCCCCGTGTCAGCAAGATAGCACCAGGAAACAGGCGTGTTGTGTTGTAGAAGGTGGCTGGTGTGTGTGTGTGTGCTGGAGGAAATGGAATGAGTATATTGAAGGATTGTTAAATATGTTTTATGACAGGGTGGCAGATGTAGGATGTTTGGGTTGGGAAGTTATGGAAAGTGGTTTGGCAAAGAGAGAAGAGGTTGCACAATCCTTGCATAAGATGAAATGTGACAGGATGGTTGGATTGGATAATATGTAGTTGAATTTCTTTAGAAAGGGATTACTTTCATTTAAGGCTCCAGTCATGGACAAAGGTCCACATCGAGGTTAGGCCTAATTGAAATATGGAGAGGTTGATGAAAGGGAGTTTGCGAATTTTGGAGGAAGTGAAAAAACCTGTATTTTAGACGTTAAGATTTTTAATGTATTCATGGATCATGGTGGGGTCCCTGAGGATTGGTGGAATGCATGTATAGTGCAATTGTGTAAAGTCAAAGAGGACAAAGGTGAGTGTTTTAACTACTGAGGTTTAAGTTTGTTGAGTGTTCCTTGTAAGTTGTATGGTGATTGAGAGGGTGAAGGTATGTACAGAGCATCAGATCAGGGAGGAACAGTGTTGTTTCAGGAGTGGTAGATGATGTGTGGAGCAGGAGTTTGCTTTGGAGAAATACTTAGAGAAACAGAGGGATTTGGATGTGGCATTTATGGATCTGGAGAAAGCATATGACCAGGTTGATAGAGATGCCATGTGGAAGTTCTTATGAACATACAGTGTGGGAGGAACATTACTAGAAGTAGCTACAAGTTTTTATTAAGAGTGTAAGCTTGTTTACATTTTGGAAGAGGGGAGTGAGTGGTCCCAGGTGATGCTGGTCTGCAGTAGGGGTGTGTGTTACCATGGCTGTTTAATCTGCTTATGGATGGGGTGGTGAGGGAGATAGATGCAAAGGTATTGGAGAGAGAGGGGCAAGTATGTGGTCTGGAGGTAGTAAAGAGGGCCTGGGAAGTGAGTTAGTAATTGTTTGCTGATGACATAGTATTGGTGGCAAATTAAAGTGAGAAACTGCAGAAGTTGGTGACTGAATTTAGAATGTGTGAAAAGAGGAAGTTGAAAGTAAATGTGGATAAAAGCTTGCTTAATTTCATGTTATGTTCCTTGGTAGCTTTATCTCCTCGTCTCTTGGAGAACTGATCACTATTCGTCATTGATCTACTTAAAAATCTTAAAAGGTGTAATCGGTGCATCTCTCTTCCAAGGTAGGCAAATTTAAAGCCTCTACTCTTTTCCTGGAAAAGTAGCCGTCTTTGTTTCGTTCCTCTAGACCTTGTCTGTTAGCTCTTTTTGCAAACTTGAGAAGCATGATGCTGTGTATGATAATTATTTCCTTATCCCTATGTTTGAAAGCTAAATATTTCGATATTCATACTCTTGAAAGCTATTCTGGTATTTGCAAGAAGACAGTGTGTATTACCAAATTCACCTTTACAAGGTTACTCTGCAAGTGAAAAGTCACCTTTGATGAAGTTGTATCATTAGGAGTGCATTCTCATCAAAGAATTCTCACTCCAAAGGAGTCTGTCGTTTCCATGTTACTGGAAGTAGTGAAGCCATGGATGTGCAGAAGTACTTTGAAAGAGGCCCTGGGCAACACCAAGACCCTTTCTGAGAAAGGGGTTAAGGGGTAGTCATTGATTATTTAGATATAGTTTTTCTCGTACATATTTGCTGTTTCCTATGCTTGAAATTGAGACATGGCAGTTTGAGTATACAAAAGCTCTTCAATTTACGATGAGGTTACATTCAGAGAAACTCATTGCAAGTTGAAAATATTGTATATCAAAAATACATTTAATACAGTGCATCTAATCTAATGAACATCATAGCTTAGCCTAGTCTACCTTGGACATTCTCAGAACACTTGCATGACTCTACAGTTGGACAGAATCATCTAACACAAAGCCTATTTATAAAATAGTGTTGAATATCTCACCATCGTAAAGTTGAAAAATTGTAAGTCAAACCATTGTAAATCATGGGTCATCTATAGATATATCTTTTGATTTTAATTGTTATATAGAGGACATATGGAAGTTTTTTATGTTTTTCTTATTTCTTTACAGCAACTTTGTCTAGTTACGTTGAGTCTGTTCTGGACCTTGGTTGAGCTGAATTGTGAAGACTTAATGATAGCTCTTGTGTTTCAATACCTCACTCCATGTACGCACGTGATGCTTTCTCAACGCTCCTGCCTTACTCAGCCTCCTGATCCAGCAGCCAAGTCCTCCCTCAAGCTTGTACATCTCATCCCTGCTGCATGTCAGGTTAGAAAACCTCAGTCACACCATATTTGGTATTTTTATTATTAATTGAATAATTTCCCTTTCTCAAAAATCATGATTCTTTCCTCTACAGTTATTTGTGAATCTACTAACAGCATTATTGATATACTTACAATATTTAGAATGGAAAGATATGATGGTATGATATATTGAAGTGTATATATGAATGTTCATATTATAGTGTTCTTTGTTGTACAAACTTTAGATGATTTGGTTGTTTGAGTATTATCATAATTCATTTTCTTACAGACTGAGAATTCTCACAAGGTGCAAGAAGCTGTAGAATCTTCACATGCACATCATATATCATGCACACCACAGACATCACCGACTACCTTAACTGTGCCACGACATCAACGATCTTTATCCAATGCATCTACTTGCTCATCGGAAAGTGACTCAATATTTTTAGAGCAACCAACAGCCTATTCAGATTACCTCCAAGAAGCTCAGATGAGAATAGCAGCTTGTTCTGCTGCTTGTGCTTGCTGGGCTTGGAGATATGATGGCCTTGAACCCACACCCACCCAAGCTGTAGGGATGCTGGATGCTGCTCGAATTAGCCCTCCTTTGCTGTATCCCAAGTCGCGTGCTTACTCAGATCCAGTACCTGTTCAGAGTTCAGAGTTACCACAAGTTGAAAATAAAATTCGTAGCTCCAGTTTACCTTCAAGTGATAGAACTAGTAAAAGTGAAATAAGACCTATGCTTAATGGTGTATGTGATATTGAAAATAGTTTGACCAGAACAGCACAGCCTGGGAGTTTAGGAGGGAGAGGAGAGAGGGTAGTTAGTCAAGGTGGTGAAGAAGAGAACCTTGACTCTCTTGGGAAAACTAGTAGTGGCTATGAAAGCTTTGATATTAGAGCATCAAGGGATTCCTCTCCAGTCAATAGTTCTGATGGATCACCAAGAAATCAAGTAGTTCGTCAAGGGCCGTCCACTGTGGTTGAAGGGTCATCACAGACCATGTCTGGTGAGACTGGGCCTAGAGAAGAATTGGGGTCTGCCATGGCTTCTGAAGACCAGGAATTTATTGACTTCTTGGAGAGATCAACAACTCCAACTGAGCTTTCGGGACTTGAGGAAACTTACTGTGAAATTGATCAAGCTTTTAGTATTCTAAAGATTTATGATGTGAGCTCTTGCAAGGCCTCTAATAAGGTAAGATGAATTTGTTGTATCAAAGGTACCTCTTGTTTTATCTAGAGAGACATTATAAGATACATGAATTAATGCAAGTGGAAAGTGTTTTCCAGTTAGGAACTTATTTTGTAGTCTTTCCTGTATTGCAGCATGTAATTATCTGTTTGTATAGTACAGGGAAAGAGTTGTACTCTTAAAAGGCCCCATCTCTGGAATGGTATCTTCTATATCAGTAATGCAACTAAATTAAAAAGCATTAGAGCTACATGTGTGAATGTATAATTTCCTCAGTTCCACGTAACTTTTTACTTAAATAAGATTGTATATACATAAATAAGGCAAAACATTTGAAGTTTCCTATGTTAGTGACAAGAGCATTTTCAGAATGAACCTGCTTCAGTTGAAGGCTTAGCTGCCTTATGAGATAAAGTTGCATCGTCATGTAGTTTTTCTTGATTTCATCTAATATTGTAAAGAGAAAAGAGGCTTGGTTTAGGTAACTTTTTACCTAAATGAGATTTTATATGCATAAATAAGGCAAAACATTTGAAGTTTCCCATGTTAGTGACGAGAGCATTTTCAGAATGAACCTGCTTCAGTTGAAGGCTTAGCTGCCTTATGAGATAAAGTTGCATCATCATGTAACTTTTCTTGATTTCATCTAATATTTTAAAGAGAAGAGAGGCTTGGTTGTCCCTAGGTATAGTCAAAAACCTTGAAATCCACACTTCCTAAGGAAATTATTTAGATGATTAATTAACTGCTCATTTCCATAGTAATACTAAGTTAAAGTATGTTTTCCCTTGGGTGCCTGTCACCCCTCATAACTACTAGGATTACAAAGCGAGAAACTTAGGAACAAATGTTACGTGATTCCTTCCATGTGAACGTGGACTAAGCATGAGATGCTGGGTATGTGGGTGCTGGCATCCCTCTTCCTTATGTAATTGTGGTAAAATAACTTTTGAGTCATATATTTCTGTATATCACTCATGTTATTCTTCATTATTTCCTTACAGTTTGTTGAATATAAGTGTTCCCTCGTTATCACTGAGGTCATTCAAGAATCTGTTTATTTTCTGTGGAATTACCAAGTACACCTGACCTGCAAATCATGGACCATGCCCCTATAATGGAGGTTAAAGGGGTACTGAGGAAAGCAAATTTTTTTCCCTTGCCTGCCTGTTGATGGGAAAGACCACTGTAGGCTACCAGTGCTGAAATGATTCTGATTGATATTTAGAGAGAAGCAGAAAAGTTAGAACATCTCTTATGTTGGCTGGTGATCCCGTATAGCACATCAGTTGATGTGGACAGCCATTTAAGGATTAGGTAATTAGAATGTATATGTTACCACATATACACACACATCTTCTAGAATGTATATGTTACCACATATACACACACATCTTCTAGAATGTATATGTTACCACATATACACACAAATCTCCTGAATATTGTAGAAGACGTTAAGCCATTCCCTTTGGAATGTAGCAACAGCACCTCCAAGAACAACTTGCATTGACTTTGGGGTGTACCTTAGCAGCACCCTCTCAAATTTTGTGCCTGAGGTGTAGATTAGAAGAAAGTTGGTGACATAAAGAGATAGCAAACACTTCAAACTAATGCACAAAATTGAGCCATTTGATTATTGAGTATACAAGTCAGTAATCTTTAGAATGCTGGAGAAGAGTGTAGTGTATCCACTCGCTGTCAGACCATCTTTATGCCTCTGCTAGCATGTCTAAAACCTGTGACAAAAATTCTATAAGAAGTCTTGATATCCTGATGAACTCAGTGCACTAGAAAGTCAAGCAGATGAGATTGACAGCGCTGAAATTGATCGTCGAAGTTTTTCACATAGATGATGAAAATGGATGTATGTAATGAAAAAAATGTTGAACTCAAACTAATACTTTGGAGAAAGCAGATAAACAAACAAACAGCTGAGCATTGCAGGTCCTCCTGGCATTACCAGAAGAAGGTGTACAGTATTTATAGAATAGTTTTAACCTTTTCCTTTATTTCTTCAGACAGATATACTTTTTCTCTATGGAGACATTCTTTCAGTATGGTACAAAACTACTAGACAGACAACTAGGACAACTAAGTACAATCATTGTAAGACAATGTGGAAAGATCTCTTCATCGTTCAAATATGTATTGATGGTAAAATGTATTTAAAGTAAAACAGATTTTCAGACAAATTGATTTTGCTATGGCAAAGACTAAAAGAACACAAATGTAAATGTGTATTAAAAATAAAAGAAGATGTGGAAAGGGAAAACTAAGAGGTATACTCATGTACTGGGTACTGCTGATGGGAATTTCTCTTCATACACAAGCAAGTTTTGATCCAGGAAGATGGTTGGGGAAGCTATTGGAAAGCACACACATATATGTTTTCCATACTTGATTGCCTTTTCCTGCATTAGTGAGGTAATACCAGGAAACATACGAAGAATGACACATCCACACACACATACATGTATGTATATATACATACATACATACATACATACATACATACATACACACACACATACACAAGCATATATTCAGACTTGCTGGCTGTTATCCATTCAAGTGAGAAATGGCAGAAGTTGGTGAATGAGTTTGGTTGTTTAGAAAAGGAGGAAGTTTAGAATTAGTCTGGATAAAAGTAAGGTTATGAGGTTTAGCAGGGAGATTAGGCTTTTTGTTTGAGTATGAGTTAAATGGAAAGAACGTGCAGGAAGTGGGGTGTTTTAGATTCCTGGGATGAGTATGAGTTAAATGGAAAGAACCTGCTGGAAGTGGGGTGTTTTAGATTCCTGGGAGTGAACATGGCAGATGATGGAACTATATTAACTGCTCTATTGGTTGGGTAAAGGAACAGATGTTCTAGGTGTTTTTAGGAATGTTTGGAAAGGGAGGTAATTGTTTGAGAATGCAAAGATGGTTGTGTTTGTGCTTATGATAATACTAACAGTACCATATGGGTGCAAGTTTTAGGCCCTAAAGAATGGAAGAAGGCAGATGTGTTGGAAATGAAATGCCTGGGGACAGTATGTGAGGAGGGTTAATCATTTAAGGAATAATGGTGTAATAGAAAAGTGTGGTAACAGTAGTAAGTTGAGTTTGAGTGAGCTAAAGATAGCATGCTGGAATATTTTGGATCTATCAGTAGGTTGAGTTAAGAGAGACAGACAAAAATGTCAGAAGTGAAGAGAGCAAGAAGAAATGTGAGACAGAGAAGGAGATCGAAGGATGGAGTGAAAGAGGCTATGAGATATCAGGGCCTGAATATACAGGAGGTAGATAGGGTGCATAAGTTAGAGAGCATTGGAATGTTGTAAACAGGGGGTAACTTGCATTCATTGGGATGAACCTGGGCATATGCAATTGTCATGGGAAACCATGGAAAAGTCTGTGGATCTTGGCTGTGGATTGGGTACTTTGGGTTTGGTTCATTATTTGTGACAACTAGAAAGTGGATGTGAACTAATGAAGTTCTTCATCTGTTCCTGACACTACCTCACTAGTGCTAAAGTGGTGACCAAAAACGAAAAAATGAAAAGATTTAGAGTGATATTTGTCACCTGTGTTTTGTAGGGATGTGATAGGGATTACTTTCTCAAGAATTTTATTGTTTTTCCAAGCGGATTAGGGAGAAATAATTCTCTAATTCATTTCCTTTGCTTTTCATGAAAGTTGACCAAAAGGAGAGCAAATGGGGTGGCTGGAAGTCCTCCTTTGTTGTAATCTGGCTTTGAAAAAGCAGGAACAAAGGAAGGATCTAAGGGAGGATATTTTCTGAAGGTTATCTGTTCTGAATGCTACCACACTAAAGTGGGAAACAGCAAACTGTTTTAGAATAATACTGATCTTATTACTGTCGTAGTCTTTTTTTGTTTTATTTTATTTATGTGTTGTACTGCCACCACCTAAGTAGGTAATGCTGTTTGAGTGTTGGGAGGGATATTGATGGTTGCACTCTCTGGGTCTACAGTAGATATTGCATTCCCCTCCCAGGCCTAGGTTGCTCTTGTTTCATGTCTCATTTTCATTTCAGTTCCACAAGTGCAGCACTTACTGTCTGTCTCAAGTAACATTTGACAGCCTGCATTGTACTATATTCTTTATATCAGATTTTTAAGCTTACTAATTCTCAAAACTGTAAGGAAATATCTGTAGATCACGTTTCTGTGACTTGAATTGTTGGCACTAGTTGAGGAAGGCAAAATGGTTCTTGGGGGTCTTTTTGATTGTCATGAAATGACCAGATCTCACCCCTCAAGTATCAATACTGCTCCTGGACCTTGCTCTTTCTCTTTCCACTTATGCAGTATTTGCAGCTTTGAATCGAGCCTCTTTTATGAACATCATATGTCTGCTTGTTTACCTAAGCATCCCTCTGAAATCCAGATGTCCAAGGCTGCTTCCCTTTCATTTATCAGATCTCCTATTCTGTTACTTACCACCATTTCTGCTCCAATGTTGTGCCCCTTGCTATACAAAAGTACTTAATGCTTGCGTCATAAAACTTGAGTCACTCAACTTTGGTACCACTTTGCTCAAAATTTCTGTGCCGTCTGCAATTTTTGGGTTTTCTTTATTTTCCCCAGTTTCTCCAGATGTATCCAGCTCTTTGGCCATTTGACTATCTTCACATCCATGCACTGAAATCTTCTCCATAGGGGATTTTAATGTACACAACAATAAACAAAATTGGTTCCAGATAAACCTAAGAATGTCAACCATATATGTAATATTCATGGTGGCAGAAAACAGTATTATTGTGAAATGAACAGTATGTTTTATGGGTACTGTGTGTTCACCCTGCCTTATGGCAAAATCATGTTTTAGATTCTTGGAGAGAGGTAGGTATATTTTCTCTGGAAGTTGTCACCTCACTTCAGACTGGTATGAGCTGTTTTGGATAGGATGTTTTATGTAATTAGAAACATTTGTACCTAGAAAAATGAGAATTGCATTTGTGTTGGATATAGCCAGTTATTGACGATATTCCTCAGTTTCTTTGCTGAGATCTTGAATTGCTGTTAAAGATTGGCTTAGAAATTATGTTTTATTGGAAACGTACGTGATTAGTACAAATAGATGGATTAGAATGGTTTTGAATATACATGGTATGATCAAAATAATATTTTAGATATTATTAAAGTGATGTACCTGTATATGGCTCTGATGTGCATCATATTATTTCATTAATGTACAAGTATATACATTACTATTTCTCTATGCATCTTCTTGTATGTCAGGAATGTAAGTCATAGGTTACCGGAAGAGTTCATATGAAAGTATAGTTTTGGACAATCCATATTTTATAATTATATAGAATTCAGTGCCTTCAGATGAAATGTGTTTCCAGGTTTATCATCTGGAGGTTATGGGAGAGGAGGTGGAGTGGGATGGCCCACCATGGCAGACTCATGAGTCATCTCCTTCAGAAGTAGGAGAGAAGACTTCTACTGTAGAATCACAGTCACGACCAACAATAGGTATGAACTACTTGTAACTAAAGTAGAAGCAGTTTCTTTTCATGGTATGTCTTTGGTTTTTGGATAATATTTAAGAAGCATATTAATATATAATCATCCCTGGGGATAGGGGAGAAAGAATACTTCCCACGTATTCCCTGCGTGTCGTAGAAGGCGACTAAAAGGGAAGGGAGCGGGGGGCTGGAAATCCTCCCCTCTCACTTTTTTTTTAATTTTCCAAAAGAAGGAACAGAGAAGGGGGCCAGGTGAGGATATTCCCTCAAAGGCCCAGTCCTCTGTTCTTAACGCTACCTCGCTAATGCGGGAAATGGCGAATAGTGTGAAAGAAAGAAAGAATTAATATATAATATATTAGAAATATATTTGTATATTTTAGTAAATGAAAAAATGTAAGTGCATATTTTCACTATTAGATGTATAATATTTTCATTAACTATGGCTGATTTTTTTTTATTGATATCTGTAGTGAGCCCTTTTGCTGGTCATTATAACAGGAGGATGTTGAAGGTGGTTGTAAGTAAGATAAAGTTGTAGATTCTTGATAAAGAACTGGAAGTTAGGGATGCATTTAGATAGAGGAAGTAAGATAAAGTTGTAGATTCTTGATAAAGAACTGGAAGTTAGGGATACATTTAGATAGAGGAAGAACTCCAGTCTGAATTCTTTGGGACTGAACAGTGTTCAAATTCTAGATTTTTTTTGGATTATAAAGGCCAGTCTTTTTGATGAAGTCTACCAGTTTTTAGATATAATTTTTCTTGTAAAGTATGTACACAGTTTATTCATGTCTCCTCTCTTTGCGAGTGACCTGCTTTTTGTATTAACATTTCCTGTGCAGGTGAGGTAGTGCCAGGAACAAAGAAAGAAAGGCCACATGGAGAGAATGAGTGCGGAAAGATTGACAAAGAGGAATATGTCAAAGGTAGAGGGAATGACGAGAAGCAGGAGACCAAATTGGAGGTGGAAGAATGGAGTGAAAAAGATTCCGAGTGATCAGGGCCTGAACATACCACATAACTTGTTCCATCTTTAGGCTGGATCTGATGTTTTGTCGTGGGTGGCTACTTATATACGTTTCCGGTGGATCAGGTGGAGACAGGTGGCTGCAGCTTATCAACTTAGCTGATTACTCGTTGGCTGCTGTGTTGGTTAGGCTATGTATTATTTTATGTTGGAGGCTTCAGTCAGGGAAACACTCCACATTAACGAATGAGGCATTTTTTAATCTATTCCTGGCACTACCTCATTACATGGAAATTAGTAAACAAGTATGAAAAAATTGGGAAAAATATGTTCATTTAGAAAAGTAGTTTTGTTTAGTGTCACAGATTTAAGTATCTTATCCCAACATTAACTCAGGCCAACTGATACATTGTTATGTCAATACGTTTCTGTGAATGGTTTTTTAATGCTTGATATTTCTATGATGTACCTTAAACATAGGTGAGAATGTAGGAATATATAGTTACTAAATTCTATAAAAGAGATTCTTCACAAGTTACTGTGAAAGATGTCAATGGGTTATTTAATTATGATTTTTGGTAGGTCCTTTCATGGAGGCGCTGATGTTGCGAATAGATCAGATGCTGTCATCAAGTATTCATGTCAACCTGTTGGTGACAACAGTTATTAGCCGCCTAGCATCATACCCAACACCTCTCCTGTCTTCATTGCTTCTTGATACATCCATTGTCTTCCAGCCATCTGTTCGATCATTAGTACAGGTGAGTAAATATCACGTACCAAAATATGTATTGTTCCAAATTATTATGTTATGAATTAAAACAGTCTCTTTATAGAAGTAAGCTTTGATTGTGATGAAAATAGATGTTTCTTAATAGAAAGCACTTTGCGGTGGAACTCCAATATTGTCATTGAGTTACTGAAAGGCTCTCCAAAAAATGTAAGAGGAATTAGGGTAAACGGTAAAATTAAATAAAAATGATGCTAGATCCATTTTTAAAAGGGTAGCAGACAAAGAAATTATTGAAACTTATGAAGAATCTTAATATAATTACTTGTATGTAACGTGAAGGGAAGGAGTTTTATACTTTTAGGGCTCTATCTCTTGAACATTCTCTATCATACAACTTCTTAAATTTATATATGCTGTCAGTCTTAACCATGTCCTCAGTAACTTTATTCCACTCATTCACAACTCTTGTACTATATAAGTTCTTCTTTACTGTTTTTTTTTTAACTAATAAGAAGAAAGGTCATGAGATGCAAGTGTTTTGGAAACAGCTAAGAGAGTGTCTACAGTTTTTATGCAAGAGACCAGGTGTTAGTGATGGGTGATATACTGCGAAAGTGAGTAATATTGCAGCTTAGGGTAAAGTTGGGACTCATGGGGCACTCTGTAAAGTGAATGGAAATGGTGAACAGCTTGTGGAGTTGTGTGCCGAAAAAGGACTGGTGATTGGGAATACCTGGTTTAAAAAGAGGGATACAGAAGTGAGTAGGAAAGGTGGTCAGCTGTCATTTTTGGATAACATTAATTGATAGGCAAGTAAAAGAGAGACTTTTGGATATGAATGTGGTGAGAGGGGCAGCTGGTAGGATGTCTGATCACACTGTGTAGAGGTGAGGGTGAAGAATTTTAGAGGTTTTTGGTGGGAGGTTGGCAGATTTGAAAGGATAATGATAGTTTGATGAAGTAAAGTTGCTAGTGAAAGAGAAAAGAGTTGTATAGGCAGTATTTACAAGGAAGGATTGCAGGTGATTAGATCTATAAGAGAAAGTGGAAGGAGGTCTAGAGGAAGGTGCAGGGATTGAAAAAGAGGGCAAATGAGAGTTGGGATGTGCAATTGTCAGTAAACTGTTTTTGGGAAAAGTTGTTTTGGAAGGGGGTAAATAACATGCAGAAAACAAGAGAACATATGGGAGTATCATTGAAGGGGCAAAGGGGAAGTGGTAACAGGTAGTGATGAAGTGAGTATTTTGATGGACTGTTGAATGTGGTTAATGATAGGGTGGCAGATATAGGGTGTTCGGGTCAGAGTGTTATGCAAAGTGATACAGTCATGGAGAGTGGTTTAGGGAAGATAGAAAAGTGAAAACCTTATGTAAGATGAAATATGGCAAGGTGGCTGGAGTTGAAGGTATTACAGTTGAATTTCTTAGGAAAGGGAGTGACTGTGTTGTTGACTAGTTTGTTAGGATTTTCAGCATATGTATGGATCATGGTAAGGTGCCTGAGAATTAGCAAAATGCATGCATAGTACCTTTATGTAAAAGCAAAGGGGATAAAGGTAAGTGTTCAAACTACAGAGGTATAAGTTCGTTGAGTGTACCTGGTGAATTGTATGGGAGAGAAGTGATTTTGAGGGTGAAGACGTGCATATACTGAGCATCAGAATGGGGAGGAACAGTGTGGTTTCAGAAGTTGTTATGGATGTGTGGATCAGGTGTTTACTTCAAAGAATGCATGTCCGGAATACTTAGAGAAACAAATGGATATGTCTGTTGCATTTATGGATATGGAGAAAGCTGTCATGTGTAATGCATCAAAACCACAGCCCCGTATCCACATCCAGGCCCCACAAATCTTTCAATGGTTTACCCTAGACATTTCACATGCCCTGGTTCAGTCCATTGACAGCATGTTGACCCCGGTATGCATTGTTCCAATTTGCTCTATTCCTTGCACGCCTCTCATCCTCCTGCATGTTCAGGCCCCTATTGCTCAAGATCTTTTTCCCTCCTTTATTCCACCTCCACTTTAGTCTCCTGCTTCTCCTTGTTACCTCCACCTTTGACACACATATCCTCTTTGTCAACCTTTCCTCACTCATTTGTTCCATATTTTAAGGAGTTGTCTTAGCCTTTACTTTTTCCATATGGAGGGAGAGGTATATGTTTGGCTGACATGTAATGTATGTACTATGTTTACTTGGATGGGAAAAGGAGAGATTGCACCAGGCTTTAGAGACATGAATGAGATTAGAGACTCGATTTCACTTGATGTATATTTGATAAAAGAGAACACAGTTGAAAAAGTATACTAGCATTATTTGTGTATGTTTGATAATTTATTAACCATTTTTTTTTATTTTGTACGTAGTTTTTTATGTATTTATATCATATTTATGGACTCAGCATATTGATTGAAAATATGCTGTGATGACTTTAAAGTGTGTGAAAGAAAATAAGATTTCATATAAGATGGCTGAGATGAACAGAAAGGTGTGTATGGGAAGGTTTGAAAAATGCAACATGATTTGATAAACCAATAGAAATGGGGTTTGAAAACTTACCGTGTAAGAATTTTTTTAAGAGAAATATGATGCTGTGAGGGGTCTTTGTAGATCAAAAGAAAATGTACATAAATGAGGTGGTTTGATCGAGTAAGTAACGTAAGGGTAAGAGAGATGTGTGGAAATAAAAAGAGTGTGGTTGAGAGAGCAGAAGAGGGTGTTTTGAAATGGTTTGGGCACATGGAGAGAATGAGTGAGGAAAGATTGACCAAGAGGATATATGTGTCAGAGGTGGAGGGAACGAGGAGAAGAGGGAGACCAAATTGGAGGTGGAAAGATGGAGTGAAAAGGATTTTGTGTGATCGGGGCCTGAACATGCAGGAGGGTGAAAGGAGGGCAAGGAATAGAGTGAATTGGAGCGATGTGGTATACAGGGGTTGACGTGCTGTCAGTGGATTGAATCAAGGCATGTGAAGCGTCCGGGGTAAACCATGGAAAGCTGTGTAGGTATGTATATTTGCGTGTGTGGACGTGTGTATGTACATGTGTATGGGGGGTTGGGCCATTTCTTTCGTCTGTTTCCTTGCGCTACCTCGCAAGCGCGGGAGACAGCAACGAGGTATAAAAAAAAAAAAAAAAAAAGAATTAGATATAGGAAAGCTTAGAAGTACTGTTTAGCAGTGATGAGTGGGTTTACTTGCTGGGAGACCTTGTCATGTTGAGGGTCTAATGGAATTTATTTTTCTCATAGAAACAATATCTATGTGCAGAAAAAAGTACTGAGTGTATTATTTTAGGAAAAATCTGCATGAACTATATGCTTTGTATTCAAGATATTGTTTTAGATATAGAGTGATAGACATAAGATCATGGACAAGTTTACAGAATACAGTAAAGATGTGAATAGCCTCATTAATATTCACTGATTTTATACAGGTAGTAAGTGGTCTGAAGCAGCGAATTGATGGCCTTCTTACAGCTGAAGATATAACTCTCCTGACAGAAGCTAGGAACTGGTTTATAGCACGACTGATTTTTCCACGTTACCTCTCTACCCCACGAACTCCTTCAGTTTCTTCTTCTTCAACAGACACCCCTCTTGTGAGAGGTAAAACTGGGATATGTATTTTTTCATTATACTGATTTAATTGTATTAGTAATATTTTATGGCCATTTCATAGCCCCTTTTGATGGAAAATGGATACAGACAAAAATCTTTTACAGTTGTCTATTTAATGCAATTAATTCGTCAACACCAATTGATACAGTGTTTTGATTATGGATATATTTTTTTTCATTCATACACCTGTATTCTAAATGTAGGAAATTCATTTATTCATCAGGAGCGACAATGTTCTTAAAACTACACCATTTGTCCACTGACAGTGAACAGGCTTACATAAGGTAACACTCACTTGCAGTGTAATCAGATACAGAAGGAATCCAGTAACATTTGGATGAATATATACCACATCGTTCCAATTCACTCTATTCCTTACATGTCTCTCGCCTTCCTGTATGTTCAGGCCCCAATCGCTCAAAATTTTTTTCACTCCATCCTTCCACTTCCAGTTTGGTCTCCCACTTCTTGCTCCCTCCACCTCAGACACATATATCCTCTTTGTCAACCTTTCCTCGCTCATTCTTTCCATATGTCCAGACCATTTCAGCACACCCTCTTCCTACCCTTGAATTCCCTAGAACACCTTGAATCCACCAGCCAGGACCACAAGTCATAAAGTGTGACGATATGTGTGTTTCACTGTGGTGAGATTGTAGGGTGGTTTAGGAGTAAGTGTTTTATATCTTTATGGTTGATGTTGCATAATTGGCATGAGAGGTCTTGTGACAAGTTGAATTGTTGTCTATAAAGTAAATTGGCATGAGAGGTCTTGTGACAAGTTGAATTGTTGTCTATAAAGTAAGAGTGAATGAGTGATGTCCACAAATATGATAGGTACCTGTGTCAATATTTAGCCCAAATGGCAAGAAGCATTCACTGCTTGTCTTGCTTGGTGTATTAGGCTATCTCATCTGCCACCAGCATTATGTAATTATCGATTCTTGGTTCATTTGGGACTGATTTCAACCATATGTCAAGTTTTCTTTTAAATGCTTTTGTAGTTGTTCCATGCATATCTCTCATTTCTCTTGGCTGTATTTTGGCTACATAGGGTGACAGAAGGGTGTAAGGTGGATCCAGATTTGTCAAGGGTTAAAGGAGTGTGGTTATGTGGACATTCAGTTTTGGATGAACCAGTGTTCTACTTTATTGATGAAGTGTTGCATGTTTGATTTTTCATGTATAATGTTTGGGTGCTGTGTTATGATTGTAAAGTTATCTGCATTTGAGGAGACTTTCACATTGTGTTCGTTTGATCCTGGCACTACTGTGATGCACAGAAAACAGTGAACGAGTATGAAAAGACAGATATGATAAATGTGTTACTGGGCTTTGCTTCAAAGTATTTATATCATGAGTGAAAAATTATCTTCGGCAAGGTTGAATTATTTTCAGTGTACAAATAGGAACACAGCTTCATCAAGGAACTTCTCACTCCAGGTGGAGTCTGTCATTACTCTGCACCTTCTTGGAGTGTTGCCTTAAAGCTGTGGAATCCAGTAAGAGGGGTTCTAGGGGTGTATAATGGAATATTGTTTTCATACTTCTTAGCTGTTTCCTGTATTGTTCAAGTGGCACCATAGCATGATGAATGGCTTCATTTGCTCGCATCCAAGTATCAAGCTGTCATGTATAGTGCACTGAAACCGGGTCCCCCATTCACACCCTAGCCTCACATTCTTTGGTTTCTACTTGACCACTTCATTTTCCCTGGTTCAGTCCATTGACTACACATTGACCCTTTCATGCCACATCACTCCTCATTCTATCCCACGCAAGTCTCACCTTAATATTCAGGCCCAACATCCCCCATCTTCTTTTTGGCCTCCTCCTTTCCTTTAATTTGTTCACTTAGTCATTCTCTTTGTTCTTCTTTTCCATTTGTCCATACCACTTCAGCACATGGTTTTACTGGATTCTACCTGCTTGAGGCTACACCACATGTGAAAAGTCACCTATGATGAAGCTGTACCATTATCATTTTAAGAAACAGAGTACAGTCTTATCAAAGCCTTTCTCATTTCAAAGGAGTCCAACCTGTCCTTGCTGCTGCATGTAGCACTGCCTTGGATTGCAGGAGCCTGTGGGAAAGGGGTCATAGGTAACACTAGAAAGGAGTCTTTTGGTGTTTATGAATAAATGAATATAACTTAAGTACACCTTGGTGAATTTTCTGTCGGTATATTGGTGAGAAATGAAATGGTAAGCTGTATTTTTTTTATACTTTCTCAAAACAGTTCTCTTTTCTAGGTTCTTGTGTTGTTTGAATTGATAATTATCTACGTATTCATTAAAGAAATTGCTGAAAAAGCAGGAATTCTTACCTCGTGCCTGAAAACCTTTGAGTATTGTCTCTGGATTTGAGTACAGACACTGTACATTACTTACCACTTTACTTACCATAGCAATTATGAGTGGTACAGTGGTGATTATGGGGCTTGAATTGATGTCCATAGTGATGGTGGTGACATTAGAGTCAATGGTGGAAGTAGTAGTGGGTTTCACGGAAACCGTTGCATGGACTTTCCTCCTTTAAGAGTCAGGTCTACAGATGCTTGCAGAGCCCTGATTAATTTCTACTTTTTTTTTCTCTTAAGTATTTCTTTCACCTGAAATGGCCTTGATTGGAGCATGTTTTGCCTGTGCTATGTTAGTATAAGAAAAAGAATAATAATTTATGTACTGTAAAGTCCCTAAAATGGCAAAAAGTGAAGTTTTATGGTGCAAAATTGTCAGATCACAGAGCTGGTTAAGATATGTTGATAGCATGGGTGGTGCAGGAAAATTGACCTGATATAGAGAATAGTCAGATCAAACAACCCTTCAGTCCAGTTCTGTCTGGGCTATCTATCTATATCTCTAACGTTTGGGTGGCCATGGCCATAGTCTTCATAACTAGTGAACTCCAGTGCTGCTTCTTAGCCTTTAATGTCTCACCCTTAACTGGCCAGTGGCAGAGGGCCAGTCTAGCACAGTGTTTGCAGAGGCTCCTACCAGAGGTTCCTTCTGACTACTACTACCTAATGTTTCTACCTACTACTTCTACCTAATGTTTCTGCCTAATAGTCCTACCTAAATGTTCCTGCCTTACTACTTCTATCTGTTGTTTCTACCATTTTGCCAAAAGGCAGGGCCAGCACATAGTACTCACCACAGGAAATCTGTAGTTACAAAGAATGAGCTGTGTGAACTCAGTGTTGTCAAGTGTTGTGTGTGATAGGGAGAGAGAGAGTTTGTATGGTTTGGACAGAATGCCAGCAATCCATGTGAAGGTGAGACAGAAAGAAAAAACAGCTACCTGGTTCAGAGGAGTGCAACTTGACAGCCAATGAAGTGTAGGCTCACTATGCAGCTGTCACTAGCCCTACTGATACCCAGGCAGGCAATACAGGTAATATACCTCCCTGCTCATTTGCTGCCTACCAGCTACTTACTGCTGTGTTGAAAATGTTTTCTTCCTAGAGTTCGGGGAATATTAGTTATGTTCAAAATGATGTTAAAGATGTTTGCTGTTTAATCACTTACAGTCATTTAAAGCATCTTAGATGATTCAACTATGGCACAACACATTCATTTAAATCTCGGCACGCCATGGCCTTTTAAGTCCACCACATACTCTATGACCTGTTGCATCATTCTCATTTCATTTTCCTTCACTCCATCTGGAGAGTAAGTGTTTTCTGTTTTAGAATAGAATATCATATGTCCAAATATGATAGCCATTCTCATCATCAGAATCCCCACAAAATAATGTTTGTATACACAGCACACTGCTTGTAGGCTGAGGGGCCTGGATGAGGTGTGTGCACTTTCCACTCTATGGTTTTCTTTGGGTAACTGCATTCTAGTTAAAGATTCCTTCTGATGCAAGCAGGAAAATTCAGACTGTACAGCATACATGATTAGGACTCTGTCAGTCACTTGTATAACACTGGGGCTTTGGACTGAAAAGGATAAAGAACTAAATGAAGATGGCAGCTCATACCGCTGCCATCACCTGTGCTGCCCGTGCACACTTCAATTTTTAATTGGTTTACAGTATTATTATTGCATATTAATTACTATATTGCTGTTACAGTGCAATAAGTGGAAAACAGTCATGTGGTAATTTTATGGTATTATTGGGCAGAAAATTTCACCCTGGTTTATATAATGGAAGTCTGTGGGAATAATTGAACAGTTTAGTTTTTCTCAGAATACAGTATCATTTTCTGGGGATGTATTTACTATATTGAGAGAGGAATATCTGTATGTAGATTTATTGTATTTTGATTGGTTTCAGCTAAAGCTAAGTCTCAGGCAATCCTGGTTTGTATCACCTAACAGGTGAAGGAAAGCGACGCAGTATTTCACAAACAATGAGTGCCCTGTTTCGCCGTACTACCAGTAGTGAGCGGCCGGCAATTAAGGAGAGCCCTCTGGAGGATCTTCCTGATAAGTCTGGTTTCAGGTGAGACTTATACCTTTATATCATAAAAGTTGTGTCTTTGTTAAGATCTATTCCATACAACTGCAGTCACCTCTGATATTATTAAGGAGAAATGAATGGGATGTACTTTTGCTTGCATTTTTTATTTAACGTGGATGTGACTAGTTTTGCTTGGATGAGGGTACACTATGAGTGGAAGTTCACCTTTGTTGATGTTTTGTCATTGTCATTGGGGGTACAGTCTTGTCAAGGAACATTTTTCAGAGGGGCCCATCATTTTCTTGCCATTGATTTTAGTACAGCTTTGAAGCTGCTTGAAACCTGTAAAAGAGGCTCTGGATTTATATGATTAAAAGAAAACATTAATAGAATAGTGTTTTTTTCATTTTCTGGAACTTTACATTATTATTTTCATATGTCAGTTGTTGAGCTACTGTTTTCACATCTTTTTGTATCTTTTATAGTGAAGAATCCCTATTTTTTTCTGTTTTCAAGAGAAACAAATAGGTCAAGGTAGCTAAGTGCAAATACCTAAAAACAAACAATGTTACAAGTATATGACATCTTCAGACTACCATTTTTTTTTTTCTCAGCCAACCTGAGAATTTGTTAAAACACTCTTTCACATAATTTCTTCTTACAAGGGTGTTACAGCCAGCCTGTTCACAATATAAGCCAGGTTGAAAGTACAAGGTGATTTATGAAGTCAGTGATTATGTGTATGATAAAAATGCCTCTTTTGATGCTGAGGTTGATTAAGGAATAGAGAATAAAATGTCCTGACCTGAACAAAAATAAAGTATTTGTGGGAAGCCATTTTAATGGCATTTATTTTAGAATAGCTCCCTGAATTCACAAAGCATAATTATATACTTTTAGAATACTGATAGTTGAACTTGAGGTAAATTTTTGAGGATATTTTATAAATGTTATGTTTCAGTTTGATGCTGTCTCATATGGTAAATGTATGTATTGTATCTTTCTTTCTGTGGGAAACTTCTGTTATAGTCTCTAGTTGAGGCCAGGTCTTCAATATGAAAAGGACAGATGATATGAATAAGTAAGGAGAGAGAAGGCAGATGTATGAGTTTTTGAGGAAGTGAAATACCTGCCTTTTGAAAAGTAGGTAATGATAATTAGAAAAAAACTGAAAAAGTAGAGAGGTCCAAAGTTTAACTGTTTAGACAAGCCCACCCTTGATTTCACAAATGCCACAAGGTAATCATGTTACACAGTGGCATATTATATTATATGGTATGAAAAAAGTTTTCTTTTCATCTGTAAATGCCTTTCCTGCTGAAATGAGTTAGTATCAGGAGCTAAGAAACATTAGCCTTTTTGCACACATCCAGTCCTTAAATGTTTGATATATGGTATATATAGATTTTTTTTGTGTTCATTACTGAGATATTCATCTGTATAGATTGCTTACCCCATGGGTATATTTACTTTCCTAAGGTATGTAAAGCGGCCATCAGTAGCAAGTGTGGACACCATTGCCAATTCAGGCCCAGCAGTAGAAAAACTTCATGCTGCAAGATGTGCTGTACTTCTTCGAGATTGGCTTTTGGAGTTGTCTGCTCTTGCACAAGAACATATGGTGGCAGTGCCAAGTTTAGAATTTAGATTACCCTCTAGTTGACAGTAACTCATGTATGAATATGATGCATGGATGCTAGGGCCATGAGGGGGGCACACACACACACATTGATGCATATTTTATGTATGTTTTCAACTCAAAGAACTTGGTATAACAAGTTTAGTGCTCATTTCATCTGTGCTGGCAGATTACTACCAATTAGCATTTAAATCCAATGAATTATAGTTAACTAAAGGGTTAGTCTGAATTATAGTTAACAAATGAGTTATTCTTGTAATTCCCAAAGACATTAATTTTATTGGTTTTAAATAACTCACTTCTTTGAGTGTGTATATAATTATATAAATATTATATATATATATATAAATATATTTTATGGTGATTAATAGGCATATGGCCTCATTTCATATCACTTGAATACAGCAATACTGTGGGATTTTAGAGATATATATATATATATAAGAGAGTGTTTATTCATAGTAATAACACCAAAGAAGAGACATAAGTCATAATGTTATCAGTGCACAGTAAAGATTGCAACAAGAGTCTTTGTTATCATGGCATCACACAGTAAGACAGTTGATCATGTAGCACTGGTGATGTGATTCTCCTCAGTGCAATAAATTTTTTCTGTGGTTTGAAAGTCTGGATTTCGTTGTGATAATTTCATCCCCCGAAGTATCTTACCTTTTCATAAGAAGCTCTGCATAAATCAGTCTGTACTCTGTTTTACCCTTTACAGACAGGATGTTTCTCCCGTCCAGTGTGCATTCATTGTAATGCAAGAGTGAAATTACTGTTTGTGACTATTATTTCTTTGTCTTTTAGATATTCTAAAGATTGTATTTCTTTGTGTGATTGAATGTTTAAAGTTTTAATTTTGTTAAATAGGGGGTTATGTAGTATGTATCATGTTAAACACTTTTACACTTTAGACAGTGGACTTTGCTCTCAAAACTTCATGACTTGAGATGTCATATAGCAGATAACAATTTCTGTTTTGAATTCTCATATATACTAGTTAGTTATTATGTGTAGTAAAGCAAAACTGACATGTTTGTATCAATACAGTACTTAGTATTGAAATGAAATCACATGTGATTAAAAGAAGGTTTGAGAGGGAATCCTGTGATAGATTATATACAGTCTTTTATTGAATTTACGGATTGTTCATATGGATTAAATAATATGGCTAACCTTGTATATACTGTTTTTTTTTCAGAAATTATCAGGCTGTAACATGGGTGATAGTGATGTCACAGTGATTTAAGATAATACATGTAAAACATTTCATAAAGCAAGAAAACTTCTGAGTTAAAGGTTTATTCAAGTCAAGAAAAAGTTGAATATATAGCATTGATTTGCTTAACATGATCTCAAGAAGTACAGAATTGTATTTGAAATTTGTTGTTCAGAGCATGATATCATGTTCTTCAGTATCAAGGCCACACAAACTTCTTATGCAAGCTCAGTATGACTAGTTTGGATGCAAATACAGGGAACATTTACCTAGAAACACTGTGTTGACATACACTGGTTGGTAGATGTGATGGTTGTTTCTTATGCAATAAAGGGTACACAAGCTGAAGTTATATTTGTACGTGCTTTATTATTTTTTCTGGTCATAGTTACAGTGAATCAGACTTTTTACATGATATTCTCTATTAAAATATCCAGTTTCATACAAACTTTGATTATAATTGAATCTGTGAATAACTGACAAAAATGTAGAATATGTGGTTTATGCAATTAAATATATTCTTGACAACTTACATTGTTTTCCTCCTGTTTTTGTCAAATTGTCTGGGGTTAGCCAGAACACTTTTCATTTCGTGTAAAACACAGTGGCTCATTTAGAAAACTAAAACAAAAAGTGTTTATTTTTGAACTATCAGGAGTGCTTGAAATACATTGCAGTCTAATTGATGAACAAGTTTACTTGTACATAGAGCAGCTGCCTTTTCTCTCAGAAGGAGGTTGAACTACATTTTGCTTCCACTTTTTGTTTTACAAGTATTAGGAAAGCATTTTAGATTAATGTATTTGAAAATTGAGCTTTGGGGAATGACATTGAGTGTAAGACCGTTTTCAGTTTGAGTATGTATAAGCATTTATGAAAGATCCTCTACTGAACTAATGTATTTTCAGGTTAAATGAGAGAGCAACAGTTAAGAAAAGAGATTAACTGATAAAGAGACACGTCCATTACATAATGTTTTGCCATATAAGGAAAAACTAACAAGGTCTTTATCTATATCTCTGATGCCAATTCCCTCTAGGAACTCCAAAATAGGGGTTGGCTGCGGCACAAGAATCTCTACGTATCCGTCCTTACATGCCTCCCTTGCATACACCATCCCACACATTCTTCCATTTCTCTCCTCCCAGTCCTCTTCCATACTGTGTATGCAATGATCTTTGTGTTTCCGTATTACGTTTATGACTTTGAACTTTCCACATTCAACACTCCTAACAAATAATGAGATCTAGTTTACCTTTGCTGTGCAAGACATGGTTCTCTGTGGTTTTCCACTTTTGATTCATTGATATATCATTAGGAAAAGACTGGGCCTTGTGAAATATCTTCTCTCTAACTTCTTTGATCCTTCTTTAGGAAAGCATTAAATAAGAGGGTGAGTTGGGCCATTTCTTTCGTCTGTTTCCTTGCGCTACCTCGCAAACGCGGGAGACAGCAACAAAGCAAAATAAATAAATGAAGTCTGTTGGGGATGAGAGAGCTTGGGAAGTGAGTCAGTTGTTCTTCGCTGATGATACAGCGCTGGTGGCTGATTCATGTGAGAAACTGCAAAAGCTGGTGACTGAGTTTGGTAAAGTGTGTGAAAGAAGAAAGTTAAGAGTAAATGTGAATAAGAGCAAGGTTATTAGGTACAGTAGGGTTGAGGGTCAAGTCAATTGGGAGGTGAGTTTGAATGGAGAAAAACTGGAGGAAGTGAAGTGTTTTAGATATCTGGGAGTGGATCTGGCAGCGGATGGAACCATGGAAGCGGAAGTGGATCATAGGGTGGGGGAGGGGGCGAAAATTTTGGGAGCCTTGAAGAATGTGTGGAAGTCGAGAATATTATCTCGGAAAGCAAAAATGGGTATGTTTGAAGGAATAGTGGTTCCAACAATGTTGTATGGTTGCGAGGCGTGGGCTATGGATAGAGTGGTGCGCAGGAGGATGGATGTGCTGGAAATGAGATGTTTGAGGACAATGTGTGGTGTGAGGTGGTTTGATCGAGTAAGTAACGTAAGGGTAAGAGAGATGTGTGGAAATAAAAAGAGTGTGGTTGAGAGAGCAGAAGAGGGTGTTTTGAAATGGTTTGGGCACATGGAGAGAATGAGTGAGGAAAGATTGACCGAGAGGATATATGTGTCGGAGGTGGAGGGAACGAGGAGAAGAGGGAGACCAAATTGGAGGTGGAAAGATGGAGTGAAAAAGATTTTGTGTGATCGGGGCCTGAACATGCAGGAGGGTGAAAGGAGGGCAAGGAATAGAGTGAATTGGAGCGATGTGGTATACCGGGGTTGACTTGCTGTCAGTGGATTGAATCAGGGCATGTGAAGCGTCTGGGGTAAACCATGGAAAGCTGTGTAGGTATGTATATTTGCGTGTGTGGACGTATGTATATACATGTGTATGGGGGTGGGTTGGGCCATTTCTTTCGTCTGTTTCCTTGCGCTACCTCGCAAACGCGAGAGACAGCGACAAAGCAAAAAAAAAAAAAAAAAAATATATATGTATATTATCCCTGGGGATAGGGGAGAAAGAATACTTCCCACGTATTCCCTGTGTGTCGTAGAAGGCGACTAAAAGGGGAGGGAGCGGGGGGGCTGGAAATCCTCCCCTCTTGTTTTTTTTTAAATTTTCCAAAAGAAGGAACAGAGAAGGGGGCCAGGTGAGGATGTTCCCTCAGAGGCCCAGTCCTCTGTTCTTAACGCTACCTCGCTAACGCGGGAAATGGCGAATAGTTTGAAAGAAGAAAGAAAATATATATATATATATATATATATATATATATATATATATATATATATATATATATATATATATATTTTTTTTTTTTTTTTTATACTATTCGCTATTTCCCGCGATAGCGAGGTAGCGTTAAGAACAGAGGACTGGGCCTTTGAGGGAATATCCTCACCTGGACCTCTTCTCTGTTCCTTCTTTTGGAAAAAAAAAAAAAACGAGAGGGGAGGATTTCCAGCCCCCCACTCCCTTCCCTTTTATTCGCCTTCTACGACACGCAGGGAATACGTGGGAAGTATTCTTTCTCCCCTATCCCCAGGGATAATATATATATATATATATATATATATATATATATATATATATATATATATATATATATATATATATATATATATATATATATTATCCCTGGGGATAGGGGATGAAGAATACTTCCCACGTATTCCCTGCGTGTCGTAGAAGGCGACTAAAAGGGGAGGGAGCGGGGGGCTGGAAATCCTCCCCTCTCATTTTTTGTTTTTTTTTCCAAAAGAAGGAACAGAGTGGGGCCAGGCGAGGATATTCCACAAAGGCCCAGTCCTCTGTTCTTAACGCTACCTCGCTAACGCGGGAAATGGCGAATAGTTTAAAAGAAAAAGAATATATATATATATATATATATATATATATATATATATATATATATATATATATGTCAGAAGCTAAGGGAATAAGGTGAGCAGGGAGACAAAATTGGAGAAAGAAAGATGAAGTGAAAAAAGATTTTGAGCAGTAGGGGCCTGAACATGCAGGAGGGTGAAAGGCATGTAGGAGATAGAGTGAATTGGCACAATTTAGTATGCAGGGTTTGTTGTGCTATCAGTGGACTGAACCAGAGCATGTGAAGTGTCTTGGTTGAACCATAGAAATGTATCATATATATATATATATATATATATATATATTCCCTGGGGATAGGGGAGAAAGAATACTTCCCACGTATTCCCTGCGTGTTGTAGAAGGAGACTAAAAGGGAAGGGAGCGGGGGGCTGGATATCCTTCCCTCTTTTTTTTTTTTTTCCAAGGAATGCTTAACGCTACCTCGCTAACGCGGGAAATGGCGAATAGTTTGAAAAAAAAAAAAAAAAAAAAATATATATATATATATATATATATATATATATATATATATATATATATATATATATATATATATATATATATATATATATTCCCTGGGGATAGGGGAGAAAGAATACTTCCCACGTATTCCCTGCGTGTCGTAGAAGGAGACTAAAAGGGAAGGGAGCGGGGGGCTGGATATCCTTCCCTCTCTTTTTTTTTTTTTTTTCCAAAGGAAGGAACAGAGAAGGGGGCTGGATGAGGATGTTTCCTCAGAGGCCCAGTCCTCTGTTCTTAACGCTACCTCGCTGACGCGGGAAATGGCGAATAGTATGAAAGAAAAGATATGTTGGGGAGAGCACTTTACATTATCTAAGACTGCAGGGTGCAATACTGACAGTGGCCTTGAAGCAGCATGTGGGATGTCTATATATTTAATATCCTCTGTGCCAGAACCTTGAGCCATCCATGCAGTTTTATTGTTTTACAAATGTTTAGGTATGTTTCATATTGCTGGGAGCATATACTTATAATATGGGCAGCCATGGGCATGTAGACATGCTGGTTTCTCTGTGAGTGGGCAGAACGTAAACAGTTGTGTCATCCAGCCCAACATTGGACTGAATTTGTGTGTTCGAATAAGGTACTGGCAGTATTATATTTTGTTTATTAAGTTTCTTCATTGTTTTATAGTTAATATGTATTTTGACGATTTCTTAAGGTTAACTTGGCCAAACTCTGACTTTTGTTTTCCCCAGCCACACAGATAGGAGGGTTGGATATGTGGTTCTGCATGGCATGGGATGACATGCAAATTTATGTAACTTTGTTCCTCTAAATCTAGTAACTTCATCATCTCTGTAGTGAGATACCAATGGTGTAAGTATGAAGGTTCTATCATGTATTGCTCTACAATTATCATAGATGCAAAAATGTGTCCATAGACAGACAAATGATCTCTTGATTGATGATATGATATTTTGCATGCACTATGTGTGGTAGTGGAACATGAAAATTCATGAGGTATGTAAATTGTAATGAATAGCATAAATTATTATACAACCCCAGTACCTGTTTTGCAGAGCTGCTGCTGCTTCTTCAAGGCTGCTTTCCATGCAGAAGCAGGGTGAGGTGAATTCCACTAGGGAAGAAGTTCCTCGATGAAGTTGTGCTGCTTTCCAATGAGGGCACAAGAAAACCTAACATTTCTACACAAAGAAAATTCACTCCTCTCACACCATTTCAGCTCTTACAAGTGAAGCATGTATCACCTAAATCAACAAACATTTAATCTGTGATAGAATGTACTAATGAAACTACAAAAATTTGTAGCCACAAACATTCTCACACTCAACAGAAAAATTATGAAAACTATACACAAAATTCATCTTAGCT
The DNA here is from genome assembly GCF_036320965.1 of Panulirus ornatus. Classification (NCBI taxonomy): domain Eukaryota; kingdom Metazoa; phylum Arthropoda; class Malacostraca; order Decapoda; family Palinuridae; genus Panulirus; species Panulirus ornatus. Next base: position 21,429,991 of record NC_092279.1, read on the forward strand.
GCTGACGCAACTTGATGAAAATCCCAAAGAACTCTTATGCAACTGGCTCTGACAGTATGTCAAGCTTCTACACCAAACAATGGCCCAATAGCAACTCAAGCACTTACAGACATCTTAAACACTTTTGGCTTCATTCACCATCCCCTAACCCTATGGCAGTAGCAGTTGTCATCGGCAAAGCGTGTGACACTATCCTCACTTCAAAGAAGACATCACCCTCCCGAGAATTGGCAAAAAGTGGCTATCCAACTTCATAGTTGGCCGTCGAGGCAGAGTAATTTATATAGGTTTCGCCTTCATGGAGCAGATTCCTTTTTTTTTTCTGGTGGGGAGAGGATTAGGTGATCTGTGTGACCCATCTGCACTGACCACACAGAGCACATGAGAGTCAGAAAACAAATGGGCTCATTGCAACCATTGTAGCTTTACTTATATCCTAGGTTACATTGGATAACTGGAGATATTGCAATACATAGCTAAGTTTTTTAGGCAGATTATTGAATTGTCTTTAAAATCATTTTGTTTTATTCCAGATTCTCTTACTCTGTGTGGCTCAAACATACAACAGTTAGCAGTTTTCCTGAAAAAAAGAAACTTTGAACCTCAGTTCATTGTTGGGGAATTTTCTTGAGGATAAACGTTGATAATTTCCACTTTGTGAATGAAGTCGTTGATGCGATTTTCTACTTAACTCGTAGAAATGAGCACAGCCATAATACACTTTTTACCACCTACAAAGGATTTGTTCTTGTCATTTTTTTGTATTATCCAGGTAATTCATTACTTTAGGAAAGGATAAAGTATTTCACTGGAACGCGTGTCAAGAGATATTTTGCTACGAGTATAGACAAAAAAATGTCAGTATGGCGAATTGATGGACGCACATGCATGAAACAACCTGTTCAATATAATCGGATTTTGCTTGTAGTGTAAACTTAAAGGCACAAGTGTACAGGTTATTAGGAATGATGGTGATACCTGGCATCATGCTTTCAGTGTCTGTTACTTGTTCTTAATTTCTCTCATCAAAACTAGGCCATCAGTTAGTACTTAAGAACATAACTTTTCTATTACCATTTCCCTGGAACCATTATTTTTTTTTTTCACTTATTCTTCATCGATGGCTTGGCATTTATTTGCCCTATCTGACCGTAACTGGCATGTTAATTGTAAAAAGAAAGTGGACGCACAGAATTATGAAGTTGGTGCTTATACCTACTGAAAAAATAATCTTATTGAATTTTTTTTTTAATATTTCCTACAAAGAGGATACCAGAACGCCAATTAATAATGTTCTTTCACAAATTAACCACTGATCCTCTGCACGTATGGTAGTTGCCACTTGCCTCAGTGTAATGGTTGTGTAGATGGTGAGATCTCCTGTATGTAATGGTTGTTTTACTTTTTCTCTCCTCTAATATATTTAACTAGTGTTGCTCAGAAAATTTTAATTTGTTCAAGCATATTTGATTTTATTATCGATCATAAGATCGGAAATACACCGTCATTTCCCGATACTTGAGCCGCTCTCATCTGTGTTTTACCTTATTGATGATTGGCTGTAATGGAATGACGTATTCGTTGGCGACAATCTGATTGGCTCGTGTTTGGGGGCGTGTTTGGTGCTCTTGATTGTTGTGATGATGGAGCTGATTTAGGGGGGGTCATGTGTGCACAGGTGATTTACTTTTTTTGCTGTGTTTAAGTGGATCTAGAGTCGTGCATGTACAGTGAGGGCGCGTATGGTTATAGAATGTAAAGCCTAAAGGTGTTATAGATACTTTCAACAACCGGTTATGGAATGACATTGAAATTATTTGACCGTTTAGTCAATAAATCAAGACCAGCCGGAATGACCAACCAAAGAACAATGGGTATTGAAGATATTGCACTATACGTCCAAGAGACTTCTGGAGCTTCTCTAAATACAAGGTAAGAGAGCTAGATGGCAAGACGTAATATAAGAACTTTAGGGGAACAAACTTTCCTGCTTAGATGTAATGTAATCCCTTGTTCAAACTATTAGTTCATGGGAGACTTGTCACGCCTGATTTTCTTGCTGGTTCAGTATGTAGTTCGGAGGCAGCACAGAAATGACTTGCACTGATCATAGGTGCTAGTGAAGAACGCTGATAAAAAAAAGATTTAAGGATTTTTCAGTAATTTATAGTCAACTGTGGTCGTAGTCCCAAGAGGACAGTTGCTTCAACAAACTATTCTCGTCGGCATAATGTTAGTAGGGTCACTGGTATTAGTCCTCTCTGGGCGAGGTTTTATGCTGGGTCATGTATCTTAAAAGTACTTGTGTCTGAACCAAGAAACCTAACTTTACCTACGGCCTGTGGTCTAATATAGACACAGTTAGTTCTTTTGTCTTAGAAACCTAATCTTCCTTAGAGCTTATATCTAACTTTGTGCGTACCTAAAGCACTTTAGGAATAAAACTTAAGGACCTAACTAACGTTAAGAAGAAAGACCTAACGTAGGAGCTTACATGACTCAATCGCCTTGAAAGACTCTGCAGCTTTGCTCTTCTGGTTTCGGTCGGGAACCGGTACCGGTTCCGCAGATTTCCCTAAATTATTAACGATAGTGGTGGGGGGCTATGAAGACTAGGGTGACAGTAGGAGTAATGACAAAGTTGAATTCAACAGAACCTCTGAAAACATCCAATTTCCCTAGCATCTGAGAGTTATATTCTAATTTTCAATGCAGGGTTGAACTACAGCAACCTTAACGGGTGTCTTCGCATGATCCAGAATGTTCGCTGGGATGCGTTGCTTATGTGCACATAAGGCACATACCTCGAAGCAACTGGATCTAAAACAAGCCATAATGATTTTTTTAAAGTGTACCAAAGGTAGAACTGTTTTATCTAGATATTCAGGTATAACGACCATAAGAATATTTCGTTATATTAATAATGTAGTATGATAGGTATATTAATAATGTCGGCTGTATTTGTTTAGCTTTGAACAGTTTATAGTTACAATGTATCAGATGACTTTCTCATCCTCTCTGGTTTTGACACACAGTAGGTTTTGTAGCTTAAGGAGGACTGATGTCGAGTAAAAGACAGGTAATTAACAGGTCAAGATTCTGTTAAGTTTTTTTTCACCTTTTTTGTATGTCTGTACCGCCGACGGAGGAAGAGAAGTTGCACACCTTGGACATGCTTCCTTGCATGTGACCGGTCACGTTCGTATAGCAGAGATTGTAAGGGTTCTGTCCACCTTGGGAGAGAGAGAGAGAGAGAGAGAGAGAGAGAGAGAGAGAGAGAGAGAGAGAGAGAGAGAGAGAGAGAGAGAGCATGCGCTCCGCAAAATCGAGGTTCCCGGAGTCGGCTGATACTGGGAGGCCGCTGCTGCAAGATGGGTTCACCGCTCGGGATGGCAGAGTTGCATCCCACGAGTTCGTTGGTTTAATCTGTTAATGAGGGCAAGACATTACGGGCCGTAGGCATTCTTCAATGTTTTGAATCATACAGATATATAGATAAAAATGAGCATGAGGTAAATAAAAAAAAAGTGTGCTAAGGGCCCCATATATTCAGTACATAGATACAAGCAAAGTTTAGGATACATAGAAAGTAGAGTGATATAAGAATAATTTCTCAGTACATGTCCAAAGTTCTTGTAGAATCAGTCCACACCTGTACAAGTGATGTACTACCGAGTCGCTTAGGTTTTATTCATTAACCTGTAAGTATACAGGTTAGTTTTTACGAGTTCACGAACAGTAGAGTAACGTTTGAGTTACGTTTTGGAGATAGACTGACGGACCCCTTGCAGCCAATATGAGAGCATCACAAATTATTGATTGTCAACACACACTTTTACGAGTCGTTAAGGTTTTGTTCAGTAAATGTATACATGCACGGTCCCGGATGGGTCAGTCAGTGACTATGTACACGAATATTATAGAAGCATATTTGTTTGGTTATGAAGTTGGGCTGAGGGTCTCTTGCATTCATTGCATAGATAGATACACACAAACCCATGGTTAATACGAACATATATAAACACTGGAGTATATGTCTGTTTACATTGGGCTGAGGACCTCATGTAGTAAGTAAACAGACACAAAACAGTGCACCAGTTGTATGATTTAAAAAGAATATGCAAGATCTATATAGTTCCTAACAAGATTCCTCAGTACAGATCACGATCTAAGGCGTATAGATAGACCCTGGAGCTGTTACGTAGATTTATACGGAACTCGCTATAAACCTGACGTTTTCAGTTATATTCAGTCTACCTAAATTTAACACAAGTGTTACTTAGGTGGTGGTGACCTGTGTATATCTGGTGTCTCTGTTCCGCTGGCTATGGCCAGTCTGTTGTTGATTAATAACTAAGTTCATTGTAATATCAGGATCCGGCGTTCGCTGAGTTTTTCTTGTTTGTGTATTACGGGGTGAGAGTTTTACACTCATGTTGTCCCCTCTCTTAACCTTGTTTATGTAGAATACCATTTCTACTAATCTGTACCGTTATATATATATATATATATATATATATATATATATATATATATATATATATATATATATATATATATATATATGTATATATTATCCCTAGGGATAGAGGATTAAGAATACTTCCCACGTATTCCCTGCGTGTCGTAGAAGGCGACTAAAAGGGGAGGGAGCGGGGGGCTGGAAATCCTCCCCTCTCTTTTTTTTTAAATTTTCCAAAAGAAGGAACAGAGGGGGCCAGGTGAGGATATTCCGAAAAAGGCCCAGTCCTCTGTTCCTAACGCTACCTCGCTAACGTGGGAAATGGCGAATAGTTTAAAAGAAGAAAAGATATATATATATATATATATATGTATATATAATGGATTGCGCAAAAGATGCTTGTGGCATGAGAAGAGTGGGAGGTGGGCTGTTTAGAAAGGGTAGTGAGTGGTGGGATGAAGAAGTAAGAGTATTAGTGAAAGAGAAGAGAGAGGCATTTGGACGATTTTTGCAGGGAAAAAATGCAATTGAGTGGGAGAAGTATAAAAGAAAGAGACAGGAGGTCAAGAGAAAGGTGCAAGAGGTGAAAAAAAGGGCAAATGAGAGTTGGGGTGAGAGACTATCAGTAAATTTTAGGGAGAATGAAAAGATGTTCTGGAAGGAGGTAAATAGGGTGCGTAAGACAAGGGAGCAAATGGGAACTTCAGTGAAGGGCGTAAATGGGGAGGTGATAACAAGTAGCGGTGATGTGAGAAGGAGATGGAATGAGTATTTTGAAGGTTTGTTGAATGTGTCTGATGACAGAGTGGCAGATATAGGGTGTTTTGGTCGAGGTGGTGTGCAAAGTGAGAGGGTTAGGGAAAATGATTTGGTAAACAGAGAAGAGGTAGTAAAAGCTTTGCGGAAGATGAAAGCCGGCAAGGCAGCAGGTTTGGATGGTATCGCAGTGGAATTTATTAAGAAAGGGGGTGACTGTATTGTTGACTGGTTGGTAAGGTTATTTAATGTATGTATGACTCATGGTGAGGTGCCTGAGGATTGGCGGAATGCGTGCATAGTGCCATTGTACAAAGGCAAAGGGGATAAGAGTGAGTGCTCAAATTACAGAGGTATAAGTTTGTTGAGTATTCCTGGTAAATTATATGGGAGGGTATTGATTGAGAGGGTGAAGGCATGTACAGAGCATCAGATTGGGGAAGAGCAGTGCGGTTTCAGAAGTGGTAGAGGATGTGTGGATCAGGTGTTTGCTTTGAAGAATGTATGTGAGAAATACTTAGAAAAGCAAATGGATTTGTATGTAGCATTTATGGATCTGGAGAAGGCATATGATAGAGTTGATAGAGATGCTCTGTGGAAGGTATTAAGAATATATGGTGTGGGAGGCAAGTTGTTAGAAGCAGTGAAAAGTTTTTATCGAGGATGTAAGGCATGTGTACGTGTAGGAAGAGAGGAAAGTGATTGGTTCTCAGTGAATGTAGGTTTGCGGCAGGGGTGTGTGATGTCTCCATGGTTGTTTAATTTGTTTATGGATGGGGTTGTTAGGGAGGTGAATGCAAGAGTCTTGGAGAGAGGGGCAAGGATGAAGTCTGTTGGGGATGAGAGAGCTTGGGAAGTGAGTCAGTTGTTGTTCGCTGATGATACAGCGCTGGTGGCTGATTCATGTGAGAAACTGCAGAAGCTGGTGACTGAGTTTGGTAAAGTGTGTGGAAGAAGAAAGTTGAGAGTAAATGTGAATAAGAGCAAGGTTATTAGGTACAGTAGGGGTGAGGGTCAAGTCAATTGGGAGGTGAGTTTGAATGGAGAAAAACTGGAGGAAGTGAAGTGTTTTAGATATCTGGGAGTGGATCTGTCAGCGGATGGAACCATGGAAGCGGAAGTGGATCATAGGGTGGGGGAGGGGGCGAAAATTTTGGGAGCCTTGAAAAATGTGTGGAAGTCGAGAACATTATCTCGGAAAGCAAAAATGGGTATGTTTGAGGGAATAGTGGTTCCAACAATGTTGTATGGTTGCGAGGCGTGGGCTATGGATAGAGATGTGCGCAGGAGGATGGATGTGCTGGAAATGAGATGTTTGAGGACAATGTGTGGTGTGAGGTGGTTTGATCGAGTAAGTAACGTAAGGGTAAGAGAGATGTGTGGAAATAAAAAGAGCGTGGTTGAGAGAGCAGAAGAGGGTGTTTTGAAATGGTTTGGGCACATGGAGAGAATGAGTGAGGAGAGATTGACCAAGAGGATATATGTGTCGGAGGTGGAGGGAACGAGGAGAAGAGGGAGACCAAATTGGAGGTGGAAAGATGGAGTGAAAAAGATTTTGTGTGATCGGGGCCTGAACATGCAGGAGGGTGAAAGGAGGGCAAGAAATAGAGTGAATTGGAGTCATGTGGTATACAGGGGTTGACGTGCTGTCAGTGGATTGAAGCAAGGCATGTGAAGCGTCTGGGGTAAACCATGGAAAGCTGTGTAGGTATGTATATTTGCGTGTGTGGACGTGTGTATGTGCATGTGTATGGGGGGGGGGCCATTTCTTTCGTCTGTTTCCTTGCGCTACCTCGCAAACGCGGGAGACAGCGACAAAGTATAAAAAAAAAAAAAAAAAAAAAAAAAATGTATATATAATATATATATATATATATATATATATATATATATATATATATATATATATATATATATATATATATATGCACACACACCCCTATGTAAGCCAGTTACTCATTTGTAGGCAACCCAAGGGAAAGGATTAACAGCTTGGATGGCTGAAAATCGACTGCTGCTTCCGGGAATCGAACCTGGGTAGGGCCGTGCGCGAATCATGGTCAGCGAAGCCTCTGTATTGAAAGCCCGTGTGTTTACTTATTACTGTACAGGGAGGGAGTTTCACACTCGTGGGGCCCCATCCCTAGAACAAACAAACCCATCTCGTGTGTATGTGTGCTAACCTCACTCCTCAGCTTGTTAGGGTGGTCCGGGCCTATAGTCGAACTTGATTAATATTCATAAGCTGTTGTGGATATTTTTAGCAGTTCAGAACACCCGATTGATTTTTTTTCATAAAGTCTGTTGCCAGAAGTATATTGCTAACGTAAAAGGAATGTCTTGCCCCTGCATGTAAATGAAGGGCCTAGCCACTGCTGGCGTTGGGATGGTGCGGAGCGATGGAGGGGACTTTGCCTCTTCTGGTTCACTGTCGTAGCGGCGGAGGGATACCAGCGTATACCACATGGGATGACTTAATGAATTAGAAGATAGAGATCCTCCCCTCCCCCCGGAGGTTGGAGATACGGGAGGGCTATAACGGGAAGGTAATTAGATTAGGCTTTAGTCTGCGGCCGTATGCTGTATTAGAGCCTTAAGGTATAAGACCAGCTGGCATACTAATAATGCTTGTGGTGTCTGGCGGTGGTGGCCGGGTTGGTAAGGGTGTTGTGGTTGAGAATGAATGACAAGCGATGGTTGTGGTGACGAGAGTGGAGAGGAACGAATGACGAGGGTATGTTGTGGTTGTGGAAGTAGAAAGGAATGAAGGACCAGCGGTGGCTATGGTGACACACGGGAGTGCAGAAGAATGGATGGGTGATTGATCGTAAGTGGTGAACGATAAGTAATGACAAATGACCTGGAGGGATGCGTTGTTAAAGAAACATAAGGAGTCTGGAAGTTGGGGAGGAGACATGAATAATAGATGATACAGAGTAACGTAACGATGGATGGTGTGGTGTTTACGGTCATGACCACCAGACGGCTTCGGTAAGCAAAGCGCTCTTGAAAAAAAGTTCATTACCAAAGTAAACACTCACGTAATGAGGAACAAAAAGAATCCTGTGCCTTAATTAAGGCGAATCAATAGACTTTCTCACAGGTGGTGATGAACCAATATTTTCTCGCTTTTGAGCCGGGAAAGCCTTACCCTGGTAATCGTGTACCAACAATAGTCTTTAAAGTTGATAGTGAACTAATCACGTGGTGCAACAGTGGTGAAAGCTTCTTTGTGTGCCACATGATGGTGACACCAGGAGACTTTTATGCACTGAGGTTGAGCCAGCAAACTGTGGCGGATAATGGTGCGACATCAGACTTTCTGGTAATATGTATGAACCAACTTAACGCACCAGCCAATAGTGAACCAACGGGACTGTGCCAGATATTGGTAAGCCAGTAGGCTACCAGGTAGATGTTAGCTGTAGTCTTCTAATAGCCCGATGTGCTAATAGAATCAATGTTATTATTGTGAAGCAAGTAACTAACCTGTGCACGCGGGATACTTATCGTACTTGCCCTACAACAACACTTCCAACCAGATTCTTGGCAGCGGGTATCAGTGGCTGGCGGCCGGCCACCAGCTGCACACACACAGAAATTGATCTAAAAGGTTGTTCCTCGTTATTTCTAGGGTGCCTTAAAGATACGTGCTAAAATTTACTGAAGCTAACAGTAGCTGTGCAACCCATGCTCATTCTATGAGAGGTACCGAAAAGTATCGTAACAATCGTAAATAAGCCATACTGGCTAGGCGATGATAAAGTTACATATTGCGATGTTTCTTTACATAAGGTTATATTCTATCTGTGTAGTAGACTCGCCTACCACATGCTGCAAGTGGATACAGTATCAGAATTCATGCTATCTTATCAGTACGGTGTTTTGCCATATCTGACTAGGATTGTTTGGATCTACCCCCTTTTTGTTTCTTTTTGCAGTCTAAGAGATAATGTTATGGTGAGTGTGTTCATATCTCTGAGTCATGCAATTTACAATTTATATGGTTAACATCTCCAAATAACTAGCGTGACAACCCCAAATACAGATCAATGACTTTGGCTTAATCTAGCGTGACAACTCCAAATACAGACCAATAGCTTTGGCTTAACTTAGCAGTGCCAGCTTATGGTCCTTTGATCTCGTTTTTTTTCTCCACACACACACACACACACACACACACACGTCTTGACTGATGTATTTTATTGTGATGGATTATGAACCTGCTAGTGCCTGTCTGCACTCTTCTGCTTGTCTCAAAAACAAGTCAGCTGTATTTTGATTGTTGTTCTGATGTGCCGCCAGTACAAGAGTGAGTAGGACCGTGTGTCGTCGCCCCAGCAGACGTCTGTCTGTCGTTTGACACAGTCTTGTCAGCACGATAACTCAAGAACATAAACAACAGACTTCGTACTTACACCTTAGGAACCCCGTCGTGGAGGTGGCGTTGTTGCATGCACTAGCGTATCAATTGCAAAAACATTTTATTGCAATTGCTGTAATTCAGGAGTGCTGAATCATATGAAATTCAGATGCATAACATACATGTATTCGGCAAGACATGATATGGCATATAGTTTTTGCATTTTCTGATATTCATCTCGCGGCAGGACAGTGTTATTAGGCTTGTTGTTAAACAGGTAATTGATGAGCCAAGTGCTGTGTTTACCAGCTTCTCTTTCAAGTGCAAGTTTGGTTGTATCATGAGTAATTAGTTTCTGGAGGTGGATAAGTATGTATGGGGATGTCAGAGGGAGTTGTCTGCCACGGAGGCGGAATAATCATATCCACTTCTTAATTTGATAACTTCATGTCAGTGGCTGTTATCTGGATCCATACAGATTCGCGTGGCGAAAATGCTTTAACAGTTCTGTGTTGAGAACATTATATGTATCACCCGCGCTGTTGTGTCAGTTTTAACCTGAAGGTGGTTATCGGTGATTCTGTCCTCATCGCCATGCGTCCCTCGTTCTCTTAGCTCAGCAAGGACCTCCAGCGATCGTGGAAGAGCCAAGTATAAGTCTAGAGACTTCATTTTCCATCTTTTTTTTTTCTTCAGTGTCATTACGGTTACGTAGGACAAGCTGGTGCGTAGTAATGTATTCGAGACTTTATAAAGGTCATCTGTGAAATCGTATCAGTGTAAGACGAGCATCAAAATAAATGCTGTAGCCGATTCCTCCAGTGTGTGTGTGGAGAGGTGGCCGCTCGGGACCCCCCGCGGGTGTAGGTCACACGAGTGGCCAGGCCAGATTCCTCAGGTGGTGCCAGGCGCCGCTCATCCGCCCTCCCTACCCACATCAGGCTATCCGTTGGATAGAAGGGAGGATTACTGTTCATTATTAACGTTCTCTGTCTAGAATATATATGTTGGTAGGATTGGAATGTAAAATGGGAGAGAACCTCGTCCTAAGCCAGTAGGCCTTCCGTTTTCTCTGTTTTGAAGGTTGTTTTGGGAGGCATAGATAGGTTGCTTGGTGGACAGTAAATGGACCTATGTGGTGGTTAGAAAGGAGCGTTTTGGATGTGTGGATAGCCGTAATGGCAGGAGGTGGGATGCCTAACGATGGGCGGGGTGGTTAACGATGGGTGGGATGGTTAACAATGGGCGGAATGTTTAACGATCGGCGAGGTGGTTATCGGTGGGCGGGTTGGCCAACAATATTGGTGAGATGGTTAGCGATGGATGAGGAGGGGGGGGGGTTGATGACGTGCAGGGTGGTTAACTATGGGCGGGTTGGTCCGTTAATGTCGGGTGTGAAGGTCAGCAAGGAGCGTCGTGGTTAGCGAGTGTTGCTGAGGTTGGCCAGGATGTGGAACCTGATTTTCAAATACATTGCGCACTCCTACCCATCCTGTGGCCGCTGGCGCACAGGAAGGTACAGGGTGCATAGAAGGGGCACTCGGACTGGTGGGTATAAGTGGTTGAGTTACATAACAAGTTACGTAGTGAGGAAGATGTTACAAGGACTGGACTGCATCGAATGAATCATTCACTAGTTTACACTGTCAGTGAACTGTTTACAAAACACCGAACAGCTGTGCTTGGATTACGCATCAAGATATGTGAAGTATCTACAGGACATGTGAAGAATCTATAAGACATGTGGAGTATCTACAAGACAGACAGACACGTGAAGTATCTACAAGACAGACACACGAAGTATCTACAAGACAGACACGTGAAGTATCTACAAGACAGACACACGAAGTGTCTACAAGACAGACACATGAAGTATCTATAAGACACGTAAAGTATCTACAAGACATTTGAAGTATCAACATTAAGCAAAGTCAGGATACTCTCCCTGATGAGGGAGGAGTGGGTCTACGAGGAGTGTCTCGGTCAGAGTGGGGATATGATCTGCGGAGTGATGGTGAGGCTGGAGAGTTGTGGCTGCCTGTGATGTTTAGCATGAAGATGCAGGTGTAGCTATTTGTTGTGGGAGTGTGGTGGGTAGCCGAGGGCATGGTATTCAGCGAGGGGCGTGGCGCTTATAGCGGGTGTGATGTGTTCGTTGCGGGGTTAGTGGTGAGGAGCGGGGGAGGAGTATTGAGCCATGTCCCTTGGGGGTTACTGAAGGGCACAGTGTCCAGGGACGGACGGGATGAACAGCGATAGTCGTGATGGCTCAGGGGAGGTGTAGTGGATAGCTTGAGGTGGGATGACTGACGAAGGATCTAAAGAGCGAGCGAAGGCTGGAGCTGCCAGCCAGTGTTCATGACGACTGGGTAGGGGCGTAGTGACAAGCAGAGGCTGGCCTTGTTTGCTTAAGGGTAGTTTTAAACATTGACCTGTATATCAAGAGATGGGGTCTCCCACACTCCCTCGCAGTACAGTACACGTAGGTTCGTCGTAACTTACCTACTTAACGGTTCTAATAAGTTGCCCCGTTGTCCAGCTGGGTACCATTTTCAACATCTTCCAAGACACATTACATGTATATATTTCCTCCTTTCCATGTTTTGTCATCTTGGGTATCTTTGAAAGTCTTGAGATACCTGAATGCGTGGGGCACATGTGTTTAGGGCGGAAAAAGTATCCTGTTAATTGTATGTTTAGGAAGTTGACCCTTATTTCCCCATTGAACTCCCAGCTATCAAAATCCTTTTTTTTTCCTTAGCCAAAAATAGGTTAAGATGGCAATAACCTCAGACCAATCAAGAAAGAGTGTGACCTCCGGCTGGGCCTGTGTGTGTGTGTGTGTGTGTGTGTAGAGCGGGGAGGAGGCGGTATGCCTGTGATTAGTTCGTCCCGATCAACAGCTCGGGGCATCGTCGTCGCCACCATAACATTGATCATCCTCGTACTGAGCGAACAGGGGACCCCGGGCGAAGGCCCTGTTTTGGCACACCATCAATAGGAATGGGTAAAGAATGGGAGGGTTGAGGGACTGAGCGAGGAGAGGAGGACTGGAACAGCGGTCGAGGGAGAGGAGCGCTAGAGGAAGAGGGTGAAGAGCAGTAGAGGATGTAACGGACGAGGGAGATGGACAGTAGGGAGAGGAGAAAGGTGAGGTGGAGCAGCAGTAGTAACACGGTGAGGGAAGAGGGAAGAGGTAGTGCTGGGTAGAGGGACGATGATGGATGGGGACGGTATAGTGCCCAGGGGTGTGTAGTGGAAGGACTAAGGAGTTAAAGGAATCTTGGATAAGGATGAAGGGAACAAGAGAGGGTTTGTAGGGACCAGGAGGGTGGTAGGAGGGACCAAAAGAGCGATCAGAGGGACCAGGAGAGGGGTTGGAGTGACCAGGAGAGGAGTGTGGAGGGACCAGGAGAGGAGTGTGGAGGGATCAGGGAAGCTGTATCAAAGGAGCGGTGGTGTGGTGGTTCTGGAAGTCCAGGGTGAGACTGTTGTTATTGTAGTCACGGAGGGGATATATTGGGTGTGGGGAGTACTACGTTCACCACCAGATGATTGCCGCCGCCACCACCAGCAACACACACACACACACCACCAACAATAAACAGTCTCACTCTCCCACCTTTTTCTTTTTACGTTGTGTGTGTGTGTGTGTGTGTGTGTGTGTGTGTGTGTGTGGGACGGCGTTTGTAGTTCCAGGCCACAGTTTGTAACAAAGCTTTTTTTAGCCAGGTAAGAAATCTGGCGATGGGCTCCATACTTGAACACGTCACATATACATAAAAAAAAAGAATGTTATGCTTCCTGTCAGTAAGTCATTATTTTATATTATTTGTACAAGTTGTTACCGTTGTCGTTGTTGGTGTGATAACTTCGAGATAGATGAAATCTTTTAAACTTCTTTCTGTACACTTTTTTTTTTTTTTTTTTTTTTTTTTTGGTTCAAATATGAATTCTTGGAACCGAACTTCGTTGTTTCGTAGGAGCAACTCGTCCTGATTCTCCTCAACGATCAAGACACAATTATGTGTCAAATTCAAACCTGTAGTTTATTTCATTCTTTACATGTCATAATTTCCCCGGAACCCGTTTCTGTGAGCTGTCCCGGTTTTCGTCTGGATCTCTTTCCCGAAGCTTCTGCAGCCCAAGACTGCATTACTTTCAGTAGCAGGGAAGTGTGAACTCCTTTGCAGTGGGCAGTTCGTCGACGAGACACCTACCGCCAGCGATATGGTGGCCTCCTCCTCGTCAGAGGTGTAACCTCGAGCATACGGAGTCCGGTAACACCGCTTCGTAATTCTCAAACTTTGAAAAAACAAAAACACAGCGACTAACGGTACAGACTCTGGTAGGGCGGACCCTGGTATATTGCTTCATGGTTGTGTGTCGTGTGTGTGGAGCGTGACGTTGTATGAGGATACTAACAGCTGGTTTGTACCTCATCGCTTATTACGGTAGTTATTTCCAGTGTCGGTGTATTAAGGTGGAGCTGCTGATGGTGTCTGAATCGACCCAAGTTTCCTCTTGAACTACAGAAGCGATTTTTTTTTTTCTTTTTAAAGATTTATACAAAACATAAAGTGACTTTATCACAGTAATGAAAAGTGACTTTATTACAGTATGTCGCACCATAATGACTTTGATTAATATATTCCTTCCATCAGAAGAGCGAGACGACGTGATTCATATTGTTCATGTAGAGTCTTAGGAATATATTCGATCGTGCCGTTAGTGGTAACCTACAGTGGGTGTCCAGTTCTCCAGTGGTCTCCTTTCTTATTCAGTGGGGCACGCTGGTATGGTGGGAGGCAGGTATAGTGTCGGCGGTGTATCTCTCTAACTTGCACATGAACCCGACGCTTTGGTTTTGACCAGTCGGTATCTTGATTTTTGAGCGGGTTCTTACGTGCAGTTCGCGTGGCTTAGTGAACAAAGAGGACAGAGTTCTCTCTTAAGCCTTCTCTTTCCGTAGGCCGCGATGTTGCCTCTCTCTCTCTCTCTCTCTCTCTCTCTCTCTCTCTCTCTCTCTCTCTCTCTCTCTCTCTCTCTCTCTCTCCTTCGCATATGGAAAAAAAAAAAATCGTGTGGACAACAAAGGTTATCCTGAACATAGCATTTGTATTTTCGGCCAACATTGCTCTAACCTTACTACACTGAAGATGTTTGTGAAGGCATCGTTAAAGTCGTCATTTCATCGCGTCACACTAGCGTTAGGTATCGCTCAAGTACCATTCGTAAATCATCACTACACGGGGCGACTGGGAATTCTGTGGTGTCAGTACCGTTTGCCACACATTAATGCCACCTTGATCTTCACAGTGAGCCATCTTCGCGACAACCTCGGCCGTATCGTAGGAATGTTCCCTCACGTCCCTGTAAGGGGTTGCCGGGTGTGAGCTGGCATTCGTGTTCGCTGGCCGTTATGTATGAGGGGCATCCCATCACCCTCCCGCCCGCTGCCGGCCGCCGCTCGCCGTGGGGCTCGATCAACCGAGATGATGTTTATCACCGTGACCAGCAGATAACAAAGGCTCGTGCTGCGTCTGCCAGAGTACTTAGCACGCCCTCGTGTGAGACATTGTGTGTAAATCTGACCCACTTTCAGTACCTTGAAGGGGTACATCAATTCGTCGTACAAGGTCAGGTGTATTAGATTATAGTCCATATGCCCTAGTTGAGGTTGTACTTACCCGCGTATATCAAGGGCCAGGCATGTTGTATGGACCCCAACGGTGATTCAAGTCAGGTGTGTGAATTTGGTTCGCAAACGTACATTACCCTTCGTAACCCTCGCCGAGTAAGGTTACGTGATGTAAATAGCAAAAAAGAATTTCGTAATACCGTCTGACCTGTAAACAGACGGGCTTAATGCAACGAAATCCAGTAGGCATATTTTTCCCCCGTGCATGAGGTCAGGCGCTGCATGCAGGATCACACATATTCTTGTGCTCGCGTAAAGACTGCAGGAGAGTGCATCAGGATTAGGGAGCAGGCCACGTGTGTGTGTGTGTGTGTGTGTGTGTGTGTGGATGTGTGTGTGAGTGTGTGTGTGTGTGTGTGTGTAATTGCCTTTTGGTACAATGCACGAAGGGAGTTTTACATCCTCGGGGGCCCTTGTCTCTTGAACATTCTCTGCCATCACATTGATTAAATTTAGTAGTGCGCCTGGTATAAATGAACGACTGAAACCCCCTGTGTATATAGATGCTAAGATCGGCTTTATAGACCTGTGGCTCGACTTAATGGGCGATAAGGGTTTGTACAGCAGAGACGGTATTCACTTTAGCAATAAAGGGATTGAACTCTGTTGTGCGAATCGAAGATCAGATTGCCTTTACAACTGCAGGGTAAACATTTTTGTTGAGGCCCGGTAAAAGTCGGCATGTTGACCACATTACACGGGGGGGGGGGGGGTTATAGGTCAAGTCAGGTCATAGGAAACCTCAAACAAAAAATTCTGTAATGAAATGATGGGCCACAAGATAAAGGACACCCCTTGTATGAGGGATCTGGGGGTCTCTGTCTGTGTGATCCGTGTATCTATGTTAACTCCTGCTATTCAATTCATCCGCCTCTTCTATACTATAAAAGTAATTCTTTACATCTTTTTCTTTTAGCAAGTTTTTTTTCTTTTTTTTTTTTCCTTATTTCATGATTCATCCATTGGTTGCTCTCTCCCTGCGTCTCTCCATGCACTTATCACTGAACCACATCATCGACTGACACTTCCCAAAACTTAAAGGTTGTGATCAGGTCACCCCTTCACTCCCCTCTCCTCCAAGGCGGGAAGATTTAAAGCCCTTTGGCCTGCCTCTGTAACTTTGCTTTCTTGATTTTGTTTCTGTCTTTGTTGCTCTCCTCTGGACCTTCTCTATTTCTCTCTATTTGCTTCTTTAGATGCAGTGGCCAAACGTTAGGTGCGATGACCCAAAGCATATTCTAGTTTTGCCCTTGTGAGTCTCATGAGCTGTGTGTGTGTGTGTGTGTGTGTGTGTGTGTGTGTGTGTGTGTCTGTGTGTGTGTGTAGCTGGAGGAATAGGTTCTTGTGCTTTGTGTGTATAAGCCGGAGTCATGGTGTCTGTAGTTTGTGCTTGTGTGTGTACTACTATATGAGGCAGACTGACGGGCAATGAGAATGATCTCGACTGGTGATGGGGGACACGTTTGCCTTGTAGCGCTCCAGCCATTATGATGGTGGTGGTGGGAGGGTCATGAGCGAGCATCAGGAAGCTGGGTAACGATGTCGACTCACCTCTCCTGGATAGTAACAGTCAACGGGCGAAGCGTTGCAGAGCGCGGCTGGCTGGCGGCTGGCTGGCTCGCTGGCTCGCTGGCTCGCCCTTTTGTTGTCTCCTTTGGCGCGTTTTGCTCCTGTTGATGGCTACTGTTCCAGCCGTCTCTGCGTCTAGCTACTGGTGGTGAGGCCACCTTACCCTGCTGCTGCTGTTTGGGGGCGCTGGTGCTACAGTATCGCAATTCCTGTTATCATCATATTTAGAGACTTCTTTGTCCGACTGAGGATTTCATCATGCCTTCGACTGAACGGTCACTTCATATGGATGAGAGCTGTCCCATTATGTGACACTATAGTTACCATATTACCTAGGAACATATACAAACAGTATGCTAAAAATTCTACTGACATCCTGACATTGAAAGAAATATAAAAGTATTCGCAAAACTTTAGACGATGAATGTTGATGTAAATAGACTGATGGATATTTTTTTTTCAAACTCATAATATACAGTTTTATTAAATTTTTGATATAGTTGTTTTTTTAAAGAAAACTACAATGTATGATTCTTTATAGAGAACTGATTTTTAGATATGCTTTTCAAGCTAAAGATCCCAGAATAACCGTAAAGTTGAAGCGCTTTACAGATTTCACATTATCATTCAGTATCTGGCTAAGGATTTACTCTTTAGATAAACAGAGTTACGATTTTTTTTTATACGGATTTTATAAAGATTTTCACTGTAGATTTACTGTGTTATGTAATATGCAAAGGCTTTTTATTTCAGGCTTAGACTGGGACTTGGATTACTGTGAAATGAATTATTGGGTTATATGAAACCCGTTGGTCTGATGGGGTGAGTGGTGGTGGGTGAGCGAGTGTTTCCCCTCTGTGCTGTAAGCTACCAGAGGGGGAGGTAGGTTCAGCTGAGGTAATTCTTGAAGGGCATCATCCTTCAGTGTTACGTTGCGTTCTTTATCAGTGTTGAAGGACAGTGGAGGGTACAGTAAGGATATTAATCTCGGTATGGTGAACACCTTGAACACCTTAAGGATCAAATCAAGGCCAGTCATTTCATGGATCGTACCGTCGTGCTCAAGGCTCGCACCATCGTACTCCAGGGTCGTACCGCCGAGTTCAAGGGTCTTGCCGTCGTGCTCAAGGGTCGTACCACCGTACTCCCAGGGTCGTACCGCCGAGCTTAAGGGTCGTGTCGCCGTGCTCAAGGGTCGTACCGTCGCACCCCAGGGTCGTACCGTCGAGCTCAAGGGATCGTGCCGCCGTACTCAAGGCTCGTATCGTTCAAGGGTTGTACTACCGTCGTGTTTTCAAGGGTCGTACCGCCGTGGTCAAGGGGCTGAACACCCGGTTGAGGAGGAGGAGGAGGAGGAGGAGGAGGAGGAGCGCGTCGTGAGCACCACCTCTGTCACTGTGTCATTTGTCCACTTCACATTCTCTTCTTTCCTCTTGGTTCAGAATGTCAAGGATGACACCCCCTCCCCACCCCTGGCTCTCACGGGGTGCACTCGGCAAGATAGATAGATGCCTCCCTCCGGGGGTTCCTGGGTGAGATGGGAGATAAGCTGTAGTCAATCTCCGGGGTGGAGTTGATGATCTCCCCAGTAGGAAGGGTGAGTCTGAGGGACATCGATCCCCCCTCTGTAGTTATCCAGTCTCCTTTTCACAAGTCACGGCTGCGCTCGCGGGATCTCGGGTCTTTTGCTTTTCTATGTATGTAATTTTGATTGGCTGTATGATTTTTGTAATGCACTTCCAGATTTCGCTCTCTTTCTTTTTTGCTTTTGTTCAACTTGTTCCGCTCATCCACCATATTGTTGCAGTGCTCCAGAGAAAATTCTTGAGTATTTTCTGTTTTGTTATATTTGCTTAGTTTCTCGTGTTTTATTGTAGATTTGTAACCCTGCGCTCTTATCCAACGTAGTCATGTCTATAACTGTCCTCTACCTGTAACTCATCTCAGCATATATATATATATATATATATATATATATATATATATATATATATATATATATATATATATATATATATATGGGAGATATCCCTGGGGATAGGGGAGAAAGAATACTTCCCACGTATTCCCTGCGTGTCGTAGAAGGCGACTAAAAGGGGAGGGAGCGGGTGGCTGGAAATCCTCCCCTCTCGTTTTTTTTTTTCTAATTTTCCAAAAGAAGGAACAGAGAAGGGGGCCAGGTGAGGATATTCCCTCTCAGGCCCAGTCCTCTGTTCTTAACGCTACCTTGCTGACGCGGGAAATGGCGAATATGAAATATATATATATATATATATATATATATATATATATATATATATATATATATATATATATATATATATATTATTATTATTATTATTATTATTATAATACTTTGTCGCTGTCTCCCGCGTTTGCGAGGTAGCGCAAGGAAACAGACGAAAGAAATGGCCCAACCCCCCCCATACACATGTATATACATACGTCCACACATGCAAATATACATACCTACACAGCTTTCCATGGTTTACCCCAGACGCTTCACATGCCCTGCTTCAATCCACTGACAGCACGTCAACCCCGGTATACCACATCGCTCCAATTCACTCTATTCCTTGCCCTCCTTTCACCCTCCTGCATGTTCAGGCCCCGATCACACAAAATCTTTTTCACTCCATCTTTCCACCTCCAATTTGGTCTCCCTCTTCTCCTTGTTCCCTCCACCTCCGACACATATATCCTCTTGGTCAATCTTTCCTCACTCATCCTCTCCATGTGCCCAAACCACTTCAAAACACCCTCTTCTGCTCTCTCAACCACGCTCTTTTTATTTCCACACATCTCTCTTACCCTTACGTTACTCACTCGATCAAACCACCTCACACCACACATTGTCCTCAAACATCTCATTTCCAGCACATCCATCCTCCTGCGCACAACTCTATCCATAGCCCACGCCTCGCAACCATACAACATTGTTGGAACCACTATTCCTTCAAACATACCCATTTTTGCTTTCCGAGATAATGTTCTCGACTTCCACACATTCTTCAAGGCCCCCAGGATTTTCGCCCCCTCCCCCACCCTATGATCCACTTCCGCTTCCATGGTTCCATCCGCTGCCAGATCCACTCCCAGATATCTAAAACACTTCACTTCCTCCAGTTTTTCTCCATTCAAACTCACCTCCCAATTGACTTGACCCTCAACCCTACTGTACCTAATAACCTTGCTCTTATTCACATTTACTCTTAACTTTCTTCTTCCACACACTTTTCCAAACTCAGTCACCAGCTTCTGCAGTTTCTCACATGAATCAGCCACCAGCGCTGTATCATCAGCGAACAACAACTGACTCACTTCCCAAGCTCTCTCATCCCCAACAGACTTCATACTTGCCCCTCTTTCCAAAACTCTTGCATTTACCTCCCTAACAACCCCATCCATAAACAAATTAAACAACCATGGAGACATCACACACCCCTGCCGCAAACCTACATTCACTGAGAACCAATCACTTTCCGCTCTTCCTACACGCACACATGCCTTACATCCTCGATAAAAACTTTTCACTGCTTCTAACAACTTTCCTCCCACACCATATATTCTTAATACCTTCCACAGAGCATCTCTATCAACTCTATCATATGCCTTCTCCAGATCCATAAATGCTACATACAAATCCATTTGCTTTTCTAAGTATTTCTCACATACATTCTTCAAAGCAAACACCTGATCCACACATCCTCTACCACTTCTGAAACCACACTGCTCTTCCCCAATCTGATGCTCTGTACATGCCTTCACCCTCTCAATCAATACCCTCCCATATAATTTACCAGGAATACTCAACAAACTTATACCTCTGTAATATATATATATATATATATATATATATATATATATATATATATATATATATATATATATATATATATATATATATGTGTGTGTGTGTGTGTGTGTGTGTGTGTGTGTGTTTGTGTGTGTGTGCAAATGTTTATAATTTTGTGAAACAAAAATATTTCGATCATAGATTTCTAATGAACAAAGGAAAACAAGAAAACGAAACTGATTTGTAAAAGAGTAATCCCCTTCTTGTGCTTCCTCACACGGACTGTGAGAGAAGCCAGATATTCAGTTTGGGCTCTACGTGTTGTGGCATACAGTCGACGCACAGCTACTGAGCCAGATCACACCAGTTGTTGGCTCGAGAGAGCTAATCTGGCCCCGTCCTCCGTCCAGAGCTGTCATGTCCACAGCAGATGAAGATAACTAGCTCTCGCATGTACACTGCTACCCTTTATGGATCTGTGTCGTCCTTTATGTCGGGTTTGAAAGTCGAGGTGTATATTCCAGGCCTTTATACCGCACCCGATACGAGGTTCCGTGACCCGTGTTGAAGGGATTAACAGTAGAGTTATGTGTGGGTACACTAGGAGACCTCCCTCCCTCTCTGGACCCCTCCTGACGTGACTAATAACAGGCGGACGTATTTGGCGGGTGGCGACCCACCTGGCCGTGTCCCCGTCGCTGAGGATGAGCCCCGTCATTTGTTCTCCGATCAGTTACTGGCCAACACGGCGCGCCGGTCAGCGCATCTCTTATCCATCTCCATCTTATTCCCTCCACCTACCGTTGTCGTGTTGCCGGGGCCACACATCCTCCTACGCATGAACCATTCCCTCCCTCAACGTCTAGTCCAGCATGCGCTTCCATTTGGTCAGATTTGCCTTCCGTCTCTTTCTCTCTCCCCAACTTCTCACCTCTTCACTCTTATAGCCTTCCTTGTCGTCTCCCCCCCCCCTTCTCTTTATCTATCTATCTATCTATCTATCATCTATCTCTGTCTCTTTATACCTGTCTGAATGACCGCCATGAGCTTTTCACCTGAGCATCTCTCTTATTATCTTAACGTCTTATCTCTCTATTTTCCATCGTTATCTCGTGCTCCGTGATGCGGTCCTTGTATGTCGATTCTATATCTGGCGTTTGGACGCGGTGGCCATAATTATGCAGTGTTAAGATACTGTAATTGGCCCCATGCTGGGCCTTTCGTATGTCGTCCCAGTGAGTGACCCTCAGTACGTGGCCAGCGCATGGACGTGGCCCATGGACTCGACTCGCGTCCTCATGACCATCGTACCTTTGTCCCCGTTTGCATGGCAACCGTATTTTTTTCCCCTCCCCCATATAGCAAGCCACCTGGGTACGTTAGAGAACAAAGAGCCGTCCTCTGCAGCTCGCTAGAACTGAAGAAGCGCAACAAGAGGCGACCAGATGGAATTATTTAGGGATTTACGCCGCGAGGAAAGCAATTTAAAAGTTGAGTTCCGCATGTGAATACTTTCGCTACCTAGCATCGTCCGCTGCCCAGCGTGTGGCAGGCAGCAGCGGGCTCCAGCCGCTACTCTGAGCTAGGCTGCTAGCGACCGCTCGAAAGCAGTAAAACAACCTTAAGGGAGTCAGTCGGTGGTCAGTCTACGGCTCCCCAAGGGAGACAAGCAATTATACCCCGCCCCCTTCTCTCCCCCCGTCTTTCAACTTGCATGTTTACGTGTTGGAGGAAGCCTAGCTCGGTAAGACGTTGCCAGTAAACGTTGATGATGAGAGCGGAGTTTGAATCGTTGACCCAAGTCGCCAAGCCGAACGAAGAGAAAGAGTTTTACCTCCGGCTGGATTAATATTATACACATAGATTAGAATTTTTTTTTTTTACCTTATGATTATCTGGTAGAGATTTTCGTGTAATTGATACATACATGCGTACACGTTCGCCATTACCTTTGTGAGTGGCGTAGCGTCCAGAACAGATGACCGAGTTTTAGAGGATAAAACATCCTCATTTGGCTCTTTTCCTCTGTTTCATCGTTTGGAAAGTAATACAGGAGGGGAAGATTTCCAGGAGCACATCCCCCCCCCCCCCAACTCCTCTCCCGATCCCTTATAGTCGAGTTCTACGACACACGCAGGAGATACATGGGCAGTATTTCTCTCTCTCTCTCTCTCTCTCTCTCTCTCTCTCTCTCTCTCTCTCTCTCTCTCTCTCTCTCTCTCTCTCTCTCTCTCTCGATAGTTGATATTTTATGATTTCGTGTTGGGACAACGTAGGATAATGAATATATTCGTGTGGCAGACGCTCTGATTTTTTTTTTCTACCAACAAACAGGAAAGGTCGAGTAACGACCGCTCGTTTTTTTTTTTTATTTTTGTTTGTAAAACGTACCCAGAGTGTGTCACGCAGGTTTAATGAAAGGTAGTGTGTTTTAGCTCCAGTCATTAACAGTGAGCGAGAAATTGATTAAAGGTGATGAATCGGATGACGCTACGCCGTGTCGTGCGAGGCTGTGCAAGTGTACCGTGCTCCGGTAATCATCTCTCATCAAGGATATATGGGATGTCTGATTATGTATATATATATATGATACTCCTCACTCGATTGTGTGTGTGTGTGTGTGTGTGTGTGTGTGTGTGTCTGGAGGTATCCGCGCTCAGGCCTCCACTGTCTCCTTACGGGGATGAACTCTGGTCAGTAGACCTGGGGAGAGATATTCATGTGATCATTATTTTTTTTTTTTTTATCTCTGGGTAACTGATTGATTGTGGCGTCCATGATCATCCAGTGAGCGGTAGGACAGAATGATCACAGAGGTCACGAAGGGTCTTTGTCAGACCACAGTGGCCCGAGGGTTACATGTTATCATAGATGCTTAAAAAGTTGGCTCACACTATTAGTTTATGGTTCTTTCTTACGGTACACTCCATTACGTGATACGATCCTCTTCTTCTTCTTCTTCTTCTTCTTCTTCTTCTTCTTCTTCTTCTTCTTTTCTTCTCCTTCTTCTTCTTCTCTCTGTCGTTCTCGTGTGGCTCTTGCCCTTTCCTCTTACCATCGGGTAAGTGCTGGATCGGCCGGAGAGGGGGAAGACTTCGCGTACCATTCCCTCAGGCACTATAAAGTTAACCACAGCGAAAATAGATGACTTACAGTATCCCCATTATTATTATTATTATTATTATTATTATTATTATTATTATTATTATCATTATTATTATTATTATCATTATTATTATCATTATTATTATTATCGATATTATTATTATTATTATTATTATTATTATTATTATCAGTAGTAGTAGTAGTAGTAGTATTTAACCCCAGGACCTCTTTCCTGTGAGGGGCATCTGCAGCTTCAAGAATGTGCTACTTTCAGTAGCAGGGAATGATGGACTCCTGTGGAGTGGGAAGACCCTGTGCGAGGGTGTGCATGTATGTAGATACGGTTCAACTTGCCTTCGTGGACTATACCAGACGATCGTACACTGTTAATCGCTCAGATGTTTGTATGTCACCTGTTTTGCGTTTATCCCTGTTTCTGTGTGTGTGTGTGTGTGTGTTACGCGGAGAGTTTTACACTCGTGTTGCTCCGTCTCTTAACCATGTATGTATGTACCATGGTTTTACTCTTATGTATATATATATATATACACACACACACACACACACACACACACACACACACACACACACACACACACACCAGCCTAAGCCTGTGTGTGTGTGTGTGTGTGTGTTCTCAGTGATATGAGCTACATACCATCTTTTTTTACCCATCTCTCTGAACCTTGGCAGTGAAGAATCATCAAGAATAGATAAAAAAAAAAGAGAAAAAAAATCCCATAAACCTGAATGATTCTTTAAGGTTAATGTCCTCCAGACAGAGTTGGCAGCTCGCGTTTGGCTTCGCTTGACATGCACCATGTCTGAACAGGCGTGGGTGGGTGTAGACCTCCTGATGTGCTTGTGCACTAGAGGATAATATAAGAAGGCAGGTTGTAAGAGTGAGGGAGTGATAAAGGAGAGAGAGGGAGAGGGAGAAGATAGACGAAGCAAGAAAGGCAGTTTCATCATGGACATTCTTAAAGCAGTTGATGCATCTCTGGTATCGTAGGCTGAGCCGGGTATGGACAGCAGCAGCAGCAGGAGGAGGAGGAGGAGGTGGTGCAGTCATGATTTAACGTCCATCCGTAATCACGGCGGGAGTGGAGAGAGAGAGAGAGGGGGTGGTGCTTGTGTCTCAGTCATGACGATCAGTGCTTGCTGCAGGGTGATGCTGTAACCCCCAGTCATGAGACTCATTGCTTGCTGCAGGCTGATGCTGTAATCCCAGTCGTGGGATTGCTTCCTGCTGGGTGATGCTGTAACCCCCAGCTATGAGACTCATTGCTTGCTGCAGGGTGATGCTGTAAACCCCAGTCATGAGACTCATTGCTTGCTGCAGGCTGATGCTGTAAACCCCAGTCATGAGACTCATTGCTTGCTGCTGGGTGATGCTGTAAACCCCAGTCATGAGACTCATTGCTTGCTGCAGGGTGATGCTGTAAACCCCAGTCATGAGACTCATTGCTTGCTGCAGGGTGATGGTGTAGACCCCAGTCATGAGACTCATTGCTTGCTGCAGGGTGATGCTGTAAACCCCAGTCATGAGACTCATTGCTTTCTGGAGGTGGGATGGTGCCTTTTCCTACCCAGACAGTCACCGCTTGCTGGAGGGGTAGGTGTGGCCGTCCAAGGTGGGGTGTGGTGGTGGTCAGAGCGTGCATGTGGTGGTGATGCTCTCGCTCCGTCGCTCACATGACTCGGGTTCTCTCTGGTGAGAGGTGTGGAACCAGTCATGACACTTGACTGCTTGCCGGAGGGGTAGGGTCGGCTCTTGCTAACTCCTGACGCTTGGTGACTCAAGGTGTTTGGTAGTGGCTGTGTTCATCTTGACACACACGTGTCCTGACACACACACACACACACACACACACTGCTGCGGGCTGGTCAGCTGAGGTAAAGTGTCGGATGGGAACGATGAAGAAGACAAACGTGTGACTTAAATGTACGTTGTGTTGGGGGTCATAATTTATAAGCTGGATTTATGAGCTGAATTAGTCCTGGATTGTTTGTTAGTTGATTTCTTAATGATGAAGTGTTACTAAAGATGTTGATTTATCATTTAGTGGGATTAAAATCTATCATTTAGTGGGATTACACTCATCATTTAGTGAGATTACCTTAGCAAGAATAAGTAGGTTATATTGGCAGAGATCACTGCCTCAGACACAGATTACCTTTGGCTTTAGGTAAGCATTAGATATTCATAGTGGAGTGACTACAGTGCTTTAATCATTAGCCGTTGTTGCAACGAGGTCAAATTATAGATCTTATGCGCAATATTTGTTTACACTCCATTCCGAAGAGAGATATGAGGCCTTTGCCATACGGAACTTGACAACGTAGCCTGTGTCTCTCTCCCTCTTCCACTTCTCCCGTCCGTCCCACAACAGATTGTTTCAGATCACCGTTATCTGTCAGGATAACTCGGTTGTCCTCGGAAGATATTATCTCTTGGGTTTGATGATGAACGAAGGAGGGAGGATCCCTGGTGATTATATAAGAAGGTTAGTTTAGGTTAGGTTAGGTTGTCTGTTATGCTGCCGTGATGATGTTGCCAACATCACGATGATCTCTCTGGCTCAACGCGGGTTGGCAGAATGTCAGCACATCTCCATCGAAGCTCCGCCTGACCCTCTTGAGTACAACGGGTACTGCTCGTAAAACACACGGGGATGTAATGACCCAGGTCGTTGACCTGATCTGTAAGGGTCAGGATTGATGCACAGACTAATATGCCTGAGGATCGTACCGTCTTGTTCAGTGGGGTTGATAACGTGCTGTGATTTTTCGAGGGTCACTTCCAGGACACTGGTTGTGAGCAGAAGGTACTGTTGGTGAGGGAGTATTGTGAAGGCGTCGAGGGACAGGGATATACGGTTGGGTATATCGATTTTCATGCAGCCTTGTCTGAGGGACTATTAAGATCTAGAAATTCTCAATTCTCTAACTTCCGAACTCTTATATTTTCACCATCCGGAAATCTCGGATCTCATCATCTCCAGCGTGCGACATCCAACAACTTCAAAACACGTCATACCTTGGCTTCCAGGTTTAACAGTTCTGTTTCCAGTCGGCCCCAAAGTCTCGTGTCTGGAAAACTCCTGTTCTTAACTCGAGAACCTTCGTGTCCGCTCGTAATAAGCGACATCTTGCGGACCGGCTTGGCTGGCTGGCTGGCTGGGTGGTGGTGGTGGTGGCGGAGGCGATGCGTAAGTGTTCTGCTGCTGGTTGTGTGGATGATGGTCAAGACCCGGGTGTGTCGGTGCCACGGTGACACGACGCTGGAGAGAACAGGTTAACATTTCCCTTGATCTTGTTCTATCTTCTTCCATGTTTCGCAGCCTTTCTCTTCCTCTTCTTCTCACTTCCCTCTCCTGATTTCCACTCTCCTTTCTCTTTCCCTTCCCCTTCCCACTTTCTCGAGTTCACCCCTCCCCTCCGTTCCTGCTTCGCTGCTCTGCATCTTTTCCCTTCTTGTGCTGCTCTCTGTTCTCCCCATCAGAGTTTCTCTCTCTCTCTCTCTCTCTCTCTCTCTCTCTCTCTCTCTCTCTCTCTCTCTCTCTCTCTCTCTCTCTCTCTCTCTCTCGTATATCCCTTTCCCTGACCGTCCCTGGCCCCAGCTGCGGCCCTGGACTAATTATTGATAATTGGTGGGAGGTGAGGGAGGCGCAGAAGGGCGTATGTATGGCCCGCACCACTTACTGATGGTCAGTGGTGCAGGCGGCCGTGTCTGGAGAACGTTGGTGCCACTGAATCCTGCCTGCCCTTGACACTAACAGCCTGATGGTATATGCAGTGATGCTGTATATATATATATATATATATATATATATATATATATATATATATATATATATATATATATATATATAATTTATATTTTATTTTGCTTTGTCGCTGTCTCCCGCGTTTGCGAGGTAGCGCAAGGAAACAGACGAAAGAAATGGCCCAACCCACCCCCATACACAATGTATACACACACACGTCCACACACGCAAATATACATACCTATACATCACAATGTACACATATATATACATACACAGACACATACATATATACCCATGCACACAATTCACACGGTCTGCCCAGATTTCACTCCCATCGCCACCTCGCCACACATGGAATACCATCCCCCTCCCCCCTCATGTGTGCGAGGTAGCACTAGGAAAAGACAACAAAGGCCCCATTCGTTCACACTCAGTCTCTAGCTGCACGCAAACCAATGCTCCCTTTCCACATCCAGGCCCAACACAACTTTCCATGGTTTACCCCAGACGCTTCACATGCCCTGATTCAATCCACTGACAGCACGTCAACCCCGGTATACCACATCGATCCAATTCACTCTATTCCTTGCCCTCCTTTCACCCTCCTGCATGTTCAGGCCCCGATCACACAAAATCTTTTTCACTCCATCTTTCCACCTCCAATTTGGTCTCCCACTTCTCCTCGTTCCCTCCACCTCCGACACATATATCCTCTTGGTCAATCTTTCCTCACTCATTCTCTCCATGTGCCCAAACTATTTCAGAACACCCTCTTCTGCTCTCTCAACCACGCTCTTTTTTTTTCCACACATCTCTCTTACCCTTACATTACTTACTCGATCAAACCACCTCACACCACACACTGTCCTCAAACATCTCATTTCCAGCACATCCATCCTCCTGCGCACAACTCTATCCATAGCCCACGCCTCGCAACCATACAACATTGTTGTTTGGTCGCCCCCTCCCCCACCCTATGATTCACTTCCGCTTCCATGGTTCCATCCGCTGCCAGATCCACTCCCAGATATCTAAAACACTTTACTTCCTCCAGTTTTTCTCCATTCAAACTTACCTCCCAATTGACTTGACCCTCAACCCTACTGTACCTAATAACCTTGCTCTTATTCACATTTACTCTTAACTTTCTTCTTTCACACACTTTACCAAACTCAGTCACCAGCTTCTGCAGTTTCTCACATGAATCAGCCACCAGCGCTGTATCATCAGCGAACAACAACTGATTCACTTCCCAAGCTCTCTCATCCCCAACAGACTTCATACTTGCCCCTCTTTCCAAAACTCTTGCATTCACCTCCCTAACAACCCCATCCATAAACAAATTAAACAACCATGGAGACATCACACACCCCTGCCGCAAACCTACATTCACTGAGAACCAATCACTTTTCTCTCTTCCTACACGTACACATGCCTTACATCCTCGATAAAAACTTTTTACTGCTTCTAACAACTTGCCTCCCACACCATATATTCTTAATACCTTCCACAGAGCATCTCTATCAACTCTATCATATGCCTTTATTAGTTTATTTTTTTTGTGGTTATCGACTGTCACTCCGATGCTGAATGTATCAGGAAGGAAGCTCGTCATATTAGATATCGCTCTTTGTAAATGTTGTAAATGCTTTTACTTCAAAAAAAAAAAAAAATTGACCATTCACTGAATGTATGAAAAATTTTGGAAGTCTGTTATTATTCATTTTGTTCTTAGGCAGTTTGTGTTTTTCATCTTTACATGAAAAAAATAGTATAGCAACGGTTTTAGAAATAATGTCAGAAGAGAGAGAGAGAGAGAGAGAGAGAGAGAGAGAGAGAGAGAGAGAGAGAGAGAGAGAGAGAGAGTTCATTTATTTTTGTGGATTCATTATGCGCATTATTATGCTCGTTTTGACGTGGCATCACATTATAATGAGCGATATGTGTACATAAATGATGATGAAACATTGGGTTTAATGTACGATGGTCTGTACGTTGTAATGAAATGAGGAACAGCTGTATTGTTAATACTTATGGATTTCTAGAAAACGTGATGTAGGATGTCTTGAGGGAAATTTATTATAGTTCACTAATAACCCTAGTTGTTAATTACCATTTATTACATGACATTTTTTTTTCAATATACTACGTAAGATGCATTTTATTTACAGATTTAGGGCATCAGTTATGTATGGGTGCGTATTTTAGATTTCCACGGTGGTAATGGATATATATATATTTCGTGAAGACAAAAGAAATGGTACGTCCCACTCAAACACTGAATTATAATGCCGGCGCGCAAACGGGTTCCTGGTCATTGAGCTGCTGCTGTAACTATGAGAAAATATTCATTGGCCTTGGAATTTGCCGATTATGAAGTCTGCCAGTGAGATAAGGTCTCAGACCACAATGGACTATTACCGGTTTATGATACGCGAATCCACTAAAGGATACTCAGAGGCGGTGTGTTTTTCGTTGTCGAACGGCCGCCTTGTTGGTATAGGCTATTGACACGACTCCTCCGTCCGTTGACGGAAGCTGTGAAGCTTTCTCTCCTCATGGTGTGACCCCTGCGATGGCTCCAAGTTGCCGATGGCGCCTCTAGGGAACATAATAACCCTCTTAAGAATAAAGGAATTACCCGGGGAAAAAACGATGGACGTGCCGCCTCTCCTTGTTACGGTATCGTATCATAATTTTTTGGGCGTTCGTCTTTCTTATGTTTTCCGGTGATGAAGCAGGATTTGTTTGTTTGGCATCATATGATTCTAGGTCATGACTGCTGTTTGGTTGGCTTGAGTGAGTAGTGCGTCCCGCCCAACTGGAGTTTTAGCATGGTCTAGAGTGAGTTCAAGGATCTCGGTCATGCGCAGCCTGGCCAGCACCCAAGGTCATGTTTGATTAATGGATCCCGCTCAACCGTAGCCTAGCATACCACTGCAAAGGAAGTTGTTTTCTTGGATCGTAACATTGTTTCAGTGATAATGATTACTTTGTTAGCAGTCAAAATAACATTCACAGATATGGGAAGTACGGATGAGAAGAAAAATGACTTGCACCTTTGAGTCTGTGGACTGTAAATGGCAAAATACGACTTTGAATGGTCAAGATGATTTATATATATATATATATATATATATATATATATATATATATATATATATATATATATATATATGTATATTATATCGACGTGAGACAGAACATATATACACATCAAATAGAAAATTTGTGTGATTTTTATTCAGGAAAAAGTGAAAATTTATAATCATAGGTAAGCCTGCAATGATTTAGACATACAATTAGTTGAAATGCGAATCATAGTTGAAATGAAATCTTTTTGGCGTGGTGGTATTTTGGCATTCGGCAAGTGACTGGCTTTATAGCTTCCGGAGCACATACATGGCCACCCTTGATCACGACGGTACAGCCCTTGGGGTGGTATGTTAGCGTGGCATTAGACGTAAACCTTTTAGGGTTAGGTGAGAGGCTAGGCCAGGCCAACTTATCCCAAGGTCGTACCCGTCGTCCTCAGTGGCTCTGAGATAGTGCGTGAATTATTGAAAATATTCCTGCGAGAATTTTGCAGAGTCGAGAGAACTGATACAGGACGACAGATCATCACCAGCGAGGGATTTACTGTTAGATGCAGGAACTGCC
Organism: Panulirus ornatus; assembly: GCF_036320965.1. NCBI lineage: Eukaryota > Metazoa > Arthropoda > Malacostraca > Decapoda > Palinuridae > Panulirus > Panulirus ornatus. The sequence continues at coordinate 21,461,176 of NC_092279.1, forward strand.
CATTCTTCGTGTGCCAGAATGGAAGTCACCCTCCCCTTCTCTCTCTCTCTCTCTCTCTCTCTCTCTCTCTCTCTCTCTCTCTCTCTCTCTCTCTCTCTCTCTCTCTCTCTCTCTCTCTCTCTCTCAATAGATGGGGCGAGACGTTTATCACATCGTGGAGAGATGTCTGTGTCACAGATTTTTATGAGATCTTGGCTCTCTTGTCAATGGGCCAAGGAAAATGGCAAATGGGGGGTTGGTTGTGGCAAGAGCTCCTCAGATATTTTAGTGGGCTGTGGTGAATGTTCGTGATTGTTCCTTCTTGGTTCTTGGTACGTTTGATTGTTGGAACACTTACTATACTGCCTGGTGAAACAAAAATCATATGGGTCATTAAGTAGAGTACACAGTGTAGGTGTTCCTCGTACGTTATTATTATTGTTATTATTATTATTATTATTATTATTATTATTATTATTATTATTATTATTATTATTATTGTTATTATTTCCCTGTGAAATTTGGGTTACCTCCACACAATCCTCTAGCTTGTTGTGGAGATACACACGTTTGGCTACTTCGATTACGGTACATGTATGAGCACGGCAGGACGGGGCGTGGCCCCTTACGTATAATGCTCTGGCGAAGTGAACTTCAGCCCTGACCCTAATGAGCCAGATGAAAGGGCCAGCCTACTACATCCTACGTCTTAATAAGACGTCTTCCCAGCATCGCTGTCGTTGACAGGTCTCGTCACAGCCTATTCCTCAAAGTCTTATACTCGTGTATGAACCTTCACAAATCAGGTTGATTAACACTCAGTGTTTTCCCGGTAGGAAGGAGCCTTTGATCTAGTGCCTGGCACTTGCTGGGCAGGTGGTATTCTCATCTGAGTCCAGCCTTTGTTGTTTTTCGCTCGACCGGGTCCAAGCGCGTTGTCAACTACTTTTAATTTCAGTTGCTTTGATGATGATGTAAAAAAGAATAAAGTTAGTAGAAAATACCGGATCGAAGATTGCACGTTTGTAGTTAATTTTCTTTTCAAGTATGTGAAGTCTCTATATTGAATAAAGCACCCAGTCAGTCATCGGACCCTCGCAAGATCAGTTAGGCGGCGGATGGGAGATGCGCAGACCCGCCGTGTGGCTCGTGTGTGTGTGTAGAAAATCAGAGAAGAGTCGTGGTTTTCAACGTCAGTTTGGGGGGAGGACTAGCGAGCTACGAATATTGCGTGGTTTAGAGAGGATTGCTGCACGGCGATCATCGCAGCATTGGTTTAGTCAAGACTTGCTGATGGACGGCGTCAGCGAGGCTTTTGGCAAGTGTTACAATCGCGGCGATTGGCTACTTAATGAAAAGTTGTCAAAAAGATGCTGCGTTGCAGATCTTCTGCTGCCGAACGACGGGGCGTCGCCTCTGAAACACACACACAGACACAGACACATACACTCACACACACACACACACACACACGCACACACACACACACACACACACACACACACACACACACACACACACACACACACACACACACACACACAGATTGCTGGCAGTAGTAGAACAGCTTTTGAATATATGAATAAAGAAATTATGAGCAAGCTGTTCTTGTCCTACGTGCGGCCAGAACTAGTGTTTACTTCTCAGGACCAAATACAACATAGGGAGTTAATAGAGAAGGTCCAGAGGCAGGCAGCAAAGGTGGTATACCAAAATTAAGAGATCTGGGTTATGGGAAAAAGCTAGTAGAAAGCTTAGGTTGCGCGTCGTAGATGAGAGGTGTACTGATTTTTTTTTCTACTAGATTGATGATGTATACTGAACACCTCTTCGAAAGATATAGGGATAGGACACCCAGAGGACACAACACGAAGCAAGACTCTCCTTAAAGAAGATGTGAAGAAGTGGACACCCTGAGGACACAACACGAAGCAATACTCTCCTTAAAGAAGACGTGAAGAAGTACTTTGATGGTATGAGAGTGGTGGATGAGTGGACTGAGTTGGACGAAGACGTCGTAAACGCGGACAACATAGAGAAGCGTTAAAAGGTTGTATGGCAGTAGAGAATGTCCAAGAGATGGGGCCACGTGAACGTAAAACTCCCTTCCCTTATATTAATAGGCAACTACACACACACACACACACACACACACACACACACACACACAGGTGCGCGAGGTACTAAAGTCCCACCCTCGAAGCGGAAAGATTGAGATTAGAGCCGAGAATTAATGGGAGCGTGCTAATTGGCTTCGATTCGTTAAAATGCAAATTATGATCATGAGTGGAGGGGCGTTAACTTTCGGGTCCGTTAATTATGAAGGCTGCCACTTAACATGTTGTGGATATGGCTTAGCTTTGAGTGTGTTGATGCACAGGGTTAGAAGAAGGCTTGGCTTGAACGTGTCTTGTTCAAAGTATCGGTCCACTCCGAGCTATGTTGTGAGGTGGCTCTTCGGAGGTCTACGTTGCCTGCGGTATGTACGGCCGTGTTCAACCAGCGTCACCTAGGCACCGCATAGGTTCGTTGCAGGGGGTACTGGATCTTACCATAACTCAAAACGTTTCATGTGTTCGTAATTTTCGGTGTTCATGTTATCGGGAGGAATCTACGATCGAGTAGGATATACCTGGTAGCCTCCACCTGTCATCTCGAAGCAACAGAAAAAGTTAGGAATGCAAGGGATGGGAGGTTGGTCAGGGTCACATAGGTTTGTTTATTTTGGATTAGCTGATCTGGACCCTCGTCTGCTTGCTCCTTCGGAGGGCTACCACACCCTTGATTTCACCCTGGTCACCAAACCCTCCCTCACCACCACCACTCCCTCTATTCCTGACCACCACACCTCCTCTTTACCACCATAGCTCCCTTCCTCCCTTACAACACCCGTCCTTCTCTCTCTCTAGCCTCCACACCCTTCCTCAGTACTGCCACTCCCTTCCTGAACGGAGCATTAACATTGTTAAGTGGTTTAACCACTCACCCAGGCTATTTTCCTCTTCATACTTCCCATATTTGCTGGTAGAATCTTCCCGATCAACTAAATGAATATTATTGTATCATATTTCCCCCGCAACTGTATATTTTCAGTAGCCGACAGTATTCATCCTGCCAAGGAAATGAATGTATTACTGGCAACTGTGTAGAGGTTGGGGGGTTAGTAATCGTACTTCTAGCAACTGCCCTGTCGTATCTACAGACGGGATGGAATGCTAGGCAGGAGCGCCTTTTCATAATATAAATGAGTGTAGCCCGGATTCTGCGCAGCACATTTAGTTCCTGCTAGTCGGTGCCACAGTGGGTTGAATATTCTTTTGGTTGATCGACATTTAGGAGTCAGTGGTACGGGCAGATGTAGCATTTCGCAGCCTGTCTGGACTATCTGTCTGCTCTTAACATTTCAGACTTGGCGCCATTAAGATCGGCGGCAGTTTCGTTGGCATAGTGAGAACGTTGCCGTAGGTCATGAGCCTTGGCCGAGTGAAAGAATGCGAACGGCTTGAGAAGGTTTCAGATCCCTTTTAGATGTCAGAGTCTTTGATGCCGCGCTCTCGGTGAAGATTTTTGAGCTTTTGTAGCTGGTTAATTTTTCTTCTTTCATTCAGAATTTTACAAACTTTCTGTAAAATAAATATTTATGTGAACTAGTACATGCTAACACAAACCCTTGAAAGTGCTAACGTAAGAGACATTGTTTTAAAGTAACGTAATTGAGGAAAATGCAAATGAGGTACTCATACGTCTGGCAGCACCCAACGGGCTTACGTCATGCCCCTCTTGACGCCTTGCATGGGCGGTATAACCCAGGGCATTTAAATTTGAAGCTAGGTTTTTGTAATTTAGGAGACGTATGCTATTCATCGCCACAGCAAAAATAGCTATATCTTTTTTTCGTCTCCTTCCGTATTGAGGGAAGGAGGTTATTATCCCCAGTCCGTAGTGGAGAGGACTGAGAAAAGTGGTGGGAAAAAGCGCCGAAATTGTAGAGCAGAGTTCTAAATGCATATTGTGAACACAGAGGGAGTGAACTTGTGGCACTACTTATTGAATGTGTTCAAGTTTCTAACGGGGTTATGTTGTTCAGCGGGGAGGAGAGGGTTAGGTTTCCGTACTCAGGGTTTTATTTTTCAGTTATTGGTTATTTTTATTTATACATGTATATGTTAGTTGTGAAGTGTTTCCAAATGTGGGAGGTTTTATGATCATACATGTAAGCATAGGCCAATCACAGTACTTGGTCATGCTATCGTACAATATCGCATCGTATTATCGTACAGTATCGTTTTCTGAATTGGGTGAACGTAGTATTGTCTTGCTTTATTTTGAGTCTGTGTTGACTTCCATCCTTTGATGATGATGAGGACCAAACAGCCCTCCTCCTCCTCCTCCTCCTCCTCATCCTGCTGTAGTGATGCTGATGGTCCGGGTTGGACAAAACAACTTTCCTCTTCACATCAGTACACGACTAACATGACCCAATTTCTTTAGTAATCCCTTTATTATTCCTTCATTTCTCGTTTTCTTTCCCTTAGTGTCCCCATCTCTTTACACTTCCATCCTGCCCAAATTTCTCCCTTGTCCCTCTCCTCAACATATCCCCCTCTCCCCACTTATTTTTCCTTTTTTTATTATCTTCTCTCTCTCTCTCTCTCTCTCTCTCTCTCTCTCTCTCTCTCTCTCTCTCTCTCTCTCTCTCTCTTGTGACGTTAGAAGAGACTCCCAGTTGCCCCGGGCGACATGTGTTTACAGTATACATCTGTTCGTTAACTTCCTTACCACAAGTAGTTGCTGTTGTCATAATCGTTAACCTGTCACCAAACGGTGCTGGGTGGTTTGGTTAACGATTTAGATAGTACTTTTAGTGGGTGAACCTGATCTGTGATGTATTTGGGTGTTCTACACTGCCTTTACGTTCGGGTAGGTTACAGAAGTATGAGTTTTAAGAATGATTCTGGTCTAACATTGACATTAATTTTTTGTATTTTCTTTCTTTTCCTAAACTTTTGCTGTAACGTAGAACTGGTCGTGTTGGCGTAATGATCGTAATTCTAGGAACTCTCGGCTCCCACTGGTGAGGGACTTGTTAAAGTTTCGCACTGAAAAGGAAAAAAGAGATGACCATGTCATTGATATCTTGGCCAGATCACTGTTGTTATGAGGACCGTCCAGCCCCCTTCAGTGGGGGTAGTGGTTAGCGTTGGTCACTTCTCATCCACTGCCCCTGGTTCTGTCCTTGAACACAGGCAGACGGCTCACAGCAGACCCAGCTGTTCATCCTTCCCGTGGTGAGTGTTTATTCGTGTGTACCAACTTGGGCCGGAGCTTAAAGGACCATATTTGTAAGAAGAATTGCCAGTCGATAGATTGCATCACAGAGACTTGAGATTCCCCAGGTGTATGTGTGTGTGGGGGGGGCGATGGGTGGATGTCCATGTCTGGGGACATGGCCCCCTGATGACAAGCCATATCAACTTATCAAAGGCTTCGTACTTTACTTTTCTAAGTGAGAGTGATTCCGAGCAACTAGATGATAGTAATCTTGTGTCCCAATGGATAAAAAGGGAGATAACTTATCATCATCACCACAAATAGATATTGTTTACCTGTACGAGAATTAGGAGCAAACTTATCTCAGTTGTAGCATTGGTTAGATTTCCTCCTCCTCCTTCCTCTTCCCCCTCTTCCTCCTCTCCTCCTTCCTCTTCCCCCTCCTCCTCCTCTCCTCCTCCTCCAGCTCCTTCTCCTTCTCCTTCTCCTCCACCTCCAGCTCCTCCTCCTCCTCCTCCTTTAGACTTGCCTCATTATCATCTGTGGCAGATTTGAGGAGCATGTGCAGGACCGTCTTTGATCATCAGTGGCAGTCTCCTGTTCCCTGTATCATCAGTGGCGTCGATGCTCCCACAGCGCCGTCAGCAGTGGCAGAGGTTCGTTCCCCAGTGACAGGTCTTCAAGACGTGTGTGTGTGTGTGTGTGTGTGTGTGTGTGTGTGTGTGGACCATGGTTGGCGGGAGTAGATGCCTTTCCCATCATCCTAGATGTGGTTCTCGACCATTCACCAGTGACACAGGTCCTTTCCTTAGGCTCATCCTGAGCGGCAGACGACTTGTCCCGCGATCATGTTATGCCTTTAGCCGTTCATTACCCCCCCTCCCCCCCGGCATCAGCGGACGTCCCTCACACCCAGCGTCTGAGGATCGGTGGCGGTGTGGAGGAGAGGGAGGGAGGAGCTCGACGACGCCTCCGCCGCCGTCGAAACCATCACGCCACAGAAATAACTCGGCACTGAATAAGCCGTGATGGAAGATGGTGAAGAGCCACTTGGGGTAATATTGACGTGAGGCTGACATGGTCGGAGTGAAGGGTTGTATGGATGGTGGAAGTGATGAGGCCAGATGGTTAGGCGTCCCCGAGTTCTGGCTTCTCCAGAGGAAGGACGTGCTGGTGAAGTGAGGGGAGTGTCGTGGGGTGGTTGTAGAAGTATGGGTTGTGGAGGAGTATGTGCTGTTGTGGGGTGGTTGTTTAAGTGTGGGTTGTGGAGGAGTGTGTGCTATCGCGAGGTGGTTGTTAAAGGGTGGGTTGTGGAAGAGAGTATGGGCTATCGTGGGGTGGTTGTTAAAGTGTGGGTTGTGGAAGAGAGTATGAGTTATTGTGGAGTAGTTGTTAAAGTGTGGGTTGTGGAAGAGTGTATGAGTTATTGTGGGGTGGTTGTTAAAGTGTGGGTTGTGGAAGAGTGTATGAGTTATTGTGGGGTGGTTGTTAAAGTGTGGGTTGTGGAAGAGTGTATGAGTTATTGTGGGGTGGTTGTTAAAGTGTGGGTTGTGGAAGAGAGTATGAGTTATTGTGGAGTAGTTGTTAAAGTGTGGGTTGTGGAAGAGTGTATGAGTTATTGTGGGGTGGTTGTTAAAGTGTGGGTTGTGGAAGAGAGTATGAGTTATTGTGGAGTAGTTGTTAAAGTGTGGGTTGTGGAAGAGTGTATGAGTTATTGTGGGGTGGTTGTTAAAGTGTGGGTTGTGGAAGAGTGTATGAGTTATTGTGGGGTGGTTGTTAAAGTGTGGGTTGTGGAAGAGTGTATGAGTTATTGTGGGGTGGTTGTTAAAGTGTGGGTTGTGGAGAGCATTGTGAAGTATAAGGATCATGAAAGTATGAGATGTAGAGAGAAATATGAGCCATAGTAAGATGGTTGTTGACCTGTGGGTTGTGTTGAGAAATATGGGACATATTGTGTTAGGTATTGACATATAAGAATTAAGAGGGGAAAATGTATTTTTTTTTAAAAAAAACAAAGTTTGAGAAAATGTAAATTTAGAAGTTTGGCACAGAGATAACAGCCTACCAAAATTTAGCTCAGTACAGGAATCAAGCCTACTTAAAGTGAGCGCGGTACAGAAATACCCAGAAAAGATGTAAAAGTTTGAATTTTATAGTTGAGAAGAGCAGTCAAGGCAAGCTGCTGCGTCACATGATTACTGTGTGGCCGTCGGCAACTCAAGGGTGGGCCGTTTTGATAACTGTTTCTTTTCCAACATCTCGAAGCTTTGGAACACTCTACCCCTGGCACATTTTAAAAGACAGGTTTCGCACTTCCCTTGCCTCTTCTTTTTACCTTTTATTAACATCTGTATATCGATCAAGGTCTGGCTTTGGTGTGGACTTTTGTCCGTGACTGGAGTCTTCATCGTAAGAAAACGACAGACAGCTTTTTTTTTTTTTTTTCATTTTCATTGTCCTCGGTTAAATGGTATTTGGGTCTGGCGTTTTATTTACTTTCATTCCATTAATACAGACGATAAATCTCTGTCATTTTGTGTCAGTATGTCTTAAATGTTATCCCCTCATAATATCGAAATTTCATGACGTGACTTTTTTGTTTTCATTTTTACATGCAAATGAAAAAGAATTGAAAGTAATTTCATGACGTGACTTTTTTTTTTTTTCATTTGTACATGCAAATGCAAGATAAAAAGTATCTAAAATCTTCAGGCTTCGTTGTGTTGAACCAAATCACCATTTTCCTTAATCATTGGACCACTTGACACCAGTGGTGTGTGATGCTGCTACGCCAGCCAGAGTCTACGCCAGCCAGAGTCAGCATGCGTCCATGCCTCCTCCTCACCCTTTGGCCGCAGTTGTCAAAGAAGCGTCATCCCGTGGAGCGTCGGTGTGGTGTGCTTGCTGAAGCCATCCCCGCTCCCGTGTTGGTTCAGGAGTCCGGTTAGAAAATATGGATTCGGCTTCCGATGGAGATTTAAGCGGCCGGATCGTCGTGGTCCCGCTGGTGAGGCTGTGCGCCCGCGCGCGCCTCCTCCCCCACCATCCACAGAGCCAGACACATAACTCCGGCAGCCAGCAAGACCCCCGAGGCGCCAGATAGCTCAGCCACACCGACTCGTCCTCGCGGCGGCGTCTTGAGCCGGACAGATAGTTTTATCGGGGGAGGTAAAGGAGGTCATTTGTAAAGAGGGGGAGCAGCTGGGGTAGTCAATTCCATGGGGGCATACTAACGGGATCTTTAGGAAAACATAAGATCCCCTTCGTGTATCGTGAGATATTTAACTTCGTCCATCTTAGGGGAGTAGCAGTACTCTTCCTCCAGCTACTTCAATAGAAAACGAAGGAAAACTAGAAGATTTGGAGACGAAGGAAAAAATAGGTGGTTAAAGTATTCATTTGGAGACGAAGTAAAAATAGAAGATGGTGAAAGTATTCATTTGTAGACGAAGTAAAAATAGAAGATGGTTAAAGTATTCATTTGGAGACGAAGTAAAAATAGAAGATGGTGAAAGTATTCATTTGTAGACGAAGTAAAAATAGAAGATGGTTAAAGTATTCATTTGGAGACGAAGGAAAAATAGATGGTTAAAGTATTTATTTTGAGACGAAGGAAAAATAGAAGATGGTTAAAGTATTTATTTTGAGACGAAGGAAAAATAGATGGTTAAAGTATTCATTTGGAGACTTGAGTTTGCCTCCGGAAATACTGATGTATCACCCATCACTAGCACCTGGGTTGTAGGTGCTGGACTCGCACTCACACACACACACACACACACACACCACTAGTCATTCTCCAGGGGAGCAGCCAGGTCAGGAGGCAGCTGACACAGACCTCAGGATTGTGTAGGTATATTCCATGACGAACGTTGCTGGAATGTATTATTATGCTGTTATTGCCCCTTCTGGAAATGGATACCGGATATATGAAAACCCCGAGACGTGTTATGATACTTAGAGAGACTGTGTTACAAGGTTACAGCAACAGCTTACAGTTCTGGCGTGGCATTAACACCCCTGAGCCTTTCTTTTTTTTTTTAATTCTCTAGGGGTCATATGAGAGACGCATCTCCTTTGTAACAACCAGTTTGGCACTCTGCCTTGTCAAACCCGCTCAAAAGCTTTGGCCAGCCTCATTAAACTAAATGCTTCCACTCCGGGGTGAATAATGGACAAGGCTCGTGAAGATATGCAGATAAATGCCACTGGTTAACACAGCGTGATGACTTCCAGCCCCTTGCTGAGCATGGGTAAATGATGAGGTCGGGGCAGCGCTCAGGATGCGCTCATCATTCATTGACCAGTATGGCTGACGGTGCTAAGTATAGCAGTGATGCATCACGCTCATTTAATCGGCTCTGCTGGTGCATATATTGTTCCACCTTGATAGCGCCCACCACTGCTGTTCGTCTTGGCTGGCCGTGAGTAGGTCAGTTACCTGTGTGTGTGTGTGTGTTGGTCCGCCGTTATCACAATCCGAAGGTGGTTAAACTCTGTATAGAGTATGCAGAGCCTCTAGCCATCATAACTCATCCTGTAACTCAACCGCTCAGGCGGATCGGCAAAGATTGATATTAATCATCGTTCACGTAACGTGGCGGGTGAGTGATGATTAAAGTGGCAGGCGATCGTGTGTGTGTGTGTAGAGGCAGCTAGGATAGAGGGGATGGGGGGTGGGGGTGGGGGGTCAACCACATATCACGGAGCCAAGCTGTTGGTGACGATGCCTTGAATCTGCTAGTGCGGGTGCGGGTGGAGATTATGCCAATGGATCGTGAGTGAGGGTCGGGTTCAAACCCCAGGCGGGCGGGCATTGGGCATTAAGGACGGGACGGTATTCCAGGTGGTCGTGATGTGCAGTAAGGTGCGTGTAGCTCCGCCGCTGGTGGTGCTACTGCTTGGTCGTGAGGTGGTACTGGATCAAAAGTTCCTTTTTTCATTTTCTTTCTTTCTTTCTAGAGAGAGAGAGAGAGAGAGAGAGAGAGAGAGAGAGAGAGAATCTGTCGGTAACTAAAGACCGTATGTATAAACTCGTAGGATGAAACCAGCCTTCACAGGGGCGTCCATCTCCCTGCACATCGTCGTAATGTCACTCCTCCAAATTCTTATATCATGGCCATGACGCTGACCTCTTCGCCTTCTCACGCGCAGTACCCTCTAACAGCAAAATAACTCATCATTTAGCGTAGAACAAGGTGCTGGACCACTTCCCATCGTTAACAACACCCGCCTGCATACAGACTATCGCGTAGAATCACCATACCTGAGAACCTCTCTAAGAACGCCTCTTCTGGACGCCTCCCTTGCCTCCTGTACTGTTTCCCACAGATCATCCTAATTATTTACCCGGTCACGGCATCCCGCTCCTTCCTTACGTGGGACAGTGCATCCCTCACACGAGGAGGTGCAGTCCTCCCGGAGCCTCTGTTGACGTGGACCAGCCCAAGGCTTAATGAAACGCCAGATGTGTTGAGACCCACTCGCCCACCACCACCTCTCACTGCCAGCCTCCTGCGTCTTCACGTGCGCCGTTGGGCGTCGTCATCCCCTCCCTTCCCCTCCTCTTCTGTCGCGCTGTTTACTCTCATCATTCTAGTAAAAGTCCAGTTCAGTGTGCCTCACTTGCTTGGACCCAGAGACGTGGCACGCTAGCCTCGTCCTCTTGACCAGCAGTCTGCTGAAACCCCAGATCATAAATGTCATCCTCCCACCACGGGATCATCTTCCTTATTCACGTTTTTTCCATCCAGTATTTTCAAGCACAGAGTATGCAAGCATACGTCAGTTTTACGTGCCATCTAACGCAGGACGAGCATTGCTTGTCTATATGGCACAGCGTCAGTGCACCGTCAGGAGCCGTCTTGCAGTTTATCATGTGGATCTTGTTGACGTGTTTTTGTAAGACATTGAAGAAGATTTGCTTCATATAGTATTCACCAGGGCGTGGGGTGTCTAAATGCGCCACGGATGCAGTTCGTCTAGACAGATTTTTCAGTATGGTTACATTTCTGTTACATGATGGTAATCTGGGCGTGTGGTCGAGTCTTGTATGTCTCTGCCAAAGTTGGTGTCTATCTGGAGGTGTGTTCATCAACACTCCTACCACAGCTGATGTTCATCAAGAGATGTGGTACTGGTGTGTTCACACTCCTACCACAGCTGACGTTCATCTAGAGGTGTGTTACTGGTGTGTTCACACTCCTGCCACAGCTGACGTTCATCTAGATGTGTGTTACTGGTGTGTTCACATCCCTACCAAGGCTGACGTTCATCAAGAGGTGTGGTACTGGTGTGTTCACATCCCTACCACAGCTGACGTTCATCTGGAGGTGTGGTACTGGTGTGTTCACACTCCTACCACAGCTGACGTTCATCCAGAAGTGTGGTGTTAAGTCTATCCACCTCTCTCTCTCTCTCTCTCGCCATTTGTTGGTGTAGATTTGAGCCAGTCATTCACTCGTGGATTGATAGTGTATACATCATTATGATATCGATGTGTTTAACGTTATTCATTTTGATTGCTCTCGCATGTTTATCAGATATTTCTGGGGGGGGGGGGGGTGAAGTTTGAAATATCGCAGTAATGTTATGGAATTCAAAAGATAGACCAGATACATTCGCTTAAGTTTTCCGCGATAGGTTCATTATTCCATTATTCTTTATCCCTTCGGCCAGAAAATCGTCTGCAGGACAAAATATACCTCATGGCGGATATATGAGTTGTTTATTAACTGACTGTCATATTTCTCTCTTGTGTCTCCCCTGATGATGTGATTATTACACGAAAGTGCACTTGGGAACTTATCGTGTTTCATTTTCTCCGTGGACTCATAGGAATATCTTGATCACGCGCAAAATTGTGATCCTTTCCAATATATATATATATATATATATATATATATATATATATATATATATATATATATATATATATATATATATATATATATATATATATATTCCTATGAGTCCACGGGGAAATTTACATCAAATAGGAAAATCACATCATCAGGGGAGATACAAGAAAGAAATATCTCAGCTGATATGCAACGAAGAGACGTAGCTAGGACGCCATCATTTATTTATTTATTTTTTCTCAGGACGTGGCCTTGCCTCGGGAAGTTTTATAGTTCGTTAACTTGTTAGCGGAGTTAGGCGTCTTCTTCTCCAATATGTGATTAAAAACTTGGGTGAGAGACAGGTTCGGGTCTGCCTGCAGTCGGTATCTGATGTATTTACCAGCCAACAGAACTTCTAGCTAGGCCGGGTGTTTGTAACCGCAGAGGTCGTCTGGGAATCATTGAATCTTCAATTATCAAATACACATAGAATTATAACCTTGATATTAGTGATGGTCTATACAAACTGGATGACTTCATTGTAGATAGAATTTGTAAACAATTCGCCTTCTTGTCCACACGATAAGTTTACGATACGCTCGTTGTCTGTCTTGGACAATCACATGTTTACCCAATGGCGTCCTAGCTACGTCTCTTCGTTGTATATCAACTGACTGTTGTATTTCTCTCTTGTGTCTCCCCTGATGATGTGATTATTACACGAAAGTGCACTTGGGGAACTTATCGTGTTTCATTTTCCCCGTGGACTCATAGGAATACACACACACACACACACACACACACACACACACACACAGACCCACTAACACACACACACACACACACACTAACCCACTAACACACACACACACACTAACCCACACACACACACACACACACACACACACACACACACACACACACACACACACACACACTAACCCACTAACACACACACACACACACACACACTTTGCCCCAGGAGTCCCTTGTATCTTAATGAGACTCATGCAGCACTCATGAAACTGGCCACATTCACCGGTTGGGACCAGAGGTCATAAAGTGATGTGATGTGTGTGTGTGCAGATGCAGGGAGTGCAGGGCAATTGTGTAGTGAGTGCTTGATGTTTTCTTTACGATGTTTGCACTTGCGAGCATGAAAGGGCTCGGGAAGCGACGAAACGGTGTTTTTAGTGTTATATAAATGGGTGATTTCCAGAGCGTAGACTAGATTGTGACTCGTGTTTGTCTATATATATATATATATATATATATATATATATATATATATATATATATATATATATATATATCCAAGCGTAAGCCAGCTACCCAGTATATCGACTATCCCCAAGGGGAGGATGAACAGGTGGGCTGACTGCGGACCGAGCGCCGCAAACAGTATTGGAACCTCTGCACTCGACCCCGGGCGGCCCTGGAATGCATCACGATCATCAACGCTAACACTTGAAAGAATATTTGGTAATATTTAAACCGAGGGTTGTAGGAATGGCCGGAAGTATAATTGCGGCTCAGGGAAGGACTTGAGTCCCAGGGAATTGCCGAAGTTTTAATGAATGTCGGAAGATATTGTAGGTGGTGGTGGCGAGGAGGAGGGAGTAGTAGTAGTAGTGGCGGAGAGGGAGGGAGGGAAGATGGCCTGTGCGGCAGAGATAACAGGACCCGGGGGAGACGTACCGAACTGGCCGCTCACAATCGTGAAAGGAGGAAAAAAAGAAGAAGAAAGTTCTTTATCTTAGATGTGATACCACCTCAAGTTTCCAAGAAAGTCGCCGCCGATATTTATCTGTGGTGGTTATGATATTTTTTTTTTCTTCTTCTTCTTCTTCTTCTTTTAAAGATTGTGAATGATAATCCTCACTCGAGGGGGGGGGATCCCCCTGACGTCACGTAGCCTTGACATTTGTCGACTCTCTCTCTCTCTCTCTCTCTCTCTCTCTCTCTCTCTCTCTCTCTCTCTCTCTCTCTCTCTCTCTCTCTCTCTCTCTCTCTCACTCAACTCCGCCCGCTCTCACCCGGGGAGCACTTGGATTACTACCAGTACAGATGACCGAGGTGGTCTTCGCCACGGTATTACGTTAGCCTGAGCGTCATCCCTTCATTGCGAAGCGTGTGGCACAGGAGGTCCGCCAGTCCATCTCTGACATAGATGAGATTCCGAGATTCAATTATGACTATGATGGACTGGCTTTTTCTCACTCAGTTGCCGGATTATGCTTCAAACTCGGGACGGAAGCGAACCGTAATGTTGTCGAGCGCAGCAAAGCTCGGGTATTTTCGTTCTGTAAGGCTTATTATCAAGCCGTAATTCAGCAGGTCGACTTTTTTTTGTGAGACTACCCCTTGTGAATAAAGTTGTTTAAAGGCTGTAATCCAAATTTTGTATTGTATTTGTCTTTATTTTTATCATTATTCCTCTTTATATCTCTCATCTGGTGTATGTAAAGATTTCTTTATCAAAGGATATTTTTTTTTCCTCAAGAAAGTACGAGAGATTAAGCTTGTTCGTGTGGTGAAATTTGACGGTTGGTTCTTTCCTCATTTTGGCAAAATATGAAGACCAAAGTTTGGCAACACTCAGCAGCGGCTTGCCGCCTGCCGGAGCAGGGGAGTATGGAAGCTGATCTCATTTGACTCAGTTCACACTGCTGCCAACACACCTATAGCTAGGCTTCCCGTGGAAAGTATCTGTTGGTCGCAAGGGAAACGTTCAAAGAAGAATTGGTAGCCAAGAGGGATTGCACCAGCCTCCATCAGAGATAGATTGCAAATGAAATTCAAACAGCAAGATGCCCTCGGTCCTAACGAACAATCATCATTCATTCTTGTCGAACTAGACATTGTTTTGGTGCTGGATTGATCAGATTAAAAGACTTACATCTTTATATCGGCTTTTATTTCGTCTTTTCCATGTTGTTCACCATACAAATGCTTTTATTGTTGGACTATATGTGCTTGAATGACACGGTGGGTCTGGCATACGAATTTTGACTCTCGTACTTTATAGAAGACTGTCGTATTTTCAACACTGCATTTGGCTGCACCATCATTAATCATGGAACAGCTCGCATGACGACCCTCTTTTTATTCCACTTGTAACCGTTGGATGCATCAGTGTTTTTATTACAACGCTTTAAATGGATATCCAAACATTTGTTGAATGTAGCCGATAGATATCGAGTTACCAAAAGGAGAATTTTGTTTCAGTAACACTATATATATGTAGGTTGAAGTAGTTCACTGTAATTGGTAGAGTGTGGCAGTTGTTGACAGGGTAGGGGGAGCAAGCGGTGGGTGGTGCAAGGGCGGCTTATCGACAAGGGGTAGTGGGAACCCAGTGTGGTGCGTAGCCGTGAGAAGGAAGACGACAGAGCCGATGTTGTTGTTATTGGTGGTGGTGCTACTGGTGGCGGTGGTGGAGGTGAGGGAGACAGAGGAGCACAGATAAGTACCTGTTCCCTGGTGATCAACACACACACACACACACACACACACATTGCCACAGTGTTGGTAGCCAGCCATGTGAATGACGGATGTTTACAGAGAATCTGTTTCTTTTTTTTTTTTTTTTTTTTTTTAAAGTCAAACAAGGTTTCATTGTGTATCTGTTTCCCCCCCCCGTATCATTCCCATGGTAATCATTTGCTTCACCTCTGTTAACTGTCCCAGCGATTTGACTCGACAGATACGATGAGTTTCTGGCGGAGTTGAGGGTGCGTAAGATGATATATAAATAGTTGTGTGTTACTAGCAAGCATTCTTGAGGCTTGGCAGTGGTCCAGTCTGCCTGGGGACGGGGCGATGGGGGGAGGCATTGGAGGGGAGGGGCAAGTGGAGGAGGAGGAGGAGGAGGAGGAGCATCAGGTCGCGGACGGTCGGGGTGGAGGAGACGAGACAGGAGAAGAGGGGATGGTAGAGGCGTGTGTGTCAGTACACTGTGTGTCCAGGACACGTGGAGGGAGGGAGGTAGATCTACCTGGCTGAGACTGTGAGGGAATGGGATGAACCAGGAGGAGCAGCTCCTGCAGTTCCAGGGCTTGAGCACCTTACTGTAGCAGCGTCTCGTTTGGCGCGAGAGGGGAGGTTTCTCTGACGGGACTGTACTTCCAAACGAGCCTCGCCAAAAGGAAAGCTTTGCACTCGCGGTCTAACTCCGTGCAGGCGGAGACCGGTAACACTTAGACTGAAAAGCTGTAGTATATTGACTTCATAATTTCATTTGAAGGTTGGCGGTACTGCCGAATTAAGGAAGTGTTCAGAGAACATTCATCGCACGTAGTGAATCCAAGTTACTTGGGATGTCCGAAATCACAAGAGACTCTCTGCTCTTGGACACGCAGGTGAAAGAGACACACAAACAGAAAATTTGGGTGAGGACGAGTCCCCCCCAAACCTACT
The DNA here is from genome assembly GCF_036320965.1 of Panulirus ornatus. Taxonomy (NCBI): domain Eukaryota; kingdom Metazoa; phylum Arthropoda; class Malacostraca; order Decapoda; family Palinuridae; genus Panulirus; species Panulirus ornatus. Next base: position 21,477,687 of record NC_092279.1, read on the forward strand.
CATCGAGGACAGTTCTGTACTCTGAGCATGAGCAGGTGGTAAAGAGTGGGCACCACAGTCCTAGCAGAGAGCAAGTGTGTGTGGCAGATACTGCAAGGGATGGTAGCGTCAGGCATTCCCGTCACGCCATTGAGGCTGGCTATTCAGTTGAATCCCTGAATCACTTATGGACCAACCTGTCAAAGAGTCCAAGGCCTGCCTGGTTGAGAATCAGCTGTGTGCGTGTGTGTGTGTGTGGAGGGGGAGGGGGGGTAGTTCAATATATGCCAAAGCATACCTGGTGCTCTCGGCCTTAGAAACCCACAACCGAAGACAGATTATATAATGGGTGGTGAGGCAGAAGTGTCGCTCTGTCCCAGACCAGACCGTCACGAGATCCCCCAGTCCGTCCAGTCGGTCAAGATTCAGTGGGTCAGCGAAACTGTCGATCGGAGATCGTAAACAAACCGAGGTGACCAACGGAGGAGCTCCAGCTGGTGATCGTAAACAAACCGAGGTGACCAACGGAGGAGCTCCAGCTGGTGATCGTAAACAAACCGAGGTGACCAACGGAGGAGCTCCAGCTGGTGATCGTAAACAAACCGAGGTGACCAACGGAGGAGCTCCAGCTGGTGATCGTAAACAAACCGAGGTGACCAACGGAGGAGCTCCAGCTGGAGCTCGTAAACAAACCGAGGTGACCAACGGAGGAGCTCCAGCTGGAGCTCGTAAACAAACCGAGGTGACCAACGGAGGAGCTCCAGCTGGAGCTCGTAAACAAACCGAGGTGACCAACGGAGGAGCTCCAGCTGGTGATCGTAAACAAACCGAGGTGACCAACGGAGGGAGCTCCAGCTGGTGATCGTAAACAAACCGAGGTGACCAACGGAGGGAGCTCCAGCTGTCCTGTGTTCGGCGGACACCACCAAGCGAGCGAGAGGGTGAAGAAGATAATAAATCTTGAGATTTTTTGCGGGGTCAGGTATTCTGCGAGACCACGGCTTGACCTTCTAGACTACATTAACATGTTTATATGACTACGTGACCGCTGTCATTTTACACTGGCCAAGGTCAGATGGAGTCACCAAGATTGATCACTTCTAAAACTAGGTGCTGCCCCCCCCCCCCCACACACACACACACACCCCAACCCACGCACCCACACACACACACACACACACACACACACACACACACACACACACACATACCTACATTTTTTTTTCGTATCTTCTCCTCGCGTCGTTGTTTGATGGTGCAGCA